>NC_090930.1:393901830-394215458 GCF_040938575.1 Ambystoma mexicanum | reverse complement strand
CAGCTGGGTTTAACGCAATAGAAAGCTTCAGAGCGTAGCAGGGTGTAAAACAGTGGCAAGATTCGTAAGGTAGCAGGGTTCTACACAATGGCAAATTTTAGAGCTTGTCTCTGTTGCATTGAATATTGGTGTAGTTGAAAAAGAAATCCAGTATAAGGGTGGAGATACTAGTTAATAATTACTAAGCCTTTATGAACAATGTATACATTTTATTAAATCACAAAATTATTATATCAATCCATATCACATACATCTATCAAAAATCATTACAAAATTACAAAATACAATTACAATTCTCCTAATTCAAAATGCCTAAAACTATCTAATAAAGTGCTAGAGTGAATCTGATAGTTCTTATGGATATACTGTCTATCTGTTAATTATAGATCAGGTATCTTCAACTGAATACTATTGGACTCCACACTGTCTTATTGGTCCCTTTATCACTCTACATGTTTCTGTTCTTGCATCCTTTTATCGGTGAACATTCTTCAGTAGATTTTCTGTGGGTCACTGTTAGTATATTCGGTTTTTATTTCTAAAAATAAAAACTATTTCTCCAACAACTATTCCCAGTCACTGCAAAAAAGACAAACAATTAATTAGCTATAAATGTTATTTGTATAAATCCGGCAAACACGAAGAGTAGAAATAGTTGGTCCAGAGTTTCCCTAACTTGTAAATGCGAAATTTCAGAGATCAGCGAGATTTAATTTAGAGCAGTGATACATTTCCAAATGCAGCAGATGTCCTGGTGAGAGCTTTCGTGGCCTGAGGGGATGTGTTATTCTTCCTACAAGGGAATCAAAGGAAGACAGCATTCTGCCTAATGTCAGACATGCTGAAGTATAGACAGTCAGGGTGCCCAAATATACATTGCCTTTCATAGCCGGTCTGAGCTCACAGAGCTGACGTTGTTATACTATCAGATAGGTGTGAATTTTTATAAATGTGTACTCCTATCAGTACCATAGCCAGCTAGCATTATGAAAGGGGGTCTGATTAGCAGACTTTCCTTTCAGATACAGAATTACCAGAATCATTTGTTATTTATTACAAATCTAAAAGGCCAGGGCTTTCACACCATCACCATTGCATTCTGTTGCAGTGAATGACATGGACAGTCATGCCAGAATGCATACATACAAATGCATGTTGTACGTGGTCGCTACAGTTCTTTGGAGATCTAAATGTATGTTTAGCCGCCAGATAGAATAAACCCACTAAAATGGCAGAGGTAAAGTTGTTCTCTACTGCCAAACAGGAATAAACTAGAACTGAAGTAACTAAGGTAACTGCTGAGTAAGAAAAATAAAAAATAAAACAGAAATGCTATCAATACAATAAGCGGACAAACCTCATGTATGTTTCTCAAGCCTACGCAAAAGCTGAGCTCTGAAGTGCTAGGTTTCAGTATAAGGCGAGCCTAAAAGATAGGACTCTCATTATTTCCCACCTGAAATGAAGGACTTGTAATATTTAAAAACTGTTTTATGGGTTGTTCTACTTCCAATCAATACTTATGTATTAAAAATTGTTTATAGTGTGGCCTAATACAGAGCAGATGGCAATGCAAAGCTTAACAGACACACATTGGAGAACATAGAGTAGAAGCAAATAAAAGGGAGAAAAAGACAGTCTGTAGCAGAAAAAGGAAAGAAGAGGTGTCAGTCTAGAAAAATGCATACCTCTCATGATTGATGGCAAACATATTTTGGTGGCCGGAGGCCAACGGTCTCATGTACGAAACGATAGAAATACAGGTTTCCGAGTTTACCAATGAACGGCCATTTTGATGTAACAAGGATCGCCATTTAGTTTTCTTTCAATTGCTCATTGCTTTCTGTTCACATTGCTTCACAGCACATTTTCTGCTTACACTGCTCGTCTGTTAACATTGTTGTCTGAATGTGAAAGGACAAGGCCGCAGGGCCGCGAGGCTAATAAGAGTTTGTTGAAACACAACGTAGGCAGCTCTGGGGAGGAATGCCCGGCTCCCTCCCGAATGTAGCCATGAAGCAGAGCCGCAGGGCATTTAATCATTTCACAGCTGCCAGCCAGTCTCATTATATGGTAGAATATGTGAGAATAAAGCAGCTAAAGGCTTGAATTATGCTCTTCTTATGGCCCCCCTTTTCCGAGCCCTGTAGAGCATGTCGGCTCCCAGGACACAAATAGCACCTCATAGATAGCAAGGTCTGGAATGTGACTCTTCCCCCGTATGTAGCTTGCTTCCAAGAACAGAAGCACTGTGTTCTGTTCAACAAAGAAAAGATGTCTCCGCACTTGCAAAGTTGCATATTATTACTAGAATAGACATTGGAAGGCGTCATATTTGTCGAAAGTGTCCATCATCAAACCGAGTTCAAAGAAACCCAATAAAGGGGGGTGTTAAACATGTCACAGCTGATTGTATGACATTCATTTTGTATATATGTAACTGATGTACGTAATTCGCTCTCTTGCATCCCTCGAGGTCTAGAGATACACGTTGCGGGGCGTGAGACCGAGTTGGCCAACTGAGACTATTTGCTTTGCAATAAACCCTAGCTTTGGAAATACAACCTTGTGTCTGGCATATCTATTGTGGGTGGTGACCTGCCTTGTTCCCATAGACATGACCCATAGGGGCCCCTTTCAAGATGGCGCCCGAATTGGGACCCTCCCCCACTTGTTCCATCGTGTACGTTGTAATTGAGTAAAGGCGGAGAACGAAGAGGATGGGACGATCGAGCCGGGATCAAGAGGTGTTCGGGCGCCCTGTAGAAGTGATGAGAGATTCCTTTGCAGATCTCCACACACCTGATCCCTGATTGACGTATCTGGCTAGAGAACAAGGAGGCGAGGGTCCCGAAACGAGGCAGAAGCCAAGAAACGCAGACACAACGTCATTGGTTGTGTCAGTATACAGACGAATTGTGTCCTGGAGGACAAATTGATTTATTAGGTGAGTCATTCCCCGATTTAAAGTAATCCTGATATTGGTTGAGAGTTGACTTTGCAAAATCAAACACCCTAGGTAAGGTTGATTAACCAGGGGGAATGTTGAAACATTCCTGGGGTATTGTCCACCCTAGCGGGGTTTTTCCGCTGTGGTAGACAATCTTTGGAAGATGGCCAAATTGCACCACCTGGGGGAACGCCGGCGTATGAGATGTATGTGAAGTATGGTGTGGGAGCAATAGTATTTTGTGAGACTTGGCATAGGCAAACCAGAAAGTAACAAGACCATCAGTGGCCGATAAATGGTAGTTTTTAGATAGCGAGTATAGATAATTTGGAAAGAGTGTTGATAAGAAAGAAAGCGCGTCCCGCAGCATTTGATATTGTTAAGGACTGGAGAAGGGAAGCAATGCTCCGATTTAGAAGTAGAGCGAAGCATGCGTGCATGCATAAATCAAAAGGAGAAATAGCGGAAGAAAAGGAGGAGGAGGAGTGGACTGAGAGTCTAAGAAGGTCAGGTAGACGTGACCAGTTAATTATTGAAAAAATATACCCACAACGAGAATTGAACTTAGCAGATGAAGTAATGGAAAACATATTGATCCATACAAAACAAGGCCCAAGATCAGAAGCGAGGCCAAACATGTCAGTAACTATTGCTCAAACCCCTCCCCTAGCTCAAGCCCCTCCCGCAGCTCAAGCCCTCCCACAGCCACAGACCGTGCACGTAGCAATTCCTATTAGCCAACCAGGCCCACAGCTGACACTCCCCGGTCCCATTGTCCCATCCGCACCTCCCGCCTTAGATACAGACTCAGTACCGTCCGTCCCTCCAGGGGTTGGAGTTGAAACTGAGGTGGCGAGAGGCGGGACTGAACAAAGTGGATGCACGATGGGACGGCAGCATTGGCTTCGATGTATGACTTAAGAAGAAGCAACGAAAGACAGGTAGTGTTGGAATGCATGGGCGAATATTTGGTGGAGAGCTGGAAACAGTTAATTGGGAAATTACCACCGCAGCGATTGTTAGACTTAAATGCATTTGCACGCTGTAGAAAAAGATATGAAGAAGTGAGGGAACATGTGTATGGACTTTTTGAGCTTAAAAATGAATTAGATAATGAATATGCTGAAATGTTTACTGCACCTGGGTACAGGGGTAAGGATATCGGGAGAAATAGAAAGGAGGCGGTAGAGCCATATATACAGCGACGACATTCGATGTCGTCAGTACAGAGGGGCGACAAAGTATGTATATGAGAAGCATTCAGATGGATGTCGGATCCCAGTATCCCCACAATGGAGATACATGAGATATTTGATAAATATTCCATGCCCATGAAAAGAAAAGCACTGCAGTCAGCCCACCCGAAATAATGGCAGTATATAAGAGAGCACTAGAGCGAGGGACAGGAGAGACAGCCTTATCACTTGATCTGGGAATATTATTGCACATGAGAGAAGGGGGAGGGACAGTAAGTGGGGCATTTCCTATGAGGGAGGTCCCACCTACCTTTGTGCCAAAAACAGAGGTTCCCACAGCGGGCAACGTAGCGGCGCAGGTAACGCCAGCCCATTATACCGCCCAGTACATGCATGTCCCCTTTTCCAGACAGGAGGTGAACAACACAAAGCAGACGATTCCCGATATAAGAAAGAATCCTGCAGGATTTTACAAGAAAGTAGAGTCCTGCCTGCAATCATCCGTGCTTACCATGGGTGACATAGGGCCTCATTACGACCCTTGCGGTAATCCGCCGTCATTACCGCCATGGCGTAATGAACGTTAACGCCGTGGGACGATGGCGTAAAGTGCGCCACATTAGGACCCATCGCGCACGAGCATTACGCCATGGCGGTAATGTAAACAGCGCCATGGCGGTAATGCCCCCAAAACGGCACCTACCGGCATCGTATGCGGCGCAAGGTGCACCACCGCCACCGCCGTACATAGCGGTGACCGTAGTTAGCGGTCACCGCAATTAGCGGTGACCGTAGATAAGCGGAACCGGAAGTAGCGTCACCGCGGCGGAACGGGAAAGAGCACGGCGGCCATCTTTAAAAACACAATCCATTGCCATCCTCCGAAACCACTGGACATCCGAGCCTGAGACCCCGCCAATACCGTCTTCAACCTTCTACCTGCAGGAAGATGCCTAAAGTTTTGAAAAAAGCCTGTGACCGCCAGCGGCAAGACCGCTTCTCCAGAGAGGAGCTTACCATTCTAGCGGAGACCCTCCAGGAGAACGCTGCAGTGGTATTCTCCAACCAACTGACAAGACCGGCCATATCCAAGAAGAAGGCCATATGGGCACTGGTAGCTCAGCGGGTCAGTGCCGTGGGAACAACACCCCGCAATGTCAAACAGTGCCGCAAGCGGTGGGACGATCTCCGGCTCAGAGTCAGGAGCATACTATCAGCCAACATGAACCTGGCAATGGCAACTGGGGGAGGATCGGAGTCCCCTATAAAATTGCAGCCATGGGAGGAAATCTGTGCCTCCACAATCGGAATGCAGAGCATTGAAGGAGTAGGAGGAATGGAGAGAGGAGCCCCGACATCGGGCGATGCAGGTAGGTGGCTCAAATCAAGGCATGCAAATCTCACCTAAGTCCATTCATGTGAAGTACAATGTTGGCCCATAGTGTGAATGCAACACATCAGCAGGAGACTGCCCACAGATACATCCGATCTGCACCCTGTACACATGCAGCACGCACACCCTAACTGCAGGCACCCACATACCTCCATGCTACTTCCACACAAAAGGGAGACAACTTTTTTCCCCTGCATGAAATGTGCCACATGTACTAACTGATGAGATGCCAGTCGCCACAATGCCCGGCCAATGTCCGCAGACCCATCAATAACACTCTCCCTCCTCTGTCCCACCACAGGCTCAAATTCCGACCTTGAGGAAGAGGACACCACAGCCTCCACACCCACCAAGAGGGCCAGGCCAACTGTGCCAACGCCACAACCCTCCACCTCTGTCGTCCCGAGGAAAACACCACAGCAGGCAAAATCCCTGCAAGGGAAACAGGACAGGGCACAGACAGCCACCCCAGCAGGCAGTACAGCAGCAGCAGCAGCAGCAGACATCACACCAATCATGCCCACAGAAGCCACAGCCTCTGCTGCAAGCAGCACAATTGGGGAGAATGCTGCCATTGCTGCCTCCTCCGATAGCGAAGCAGGGATCTTTGAGGAGAGTGATGTCAGAAGCCCCACAGGCCACCCTCATTCCCCCTACCTGTCCCTAAGCAGCCCGCATGCGGATGCCACTCAGGGTCAGCCAGAGGATGACGATTGGCCAGCCACTCCATCCCCGCTGCAGGGGCAGATCAGCCCAATGGGAATACCACTGCCATTAGCCATGGGCCAGAATTCCAACCATTCTCTGGAGGCGATTGCCACCCGGCAGCAGCAACTTTCCTCGCTGCTCGAAGAACATGTTGCTGAATGTGGGGGGTCAAGTGCAGCAATGGATAAATGTGCTGAGACTGTGAAGGCAGCTATAGAGTCGTCCACAAAGGACATCTGCGCGGAACTAGCTGCTGTGCGGCACGCCATCACTGACCTTGTGCAGACAATACGGGCCATGCGTCCAAATGAGCAGGCAGGATCCTCCTCGGTTGCCAGCTCGACACCGAGCAGCCCCATCCGCCGATCGGGGAGGAACCTCCGCAGCACAGGCAGGGGTGCCCCGGGGGCCAGTGGAGGGGGCTGCCAATAGTGGCCGGACAGTGTAGGAATCCTACTACTGACACTGCTGCACAGACCAACTCACACCTTTGTTGGGATTCCAGGGGGGGGGGAGGTGGGAGGTGGGAGGGGGTGTGTTGGGGTGTGCAGGGGGGTGGCGGGGTGGTGTGTTGGGGAGTTAAGGGGGGAGTTTGGGGGGGTGTGTGTGCAGGGGGGAGGTGGGAGGTGGGAGGGGGTGTGTTGGGGTGTGCAGGGGGGAGGTGGGAGGTGGGAGGGGGTGTGACACGACAGTTCATAGTTCAAATACACTTTTTCGTTTCAAAAAAGGAAATGTGTGGACATTTTCATTGCGTATGTGTGCTTTATTGGTGTCCAGTCCTCAGTGTGCATGCCCCAGAGTCACACAGTGCCCCAAGTGCAGTCTCCATGCGATGAACACCAGCCGTGTGTGCTAGAAGCAGTGGTTGATGATACTTTGGCGCATGGCACGCCCCTCCTGTGCATCGCCTCCTCCATGTGGTGGCGCCCCTTCTGCACCCTCCTCATCCTCATCCTCATCGTCAGGTGGTTGCAGTTCTGCGTCAGGGGGCAGGGGCACATTCCGTCTGACGCACATATTGTGCAGCATGACACATGCCATGACGATCTTTGCCACCTTCTCATGGCCAAACAGGAGTGCCCCACCAGACCTGCTGAGGCTTCGGAATCGTGCCTTCAGGAGGCCGAATGTCTGCTCTATGACCACACGAGTACGTGTATGTGCACGGTTGTAGTCCTCCTCGTGCTGGTTCTGCGGGTTCCGGACTGGCGTGAGGAGCCACCTCTTCAGGGGGTAGGCTGCATCACCTGTATGTAGGCGAGAATGTATGTGTCAGTCATGTTGTCTGATCAGGAACATGATGTCCCACCATGGCTGGCATGGAACTGTTACCTTGGCTCACTTCTACATGCACTAATTGATTCACACTATGCAACCAGTATATGCTCATTGCTGCCATGGCCTCTTTTGCATGCCATCACCCTATGTATGCAGAGGGGTTTTGTGCATTGTGAGTGGCCTTCCTCTGTATCCGTTCTCTGTGTTACTCACAGCCAGGTGGAGTATGCATCATCCCCCCCCCCCCTTTCAGCCAGGTGGAGTATGCATCATCCCCCCCCCCCTTTCAGCCAGGTGGAGTATGCATCATCCCCCCCCCCCTTTCAGCCAGGTGGAGTATGCACTGGTACGTCATTCCCATGCCCACTTCCATGACATCGCACTCACCGAGTAGCCAGGATCTTGGGCCTGCATGTCGCTCCATGTAGCGTGGTATTGTGGAGTTCCTCAGGACCATGGAATCATGGGTTGATCCGGGGAATCGGGCACAACAATGTGTGATGATCTTGTTGGAGTCACAGACCATTTGCACGTTGACAGAGTGGAACTGTTTCCGGTTGCGGTACGGTACCTCCATGGCACGTGGAACCACCAATTCCACATGGGTGCAGTCGATGGCACCAATGCAACCGGGTATGCTGGCTAGTGCATGGAAACCCACTTTGGTGTTTGCAATCTCCTGGGCAGTCCGTGGTAATGAGATGTGGTCGTCTGTGTGCTTGAGGAGGGCATCGAGCACTTGGATGAGTGTTCGTGAGAATAATGGTTGTGAAATGCCATGCAGGTGCCCCACTGTGTGCTGGTAGGTGCCTGTGGCCAGGAAGTGGAGTACAGCCACTACCTTCAGTAGGGGGGGGATGGCGGTTGGACTTTCTATCATGCTGACGATGTCGTTGTGTGTCATGTCTACGATGGCGGTGATGGTGTCCCTGTCCAAACGGTACAGGGTGTGGATCTGCTCAGCAGTGAGGTTGTTTGGATTGGCTCTGATGCGTGGGATTGGGGGCTGCCTGCGTGGTGGCACTGGCTGTGCTGGTGGGGCTTGCTGGGCCTGCCTTGCCCTCCTTCTCCTCCTGCGTCTCCTCTGTGCTGCCTGTTGTTGTTGTTGTTGCTGTTGCTGTTGTAGTAGCACATGCATTGCTATCAGGTCCTCCAGCCCCAACATTGCTAGTCGTATTGGCATCATTGTGGAGTGTGACTGGGTGTGGGTAGGGGTGGGGTGTGCTCTTTTTATACTCCCCTGAGTCTGTATTGCCTTCACCTGTGCTGTTTCTGTGCACCTGTGGCAGCTGCATTCACTTGAATTGGCCCTTTACGGTTGGTTCGCGATGGCGTTATTTGCACCATGGCGGTAAGGTACTTAGCGGCCTCATTGATGGCGTTAGGTGCATGTCCGCTTGGGTCGGCATTTGCGTGCCTTTCCGCCATGGCGCTAAGTACGGTGTGGGCGGTCGCGTGCGCGCACCCTTAGCGCTGTTTGCGGCAGCGTTAACTACGATGCCGCTATTGGCATCGTAGTTAACGGTCACGGGTCATGATCGTACCTGGCGGAAAACGATGGCGGTAAGCATTTACCGCCATCGTTTTTCGCTTAGCGCCAGGGTCGTAATGAGGCCCATAGACCTAATATTCCCAGTGATCCTGCCAATAGACATATGGAAGCAAATAAGAAAGGTGGATGACGCAACGGCCTATGGCGCCACGTGGGCGGACTTGGTAATAGAGGACAGGAATAAAGCGGTTGGAGGGACACCAGGAGCGAACATGGTAGCATTACAGCACGCATAATACAGAAATTAAAAGAAATTGTCCCAGGGAAAAGAATTCAATGGGACAAGTTGACTGCATGTGTGCAAGGCAAGGATGAGTTAGCAACAGATTATTTCAATAAATTCGAAGAAGTATTTGCAGACTTCAGTGGGCAGGATGTGAGCTCGGAAGCGGGGAAGAGGCTATTTGTTGATAAATATGTGAGGGGGTTGAGACTTCCGATTCAGAACCTAATAATGACATCAGAAAGTGCATGTCAAGTAAAAACGCTGGGTGAAGTATTGCACATGGCCCAATATTATGAGACGAGAGTGAAAGCGGGAAAGGACCAGGAGGAGAAAGATAGAGTAAATCTGAAAACAAGGGTGTCACTGCAGCAAGTAGCAGGACATAATAGAGGAAGAGGGAACGCACAAGGGAGGAGTAATTTGAATATGCATGGGGGGCCATTGGGACCAAATCAGTGTGCATACTGTAAGGAGGAAGGACACTGGCGAGCGCAATGTCCACATTTACAGAATAGAAATGGATCCGGTCAGAGAAGACAGCACAGAGGGCACCAAGGAACGATTGGACCAAATAGGAATAGTATGCAGCAGCACCACAATAATGAAGGTAATCAAAACCAAGGCCAAAACCAAAGTGCTCGTAACCAGAGTCAGGGTCAGCAAAACCAACATTATGGGAATCAGAGAGGGGGAAATAGAGGAAAGAGTGGGAACATTTTCAATACGCAGCCAAATACGTATTACAGTAATAGAAGTGACTACACATCGGACGATGTGTTATTTCCCCAATAGGACAGCCCAGGGCAGGGGTCGGAACCAGTGTCTATTCCCGTGAATCAGAGGGGACCCTACGTAGAAATGGGAGTCGGGAATAAGGAGCACCGCTTCCTTATAGATACAAGAGCGCAAAAGTGTTCAGTAGACCATCACTTGGTTCCGGATATACCACTGTCAGGGTAAAATAATGTTTCCGTAGGGTTCGCAGGTACACCAGTCATAAACCCAGTATCCCAACAAGTCCCAGTTAGTATAGGACCATTCACTGAACATTGTCCTTTCCTTTTAACAGACAATTGTGGGGAGAACTTGTTGGGATTGAATTTATTGAAAAAGCTAGGTGCGATTATACATTGTACGTCAGACGGGGTGTTTCTAACAATTTGGCCACAAGATGCCCCTGTGTCAGATTTCATGTCAGAACCTTGCCAGGAGAGTTAAGAGAAGTGCCAACCTGTATATGGGCGATGCATGACAACGATGTAGGATGCTTGAAGATAGAGCCAGTGAGGATCATTTTGAAAGACGGAGTTACACTGCCAAGAATTCCGCAGTATAAAATTTCGGCTAACGGAGAGAAAGGATTGAAAAGTATTGTTTCAGATTTGGTGAAATTAGGGGTAATTGAAGAAATTACAGGCAGTACATGTAACAGCCCGATTCTTCCAGTGTTTAAGAAAAGAGGCAATGAAGTACCATATTGTTTCATAATTGATTTGCGCGCGCTAAACAAAGTAGTAGATCCACAATTTCCTTTGGTCCCAGACGTCACTACAATATTGACAATGATACCTGCCTCAGCAGAATACTTTAGCATAATTGATCTAAAAAATGCTTTCTTTAGCATTCCGGTGGACAAGGACAGTAGATATTTGTTCACGTTCACATTAGGGGGATGATCATTTACATTCACGTGCATTCCACAAGGTTATACGGAAAGTCCGAGTATTTACAGGAGAGCGTTAAAAGAGCAGCTAGACATGCTAGAATTACCAGTGGGGTGTGTACTATTACAATATATAGATGGTCTGTTGATCGCTGCTGATACAGAAGAGATTTGTAAAAAGAGCACCATATTACTACTGTCACACCTAGCGGCACATGGCCATAAAGCTAGTTTGAAGAAGTTTCAATATAATCGAAAGGAGGTAGCTTATTTGGGCTACCTACTTTCGAAAGAGGGGAAAAGGCTAACGCCAGGACGCATAGAAAGTATTTCTTGTATGCCTATTCCAAAGACACAGAAAGGAGTCAGAGCCATAATAGGCATGGCTTCTTATTGCCGGCAGTGGATCGGTAATTTTGCGTTAATTGTGTAGCCATTGGTGTTATTAACTAAGAAGGATGCGGTGATGCCTTTGCAATGGAATAAAGAATGTCAGAGAGCGTTTGATCAATTGAAAACTGCATTATGTTCTGCTCCAGTTTTGGGCACGCCAAATTATGAAAAAGTTTTTAGATTATTTGTATGCGAGAATGAAGGATGTGCATTAGCTGTTTTGACACAGGAACAAGGTGGAAGAAATAGGCCGTGCAGCTATTTTTCTTCTGCGCTGGACCCTGTAGCGCGCGCACTACCACGATATTTGCGATCTGTCGCTGTGGCTGCGGCATCAGTGAAACAAACGGAAGGGATGGTATCGGGGCATTCTTTAATTCTGATGCTGCCACATTCCATAGATGTCCTATTAAATAGGACACAGACGCAACACCTCACCTCTGCTAGACTGACAAGATACAAAATTGTCTTATTCGCGCCCAATATCCAAATTATGAGGTGTAGCACTTTGAATCCTGCAGAATTAATGCCACTGCCCATGAAAGAAATTGGTGACAACGAATAACCGCCCCATGATTGCTTAATGGTCACTGAGGAAGAAACGAAGGGGAGAGTTGATTTAAATGACATCCCACAAAAGGAGCCAGATGGAGAGTTATTTTGTGACGGCTCTTGTTTCAAACTACCTGATGGCACGACAACTGCTGCTTACGCTATCACAACCCTAGAGAGCATTGTAGAAAGCAAAAGAATTCCCTACAACTCGGCACAAGCCGCAGAAATAATAGCATTGACCAGAGCCTGTGAGATTTCTGAAAATTTTAACGTGAATATCTATACTGATATTCAGTATGCTTTTGGGGTGGTTCATAACTTTGGTCGACTCTGGGCTGAGAGAGGTTTATTCACATGGTGCCAGAATTCAACATGGCCCTTTGATTGTACGATTGCTGTCTGCACTCACGTTTCCAAAGCGCCTAGCAATAGTGAATTGCGAGGCACATAAAAAGGTAACATGCAAAGTGGGAGAGGGAAACGCATTTGCAGACACAATTGCGAAACAAACTGCAACTGATTGAATAATAAAATGATGACAGTTCAGACTGAGGAAGTACCCTGTATGATAGAAGATGGAATTGCCACTGTGGAAGAGATGCAGGCCGAAGCCACGGCCGATTAGATACAAGGGTGGGCAGAGGGCTCTGCTGAGTTAGATTTAGAGGGTTGTTGGGTGGACAAGGAAACTAAAAACTGGATGTTGCCAAATTCTTATGTGACTGCAATGGTCACAATGGCTCACAGCCCTACTCAGATCTGTGCGAAAAAAATAATACAGCACCTATCTACAGTATGGCAGAATGTAAACATAAAGAAGAATGCAGAGAGGTTGGTGCAGAACTGTATCACATGTTTACAACACAATGTAGGAAAGGGAACAGTGACTCCAATAGGCAGTTTTGGCCCGCCCTCTATGCCTTTTGAGGTAATCCATTTTGATTTCATAGAGATGGAGAGGTGCCAAAACTTGAAATATGTCTTAGTGGTGATCTGTGCATTCAGCAAGTGGGTGGAGGCATATCCCTTAAAAGACTGCATAGCAATGAGTACAGCAAAAGTAATGCTTAAAGAATACTTTTCCCGTTTTGGTTTGCCCCGTGTCATATGGTCAGATAATGGTCCACATTTTGTGGGCGCAGTAGTGTTACAGATATGTGCAGGTCTTCAGATTGATAAGAGATTTCATAGTTCAAGGCATCCGAGTTCGGCCGGTCTTGTTGAGAGGCACAACGGAATCCTCAAGTCAAAAATTAGCAAGATATGTGCAGGGAGCAAGTTGAGTTGGGTGGATTCATTACCGATAGCACTATTGTACATGCGTATGTCTGTACAGGCTAGAACTGGGCTCTCCCCGTATGAGGTTGTGATGGGGAGGCCGGCGAATGTTTGGTGCGCACCTCAGCCAAAGCGACTGAGTGAAGTGGAACATCCTGTACTTGTACTTAGCACTTATTGTGGCCTTTTAATGCAGAAATTGCGTTTGATTAATCAGCAGGTGCAGGAGGCTCTACCCGTAAGATATACTGGTCCAGGGCACACGCTGGAGCCAGGCGACTGGGTGCTGCTAAAGAACTTTGAGAGAAAATCATTGTTAGCACACAGGTGGCGCGGCCCCTATCATGTGCTTCTGGCAACGCAGACGGCAATACGGGTGGTTGGAGGAAGTCATGGATCCATGCCACCCATGCCAAAAAGATCCCATCTTCACTGAAAGATTTGCCCAATCCGGACAACCAGAAAGAGACAGCGGTCCCAGAAACGAAAGAAACTGCTGCCAGTCCACTGCCGCTAAATCTGTCGAAAGTGAAACTCGAAACAAAGCCTGAAAAGATTGCCAAAAAGGGGGAAGGGCAAAGAGTTCCCCAACGTTGCCCAGCAGAACCTACATCACTGCTGGCCGACACGAAATCTGCATTGCAAATAACGTCAGATACAAAACGTGTACCCCTTTGGCGCCCACCAGCACTTGCCATTGCGCCAGAGCGAAAGACCGAATCCGCATCACTGTCACGGCGCACACAAGCATCTGTCATTGCTCCGCAGGCTGACGCTGAGCCTGGATTTGGAAGTGCATCGGCACTGTTCACAGATCACACAATACCAGGAGTGAGGCGATATGATTTGCGGCCTCGAAAGACTGAGTGATCCACAGTTCTTTGGTGTTCATGCTAACCTCTGGTTCCGCTCATGGACGGAGAAGGAACTAGAGGTGTAGAGGAGAGAAGCGTGAGAATTGTGCAAATCGGACAATTCAAGTCTCGCGGCTCATAAAAAGTACATGTGTCCTGAACCAGAGCGGACAAGCTAGGCGCACATGGTTCTAAGGCAATAGAGAACTGTTCAGAAGTCCTCTGAGCAGTATAAGATAGAATAAGTGACGTTGCCAAGAACGAATAAGCAAACCAGGCTGCAAAGAGCTGGCAGACTAAACTGTTGACAATTCCTTTGAACTTATTGACATCAGGACAAGTGCGACGAAAAGAGATATCCACGACGAACATTGTCAGGAAGAAGAAGGACGGTGAGAAAAATGTCGGGTCCGGTTTCAGCCTCCTCCTGCACCACGGCTGAGAATGAGTTAGTTATAAAGACTGTAAACTTAGGGAAAACACATGGTAAAAAAAATTGTATGCTGGCTTTGACGATAATAATGTGCTTCATGAGTGTGGTAGCACCAATAACGATAGCCTTGGTGTTATGGTATGTGGAGTCTATACACCCATTGGGAATGTTTTTACCAATAGTTAATATATCCACTACTGAAAGCCCGATTCAGGTGATTACTTGTACTTTCTTCTCAATGGAAGAGAGACACAGAGAAGGGTATGGGAACAATACGCTATTACTCATCATGAATATGACGCATGCAATTCTAAAGAAAAATATTTGTTGGGTATGCGCCCATTTACCGCAGCATGCGGGGAAAGGAATAGGGTGGTATGTACAACCATTGCCATTGAGTTCTGCATGCAGTGCATCATTAAGTACAATGTTTTATGGGAAGTGGAACAAGAGTATTACGGGTCAATTATGAGGCCTGTGGGTTGTTCCATATTCCACAAAGCACAAGTGATGATCCCAGAAGCTACGCCAAAAAGTATGTGAAAAATAACACGACAAATTGACAAGATAGATTGTCCCCACCAGTTAAAACATCTGTGATGACATTTCGTGTAAGAACCGATGGGAATAAAGATGCAATTCCCCCTCTTACACAGTGAATTACAACCCGAAAACTGTCCCTTTTTGTCTAAAAAAGAAAGGCTCCTATTTAGTAGGAACATTTACTGGATGCATGAACACAGCGGTATTAAAATGGGAAATAGAACCAGTATATGTGGGAGATCCAGTCTATTTTATATGTGGAGAGAAAGCATATCCTTGGTTGCCAGAAACTGGGGAGGTACATGTTACCTAGGTCTACTGTTACCGGGAGTGTTCCTCTTAGAAACAGCAGACATGGCCAGACTATCAAGATCTAGAACCAACAGGAGTAGCGAAGGTGTTTTGATAGCGACAGACGTAGCAAAATCATTCGCTCCATTCTTGTCCCAGATAGTGAACTCCTACAACATAAGCAGTTGTCCAGAATACTAAAAGATACCATAAACACAATGACAGATATACTATTTAACATGACGTTGGAAGAAAAAGGAATTAGGTTAATGACACTGCAAAATAGAATGGCTCTCGATGTAATCCTGGTTGATCGTGGGGGAATTTGCAAGATTGTAGGATCAGCGTGCTCTGTATTCGTAGAAAACTATTCCCCTATGATTTTTGAAGCAATAAAGAAAATGCACGTCCTAAGCTCCGAACTCCCTACTGGAGAAGGGGGCTGGGGAATAGAGTCCTGGTTTTGGAGGATACTGCGTTCTTGTGGATGGAAGTTGATCTCGATATTAGTAGTGGTGTTTGGAATATTCATAAGGTGCTGTTGTTGCATACACTGCCTACCGATAGTTTGCACTGAGGTAACTGAGGGCTTTACTAAGGGATGTATGCATATGATGACAAAAAGAAAACAAACTTATGGTCGGGATGACAGAGACACAAATGAAATGAAAACAGTGAAAGAATGAATGGCTATAGATATTAATGAAGATGATGATGCTTATAGTAGCATGCAAAACTCAGACATAAGTACTTCAGACTTATCGTCATCAGAGGAGGATACAATAAATGAATGAGACGTTTGACATACGGCCAAAGGAGGGTTTGTCAGTCTAGAAAACTGGATACCTCTCATGATTGACGGCAAATGTATTTTGGTGGCCGAAGGCCAACCGTCTCATGTACGAAACGATAGAAATACAGGTTTCCGAGTTTACCAATGAACGGCCATTTTGATGTAACAAGGATCGCCATTTTGTTTTCTTACAATTGCTCATTGCTTTCTGTTCACATTGCTTCGCAGCACATTTTCTGCCTACACTGCTCGACTGTTAACATTGTTGTCTGAACGTGAAAGGACAAGGCCGCAGGGCCGCGAGGCTAATAAGAGTTTGTTGAAACACAACGTAGGCAGCTCCGGGGAGGAATGCCCGGCTCCCTCCTGAATGTAGCCTTGAAGCAGAGCCGCAGGGCATTTAATCATTTCACAGCTGCCAGCCAGTCTCGTTATATGGTAGAATATGTTAGAATGAAGCAGCTAAAGGCTTGAATTATGCTCTTCTTACGGCCCCCCTTTTCCGAGCCCTGTAGAGCGTGTCGGCTCCAAGGACACGAATAGCATCTCATAGATAGCAAGGTCTGGAATGTGACTCTTCCCTTGTATGTAGCTTGCTTCCAAGAACAGAAGCACTGTTCTGTTCAACAAAGAAAAGATGTCTCCGCACTTGCAAAGTTGCATATTGTTACTAGAATAGACATTTGAAGGTGTCATATTCGTCGAAAGTGTCCATCATCAAACCGAATTCAAAGAAACCCAAAAAAGGGGGGTGTTAAACATGTCACAGCTGATTGTTTGATATGCATTTCATATAAATGTAACTGATGTACGTAATTTGCTCTCTTGCGTCCCTCGTGGTCTAGAGATACACGTCGCGGGGCGTGAGACCGAGTTGGCCAACTGAGACTATTTGCTTTGCAATAAACCCTAGCTTTGGGAAAACAACCTCGTATCTGGCATATCTATCGTGTGTGGTGACCTGCCTTGTTCCCATAGACGTGAGGGACCCCTAGGGGCCCCTTTCAGGCACAGCACAGATAAACTTTGTGATAAAGTTACTTGATGCTGGTCACTAATTGACACACTTAATGAACATTGTTCTGTTTGTGATGTGAATATATGTTTTAATTTGTGTTTTGCCTGCCAAAAAGGAAAAGCACAATTGAATAATTATCTTTAAAAGAGATGTACCTTGTGGACCAATGAACTTTGGCATTGACGCAGACTGAGAAACGATCTGGAGGCATTCAGGTTCAAATGTGTTCATCCTATGCTAATGCCTCAGACGATAACACTGTTAACATTATCAGTGAAGAGGAACACTCCTACACTTAATTCCACACTCATTGAAGTTTCTGCTGCAGCCCCATAATCAATGGAGCTGCTTATTACAAATGTAATGCTGAAAACAAGGACTGGGTGAAAAAACAATGAAATTGCATTACAGCCGAAAGCCAGTAGGAGGTAATGGATGAGCAGGTACCGGGGCAATTTATACCACCTGAAACCCACGACAGCGCTCCGCAGAGTTTAGCAGAAAATAATTTCCACAACAATGTGGTTGGGTTTAAGTGCCCTCAAGGCTGTGACCAGTGCTATCCCGGGATGATCTCCGGCAACCTTTCTTTGCTATTGAAAATGATAGCATGAACAAACGGCATATGCTTACGTGTTTTACTTTCTGCCGCGATAAACCTGAGGAAAACATTTTCAGATATATCTTTGATTTACTTTTTTTCAGCACATTCTGGGAATAAACAATAGTAATGAGGCTTTGAATCAAAAATAATATGCAGTAAAACAGATTTTGGAACCTTATGCTGTTGTTGCCGAGTTGAAGGCAGGGCATAATGGGTGGGGTGAATAGGTTTTATTCCCAGATATTGCAGACAAGACTTGATATTGAAATTATTTATTTACATTTAAATGTGGAATTTCCATAAGAAAATACTTGTAGAACTTTCTTTGCCAAGAAATATGTGCATTATATACAAAGGTGACTCTTGGAGATTTGCTGCTTGTTTTATGTTGTTTGTGTTTCATTTTGGATCTGCATTGAGTGTGAACCTAACTTCTGGAAGTGACAGGGCGATATGAGTTTGGGTTACAGGCATACATCAGATGGCACAGGGTGAAAGCAAATCTTAACACCTAGAATGTATTTTTAATGGTCGGCTGTAGGGCTAACAGAGCCAGTAGTGACCCAGTAGCCTCAGCTAACCAGTTCCAGCATGGCCAGGTCTTTCACAAGAGCTTGTGAACATTACTTGTGAGGCAGGTCCACACCCATTTCCTCCCATTAATGCTATTAACAATAAAGACAAACAGTTTGGGTGCTAATTAACTGTTTAATTGGAATATTGTCTCTGTGCACCTATTTCCCATTAAAGGAACTGCAAGGCAATATGGCTGCTGCAGATAATAGTCAAAGGAGTAAGTCCCAAGGCAGTATGGAAATGATAAGTCAGTGAGAGGGCTGAGTTTGCGAGGGCAGGTAAGTGGTGTATGATGGTGGGTTGCCAAAATGCAGAAGAGGGTAACGGAGAACAGAGGGGGTTGGAGAGTGGGCACAGGGTGCCTCTGGGGATTGAGGAGCCAAAATAAAAATGGTGGACCTGACAGAGAGGTGCCCATGCCCATGATGGAACTCAGGCTGTTACTGGTGGAATCAGCACGAGGCCCTAGCCAGCGGAATGAAGCACACCATTCCAGCTTGTGCTAACACCAGCAAACCACGTATGATAGCAGGGAATAGTTAGCATTTAAAATTAGCGGGTAACATGTAGCAGCCACAAAGGTTGGTCGTCGAGAGCCATACTGGGCTCGGTGGTTATGGGTGTTTATTACTCAGGGGGTGAGAGGTGAGCTTCATGAAGGTAACATCCCCCCTCTCAATCTATTTTCTGAATTTTATGAGGGCAGGAGTGAATCTGATGATTTTCTTGTACTTAATTATTTGATTATATTGTATTTCAGTTTACAATCAAACTGTCCACAATAATTATCAAAAAATGTAAAACTAGGTGATAAAGGGACTCCAACGGTGCCTGCCCATATGAGCGACATCCTCAGAGTTCCCTGGGTAAGCCTACTTTTGGACCAATCACTACTGAAGTTGATAGACAGTTCAGGTGGAATTTGAGGTACCTTTCCTTATATTTCTGAGAAGCTAATTTACATAAGTATGATCTATGTTTGTCGCAAGGAAGATAAAAGTCAATTTTTTTTCTCTGAATAATGTTAACCCCCCCAGGTCCTCAAAATCCATTCGCTTGTCCAAGGATCTTTATTTCTTTTTCGCTTTATATGGCCTCATTATGAGGCGGGTGGAATGGGTTAACGGCGCCGGTAAAGGTGCCGGTGCCGTTAAACCCACTCTGCCCTATTACGAGGTTCCCTTGCGGGACACGCTCTGTACCTCTGGTCAGACCAGACGTCCTTTGCGGGTCCCGCAAGGGGACCAGGGAGCTAACAACGGGCCTGTTATTAACTGTCCCATAGTTAGCTCCTTCCCCAATCCCATTGAGCCCTATTGGGCTCAATGGGAATGGGGATCCATTTTTACCGGGTCCATGGAACGGGCAATTACCTGGTCCACCAAGGTTGGCATGACCCGGTAATTGCCCATTCCATGGACCCGGTAAAATGTCATTACCGGCGGCAGCCGTGCCCTTAATAAGGGCACGGCTACCGCCAGGGTCCTAATGAGGCCCATAGTCAGTAACTGAGACGTTGATGTCAATCATATTATTGAAGGTTAAACATCTCTTTTAAAATTGAGTTAGAACAGAACTAAGACTGGGCTTCTTTGTAAGAAGTTCATACAGATAAGAACCCAGAGTTGGTTTTTCAGACTGCATTAACTTATTTAAATAAGGACCACTTTGCTTGGCATATTGTGCCGACCAAGAAGTCAGTCCCAGTTCCACTCTAATTACGCTGATTGAAACTGAATTTGGAAAACCGAGGGTTGATTTTCAAATTTTCCTTTCCAGGCAATCCAAAAATGTTCTGTTTTTAAATGTGACCAGTTCGCAATCATCCAAGACTATTGTTGTTACTTTCAATCGATAGAACTCTATCAAAGGGGCTAAACAATAGGCAAAAAGGTACGCTTCACCACTTTTGTTAATGAAATACACGGGTGTGCCTTTTCCTCAATTATCCCTCTATACCTTTTAAGTTGTGTTTTTACTGATATGGTGCAACCCAGATAACTCAATGAGTTTATCCTCGTGATTGGAATTTTATTCAGTTTCCACACATATGATTTATTTATTAGATTGGTGGTACAATCATCACGTACAATTTGACCGGATTAATCATCAGCTGGTTGTCACTCAAGTAACTTTCTACACCATATAAGAGCCATTATAAATCAGCTGGAATATAGTTCAGCAATATGAGATCGTCGGCATACGCTATAATATTCACTATGAGATCTGAGCATTTTGGGGCATATCCTCTCCATGACGTACTCTCCTCCCACAAGTCAGTCAAATAAAGATTAAAAAGATTGGGGGCTTGGACGCATCCCAAACAAGCTCCTTTCATTACGAGTATACTTCTAGACAGATCTCCCAGTGTGTTCAGTCTGCTTTCGTTGAATTGCTGGTATATAACAACTGAATAATGCATAATAAACCTAAGACAATGGCCCAATTTGTTAGTTTCTGCCATATTATTGTGATATTAAAATTGTCAAATGCTGCTGACAAGTCAATCACAATAACATACAAAGATTTAACAAAGTTCCTAACAATAGCAGAGGTATATACACAAAGTGATAAAGCACTCATCAAGATCCCCACGCCTTTCCTAATACCTGTTTGTAACAGGTTAAATCTCTGGGTGGTCTCTGCCCAGAGGGTTAATTCCCTTAGAACCAGAGTTGCAAAAAACCTTTCACGAGGAGTTGATCAAAGAAATTGGGCGGTAGCTCGATGTGTTATCTCAGTTTCCTTTTCTTTAAATGGGTACAAATAAAGCTTGTTGCCAGGAACTGGGACGGGATATTGTTCACCAGTAGCAATCTGAAAAAAAGATTAAACAGAATTTCCACCCATAAAGGGGGATCATCCTTAAAAAATCTTTTTGTGACCCCATCCAGGCCACTGCCTCTGGAATTTTTCAGCCTCTTAATCACAATTTCGACATCTATTTTGTCGAACGAAAAGGTTCAAATAGGGGCAATCTGAACATTAGTCACAGGACTTGAAGGTTGATCAGTATTCACTCTAAATATGTCAGTAAGATACTCAACCCAAGCTTCTTCTGAGACACAGCAGGATTGCACCTTCGATTGGGAATCACTACTAGAATGTATTATTCACCAAATTGAACATGTAGTTTTGCTTACCAATTTCTTAAACTGGTCCTGGTTTTTACAAATGAGTTGTTGAATTCTGTGAGACTTAACCCACTTATGATAGGCTTGTCTACACATTTTGCTTGTGTGTTCTGTTTTATCCCTATCAGTCCGAGGACCTTTTCTTCAGCAATTTTATCGATCTTTGCAATTCATTCTTTTTATTTTTTATTTCTTTATCGAAATGATTTCTAGGCTGAGAGAGAAAAGTACAGTGAGGGGAATACGTTTTTTTTTATAGTCAAGTTTCCTAATCCAGGTAATAATGCTGGAAATTCTATAGGAAAAGAGTGCATGTCTTTTTCTTCAGCAGAAAGATTATCGCACCATGTCCTCAGTCTACTATTGACTTTGTTACAATGCCAAACTGCGGAACTCTGTTATTCTTTCCATTGACAACAAGATGTTGGTGGCCCCGGGATTCTAGTTCACTTTTACTTTTCACACTTAAGGTTAGATGAAACATAGCATGATCACTGAACTGAGTTTTTACTATGTCAAAGATCACCACCACCTCCACATGTTTTTGTAAGATAGTCAATGGTTGAGGAGGCTCAATAATTAGAACAAGTTGACAAATTCTTCTATCTATCATTAAATAACAGGTTTAATTGCAAGAAGCCCCATCTGAAGAATAGAAATGACCCTATTCTACCATAGGAGCTCCCTTTCTCTCCATCACAGAACTTAGGGACATCCGTTACTTTATCCTTGTCAAAGAAATAAGATTCAATGTCTGTATTATCAGAATTACAATTGAACTCACCCCCCTATGATAATTGGGCAATCTAAATGACGCGTCTGCCATATCATCAATATGTTTTCAATTACATCTAATAGAACATCTACGTCAGAATGAATAGAGTTAAAATAAATGTTTATCAGTAAGATGTTAGTAGAATTAATATCACTTAAGTAAATCATTGATGTGGCCAATAGGGTGTCTGAAGAGCATTTCCAATTTAATATGATAATGCTTAGCAGCCCTCCCATTGGTCTTCTGCGTGGATCTTTTTTTTGTCAACTTGTTATTCAATATAAATCCATCAATCACTGGGAGGTCTACCAACCAAGTCTCTTGTAGCAGGATGAAATAGTAACAGTTCAAGGGCTCAATCAAGTTGCCATTTAAATATTAGTTATACACAGGGAAATTCCAACTCAAAATTGTTGTTTTAGTATTACTTAAATCCTGGTCTGGTAATTGAGGTAGTTGGAAGGGTGGTGGTAAACCACCCCCAACTCGATGAGTGCTGTTCACGATTGACGTGCCTCCATTGGGTGTTATGAAAGTGGCAAGTCACGGTCAAAGTCTTGCAGGGAAATTCAGCCACTTCATCTGTGAGTTGAGGGTAATAGCTTTCAAAGCTTTTTAACAGGATGTCTTTTTGGTGCTTGTTTACAAAATTCTCAATTAATTTTGAGAAGCAGTGTACGGCACATTTCCCCTATCAGATTTTATTTTATGTCAGAGGATGCAATAGAACTTAGTTCTGGAATTGAGGATAAGATAACCAGGATTCTAGATATATTTAAAGGAAGATTGTGATCCTCGTCAAATGCTGACTCAAAACATTATTGGTTGCAATGGCTCAAAACTGTTCACAGCATGTAAATCACAGTTCCTGTTCACATAGTTCATATTGTCTCTAACGACTGATGGAATAACATTGTTCTCATAATTGTTTTCTTCCATAGTACAAGTAGCTTTCGGCTTAGTGTTCATATACATGTTAGTTCCAATCAAGTTGTTGTCTGACTTGTGTCCAAACTTTGACCCCAAATTAGTCTTATCATGTTCTTGAGTCTTATTAGCCTGGGTACGAGGCACAGGGTGTGCAAGATGTGATTTTGACAAGGAAATGACGAATGTTCCAACATCTTTCTTCACTTTCCTCCTGTTCTTTTTACTGCATTCCCAAACTTTTAGCACACCATTAGCAAGGCTCTCAGAGAGCTGCTTTGAGGTTTTATGGATGGTGCTCTCGATACCAGTGCTCTTTCCAGCCTGAACTGCTCTACATGGGCTGTCTATGATAGTAATTGTAGACGGTGCCAGTGCCTCAGTTTTGCTACCCTTCGACACTCTATGATTAGCAGCTTGTAAAATCTTTCTTAGGAACTTCCGTAAGCCCCTATTGTTTGTCCTAGAGACCCCCTTGATGTTTTTGGATTTCTTCTTCTTAATGGCAATAACTGATTGCTCCCTTATTTCGGCTGAGGATCTTTTAGCTAGAAGTACTGTCTGTCGGTCTGGAGAATTCACACTTGAGTCCATGTTCGAGATGCACTTCACCTAAAGTCAGAGCACCACCACCTACATTCTTCCCTGTGATGACAAAGTTTTCAGCTGTTATGGGTTCATTACAAGCACCCAACATCAAGAGTGAGTGATTTTCATTCAATAGAGTAGAATTCACCTTCACCTCAAGCACAACAGTATCATATAAACAAATGAAGGATTGCAGCAAAATGTTCAGAGCTGCTAACATGCTCATTCCTGACTCCGAGGTATCCTTACAAGAGTATTTGTCACATTGATAGGGAATGGAAGATCTATCTGGCATAACACTAGTGTCCAGATGTGGGTCTCTGTCTTGATTTATTGTATTGCAGATGATATTCATGTCTTTGGTATTAAATAGGCCGGCCGACATACGGTCTATCATTAGCTCTTTCGAGTGCTTCAATTTAATTCTCTAAGCTGATACAGTCTGTAAAAAGGGTAGTACTAATTCTGTGTTCTGCTTCAATGAGAATTAGGCCTGAAATTTTGCAAACTGTGTCACATTCCACCATGGCCCTCGCCATTGAGAGATCAGAGATTTGCCGTTGGGGAATTTCTTTTGTAATTTTCTCTTGATCTTGGGTTGGTAGTACTTTTACCCCTTTTACCTGCTTTTTTTTTTTTTTCATTTGCTCATCAAGGGGAGTTGCATCCTCACTTCTCAAGTGGTAGCGTTTGGTTCTGCCTCTCATGTTTCCCAGCCAAGAGAGGATTTACACACTGTAGGCCGCTCAAACGGATAACCCTGCAGACACCACCAATACCGGAGCAATAAGTAGTACCAAGCTCCAGGGGGCACCGCGATGGGTTAACAATTACAGGCAGTCAAAAAAGAATGGGGAGAAAGCAGAAGTCTCCAACACACTCCTGCGAGGGGACATGACTGAAATCATATACATGAGTATCTGAACCTCTCTTTGATAACGCTGCTTACCTGCCATGAAGGCATGGAAAATGGCTCTGTGTAATGGTTGCTGTCACTGTCCACTGACTACAGACTGCTTGACTTGCCGACGACTTTGCGGTCCACTTCACAAAGCGTGCAGTTTTTCAAAGTGGGGAGACGGGGCCTCTGATGCTGATGATTTCGCTCTGCTGTCGGCTTGGAAAAAAATGCCTCCAGCCACCATAGAATGCTGTCGACTGCTCCACTTGTTGACCACTTTGCGATACACTTCACTGAGCCTGCTGTTTTTCAAAGTGGGGTGGTGGGGTCTCTGATGCTGATGCTTTTGTTCTGCTGCCAGTTCAGAAAAAATGCCTCCAGCCACAAGCCACCATAGAATACTGCCCACAGCTCCACTTGGCGACCACTTCGCAGTCCGTTTCGCGGAACCCGTAGTTTTCCAAAGTGAGGAGGCAGGGCCTCTGATTCTGATACTTTCACTCTGCTGTCGGCTCGGAAAAAACACCTCCAGCCACAAGCCACCATAGAACACTGCTGACTGCTCCACTTGTCTACCACTTCACCTGATGATGATTGGGATGTGGTTCCTCACTTTCGGGGCATATGTAGAGAATTTGTGTTTCCTGGTTCTTTCCAGTTTTCATTTCTGCTTCTCTAGTCTGCCTTCTTTTCATGTACTGACCACCAGAGATCATGGTGTTGTCTACCAGGCAGAGGGAGTGTGCAAGATGACAGCTTTATATATGATTTGAAGGCGATGTTTTCTACCAGGGGTAGCCAGAGCAATTTGATGAGCGTGGGCATTATGTAATCATATTGCAGAGTCCTTTTATGAAATGGACATCAATACATATTCCCTATCACGTTAATATTAGACCAGGCACTTTGTGGTGGATCAGAAGTGTGAGTCTCATAAGAAGGTTAATGACTTTCTACAAGTGGGATTATTTGTAGCATGCTGAGCTTTCTCCATTATACTTTTTTTAAGGAGCACCAGCTCTCAATTTGAATTCCCAGAGACCTTGTACAGGGTGCCATTTGTACTGTGAAGCCCTTAACGTTCATTTTAGACAGCTGGAAATAAATTAAGGTGTCTTTGGTGTTGTTGTTGCAGGGTGGGAATCGTGTTATGATAGGCTTCAGCATGAGATGGGACGTTGACATACAGTTTTGGATCAGGAAGAGTCAAGCCTGCAAGAAGTCTGGAGTTCTTTAAATGGGTCAGGTCAGCTGGGGTATTGGACTAGCATCAGACTGTATCTTGCTTCTGGCTTTCTCGTTTGCTGATCTTGAGTTCTTGTATACACCTTGGATCAGGTGGTGTTTTTTCTGCGATATGTAAATTTACGTTTGACCTCAGGCTCTTGGTGAGTCCTTCTAGTAGGGTGTTGCAATCCATGTTGTGGGGATCTTACGAGGGTAGTGGTCGCTTTGCTCAGGTCTTATGTGTGTGGCTCTAAAGAGAAGATTGTGAAAGGTAGGGACGAATGCTTGATAGGCTTGGGTGTGGTTGGGGGAGGTGTCTTTGAAGATGGTTAGTGGAACATTGGGCAATATGAAAGTTGAGAGGTAGAGGTGTATTAGAGTAGGGCTGTAAGGCATGATGATGAAGTTCAGGATGCTGACTTTGTTTTGAGTTGTGTCAGTTGTGTGCTTGATGGAGTGGGATTGTGCATGCCTGGTGGACCGGCTGGCAGGATTCCTTGGAATGTTGAGGTTCACAAGGAAGAATCAGTCAGTGTCTGTGAGGGATATTTTGGTGACAATGTCAGTAAAGTCATACAGGAAGCATCTGTTAGGCTTAAGTGGTCTGTAGATTAAGTTGAATGTAATGTATCTCTGACAGAGCCTGGGAGAGTAGCAGGAGAGTGTTTTGAAGGCACTGATGGTGGTTACTTCCTATCTGGTACAGGCCCATGGTGACTTGTGGAGGATGACAAGTACTTTATTGGTTCTAGTAACCTTATTTTGTTGTGAACCTCTACAGCCGTCGGCGATCAAGAAGCCGAGGATGTGTGTAGAGGTGGTTGTCAGCCAAGGTGTATTGAGAAATATTATGTCCAGGTCTTGAGTGGTCATGAGTGGTGATGTCTGTGAAGATAACTAAGTGTGAGATTGCTGATCTCGCAATGATGTGCATCATCTTCAAGTTTCTAGTAGGGCATGATGTGTAGATTGCATTGGGAGCCATGTGGATAAGGATTCTATGGTGTGCTGTATATGGTAACATCGGCTGTGTGCAAACATTGTTATGTCAGGTAATGGAGAAATGGATTTTGGAAGGAGTGTGGTGAGACAGATGGTATATAGTTTACCTGAGGTGCAGAGTGGAATGGTCCTGGCCCTTTCCCTCTCCAGAAAAGGACGAAACTGGAAAACCCCTTGCATTTGTGTACACTGCAGAAACAAAGAGGAATGTTTCATTTCTTTGATTGTCCTACAGGATCCAACAGGTATTGCCCTTATCTTTGTCTGCCCAACAGGAACAAACAGGAATTGCCTTTGTCTTTCACTGTTCTTCCATACTTGCCTGAGAGATGCATTAGGGGTTAAGAGTCAGAAGGATGGACAGACCAGTGAAAATGAGCTAAGAAAAACAAGTAGGCACAGGGTTGTTGGTGAGCCAGATGAAAGGTGACCTAGGGTCGCAAAGAGCACCCCACCAACTGTGAAATAAGAAAATGCAGGTTTGGAATGGTTTTGAGGAGGCATGCCAGACAAAAGAGCGAGAACACACAGGCAGTGATAGGGTGGCAATCGCAAAGAGAACATTTGATTTGTATCCAAGTTCACCATCTGACCAACTTCAGAGAATCAGACTCCACATTCCTCTCCATCTAGAATACATTGTAGGATGTAGTACAAATTCACGTAATTCCCGGTTAAGTGTACAAGTAATATGTCCATGTGTCCTTGTACTGAATAACAGATGTAACACAGCGCGCTCTTCTTTCTTATTGATTCTGTAGGCACAAGTATTGGAATATCCAAAACAGTGCACTCTTGCTTGAAAAAAAAAATCCTGGTTCCTACAATGTGCCATGCCTGCTCCCAAGCTTCTGGGGTACATCGCCCTTGATCCCAATTGAGTTGGGTTGGCCATGAAATGTAAAGTCCCCCCCGCCCGCCCACTCGCTCGACTAGAATGACTGACTAATCTGTCCTAGCCGCACCTTAAATACTTATTTCATACTTGTACTTATTTGATCCTAATGCCCATTTGAGCCAGGTTGAGTTTAAGAAAATGTATAAAATAAAACAATGTACTTTTCCGCACCACTCAGCGAAACCAATCTTTTGCATTAATATTTGTACGCCTTTTCCTTTCTTCCTCTTGGTGCTTTGCCCTTTCAGTGAAGAAGAAAGGAAGAATCTTGTAAGGCCCAAATCCTGTAGCCATTAAAGAAGTGCTGAATGCCAGGAATCATTGCATGAGCGCAGCATGTGAATATGTAAACCCTGATCGCAGAGGGACATTTTTAGCTTCAATAATCCCAAGCAAAAGCTATGAACCTGCTCATGATCTAAAGGCTATGTCCAAAGACCAACACGACTCTAAGATTTTCAACAATCAGGCGCTTAGGGATCTTCCATGGCTGAAATCTAAGAAGATAAAGAGACAAATACATTTTGCAAAAACCAAGTAGAAAAATTAACTTTCAACATAATGTTTAAGCCTCCGTGGATCAAATATCAAAGGTTTCCACGCCAGATTAAAGACATATGCAGAGGAAACAGGCCTACATCGTTTCTCGGAGGAACACTCGCTTATGAGCATCAAATATTGTCATTAATAAGGGCAGCGCTGTTTTGGGTGTAACTTTGTTAGCCAATCAGATTCCGTATGTTCCTCTGCCAAGCACGTGGTGTGTCCTCTTTCGTACTCATTGGAGCTCATTTTGCTCCAA
This sequence comes from Ambystoma mexicanum, assembly GCF_040938575.1. Classification (NCBI taxonomy): domain Eukaryota; kingdom Metazoa; phylum Chordata; class Amphibia; order Caudata; family Ambystomatidae; genus Ambystoma; species Ambystoma mexicanum. The sequence continues at coordinate 394,186,900 of NC_090930.1, read as the reverse complement.
GCATAATGTGAATGAAAGGCATGCATGCCTTGCATAAGGCTTTTACACCTTTCATTCATGCCGCCATGGTACATTTTCATACATTTGTAATGTCGGAGGGGATGGGCGGAACTCAACTTGCGTGTCCCCGTTCCCTTGCTCTCCATCATAGAAATAAACCCCAGCATTTGCACCTGCATGCATTTTCATGTGGCCGCAAATGCTGGCAAAAATACGGCAGACTCCATAGGGATCCATGGTAAATGGTGCTGTTGTGCATACATGGCAGGCAGCGTTTACTTCATTTTCACAGTGGAGTGCAAAAGTGCAAGGCAAAGGGCGCTCTACATGCGTGTACACCACATTATACTGTGCACCTTTGCCCTCCTCCATGCAAATAACACATATTTGGCAGCAGGGACCTGGCTACGCCGAACTGCAGACATACCAGGTCACCATCGCCAAATACACTGGAGCACGAAAATGTGCTCCACTATGGCTAGTCGATAATGTTGGCACACAAATAATCTTGGGTGGATAATACTAAGCAGGTTTATTATTACTGTATTTTATGTACAAGTTAAAAACCATTGTGAACGCTTGGGAATATATTCCTGGGTGTCTCTGGTGTATCGAAGATCGCTTCAAACGGAGGCTACAGGCTCTGTTCAGGGCTGGACGGGCCCATAGGGAACTCTGGAGATTTTCCGGTAGGCCTCTGCATCCTGGGCCTCTTCTGAGTGGTATTAGCACATTTTCCCATAGGGGCTGGGCTTGCTGAAAGTATGTATTATGGGGCCACTTTGAACATTATTTCCAGGGTCTCTTTTGGTTCCCAGTCCACCCAGGCTCTGTTATGAATAGTACTTTTGACTGCCTCCTAGAAAATTGCAGGAACCCTTTCCAAATCTTTCAATAATGTTAGAAATGTAGCATGTGGCGGACCACCGTGCTCATTGCAAATTGAGTTAAGATTGGTAAAAAAAAAGTTTAATTTTTTCAGATCTGAAAATGCAGAACTGGACGTTGTTAATTAGAGAGTTCTCATTATTCACTGCATTTGCCAGGACTTTAACGAGCTGTCCTTGGAGTACTTGGTGAAAATGATTACAGCTGCCTGTAATCAACATAACAAGTCAGAAGGGTCCAAGAATTGCTATCATTTCTAAATGACCGTTTTTCTTCACATTAACAACGGGCATGGGTAGCCCACTGCAGTATTCAAAGACACACAATGCTAGTTGGGAAATTCTGTTGACAAGATGAGCAACGTTTCATTGGCTCTCTACATATCATTGCTTCCGGTCTTATTTGGACAATTACCTAAAATGTATTCCGCTTCTTCAAAAGGGTCGCTAAATGTGACTGCATCTATCCACATATACAGTTGCAGAGGAGCACGTGGCAATTTAGCAATATCCCCAAATGTTGGCACTGGCAACTCGCACATGCGAACTAGGATGGGGATAACCCGGACTAGCCACATTTCGGGTGTTTTGAGGTCCAGTAAACTTTTTTCATTTTTCTGGAGATTAATTTGGATTAAGATCAGTGGGAACATTTTAGGGTCCTACTGAGGCCTCGCAGTTCTCCGCAGGACAGTGGGGCTTGTTTCACTTTTTTCCTACAACGCTTGGAATTCTGGAAGTAGGTAGGGAGGCCATGATAAGCATTGGGGAAGCGACACATGGGCTACTTGTGTGTGTGGTTGTGGGATTTGGGGGGGTTCGTTTGTGCACCGAATGTTTTCACAGCCTTACTAGCAAGTTGGCTGAAAAAGAGGGCAGCAAGCGTCTGCAGCATTCGTGCAGACGCATCGCGTTCTTAGAATTGGCTCACTTTATCCCGTGTGTGTAGGGCAAGGCCTGGCGCGCAGTTCCCGACACTGCCCACATTAAATGTGGTGTGATTATAGGACAAAGCATCAATGCAGTCTGGCCCACTGGGTAAGGGTTAGGGGAGGAGTGCTTGTGGAGAAGGTCGAGTGGAGTCTGTTGGGGAGGGACTGTATGATATTGCTTTTAGCTACCTAAGGGTGCACAGGCTGGGGATACACTTGGCAGTATGTTATTTGTTTAGCAACAGGGCAAAAATAAGAACGTGTATGGGTGCTGTTAGGATGGCCATCGTATGGGGAACATTTTCATCTGGAGCAAGGGGTTCTATGCTAGCCCTGCAATATCCCTTTTTAACAGGTTTTTCAAGAAAAGGGTGCTTGGTAAATCGGCACAGTAATTAGTTGTCAACTATAGTGTGCAACGCAAAGTGGTCTTTGTATGCGCCCACTGCAGAGGGAGGAGGTTACCCCAGACTAACTGATGCTCTGTTGGGCACAGTGAGTGAAAGGGATGTTTAAGAGAACTTGTGCCAACTTAGTAAACACCAGCCCAAACAACAACCGTTTCAGCTTTGTGAAAGCCAGTGAATAGATGTCGACCCTGTACCCCCAAAAAGCTAGGCGTGGCCACGTGGAACAATCTTAAGGAAGCTTTCCATCCTCGCCCCAAAAGTGTGAAGATGAGGTGCAAGATGCTAATGAGCAGCCATGTTGCTTTATTCCTTTACCATTCTCACCCACCCTTTTATTGGATGCGAGAGCTCCAGGTTCTATTGGTCTGTCTTTGGTACTCCATGCAACACCCATGATCTCACCTACAGGCTAGGGGTTACCCATGGTGACGCCCACAGCACCACACTTGCTAGGACCTTCACATCATAATATAATTGATTGCCTCAGCAACAGTGGACATTCCTGTGGTCACAGCCCTCCATCGCAGCAGGAAGGACCCTGGCCATGAGCTAGATTACCACACCTCAAGCAATGGCAATGTTGACTCAAGGTGGCAGCTGGTGAAGGCTCAGTACCAACATTGTCCGCAGTTTCATTACCTGCACCACACCCGGTTTACACTCAGCTTGTGATGAAGTAATCCAATGCAAATGTTACCATTCCTGTGTCCACAAGGTAGGGGTAAAAGGCCAGTACGTTACACATCCCAGTCCAGCCATTCTAAGCTCAGTCTCATATCCCATCTGCTACAGCGAAACCTTCTATCTCATCAGCTTCTACCACACAGGCATTGGGTAGGTAAGAGCATCTTTTTTATGGTACAGGGCACCACTGTGTGGTGAACCAGAAGAAGGAGTCGGACTAGGACTTAACACGTTTAAACAGTTGTTTTTTCAAATATTAAGAAACCTCCTGTCTAACCCTATTTATATGAGGGATATCACCGATCTAATACACTAAAGTGAAGGTGCTCATCCAATGTCCGAAATAAACTCTGTCCAAACCCTACTTACTACCTGGCCCTGCCACGAAGAAAAACATAACAAAAATAGATCAGAGCAATAGCCTCTACCCTTGGGCTTTGCCAGACCCAACTACTGAGATCCCTGTCCAAAGAATGTTTTTAAAGTTTGTCATTTTATAGCAATAATAATAATAATAATAATAATAATAATAATAATAATAATAATAATAATAATAATGAAAACTGTATTGTGATATAATACTAAAATTAGGATTTTACACAACATTCAATTCTTAATATAGAGAGTCATATGAGAACAGAATTATACGAAAAGTACATTTAAAATGCATTTACATTTACAATTCAGCAATGCAACATTTAGAATAAATCAGTTCAATTAACATAATAATATACGGGAGAGAGTAGAAGCAAATCAAATGCTCAGTCATAACTAACTTAGTTTCATCCATCAGGCAACCGACGTTTCACCTGCTCCCAGACTCTAATGAGAGAGAGTTGGGCTGAGATGGAATGAGTGTTCAAACAGTAGTCCCAAAATCAGTTGGAGGTGATAGCCTCATAGTAATGGACTAAACTGCCCAGGGTACATATATAAATGCACCGCAGGGCCTTACATTGAGTTAGGACATGCCTCATCGATTCCGCCTGACCAGGCTGGGCACATATTCGGCAAAATCTAAATTCAAGGGGTACCTTTTAGCTTTGTCAAATGTTTATAGTTCTCACTCCAATCCCACCCTTTGAGTTTGTGGTCGAAGGATTTTTATAAGTGGACAAAACGGTAGCCTCTCTTTTAAGCTAAAGGCCAATCGATCTTCGTGAATAGGGCTTTGTTTAAGGTCTTAAAGTTAAAGCCATACCAGGTCCTTTCTGAGTCAAAACTATCCCCGGCCATAGCCAATAGCTTACAGGTGGGGACCAACTATGAGGTCAGATTCTAAGCAGGCATAGGTGACCTTCAGCCAATGTCTCCCTTTCTCCACTTTCATTTATACTCTGTGTTCACTGAATTTAGCTACATGTTGGTTTTCACCTACTTGTGAGTTGTTTTCCAAATGTTTGAGCGTATCCATCACGCTTTGTAATTATCACGTTTGTGTACTGTACTTTAGGCACAACCATGTTCAACATTAATTGTTTTTCATGACTATGCTTATCACTAATTGTTCTCCACATAAAACATTCTAAAAAAATGCAATGAAAAGCCAAAGTATCAGCCAATTAATAAAAAGCTGTGATACTACATATGCATGGTATATGTTTTCATTAGCAGTGTGCTTTTGTTACAAATGGTGAATACCCCATCTAGTTGGGCATTTACAAGGGTTCAAACAAACTTGCATTTAAATTGTATTGCATGCATTTGAATTCCAGAGGGTCGAACCACCCCCCAGTTACAGGTAGGGTCAGAGCAGGATTTAAGATAAAGTATCCCCCTGGCACGCAGTGCCATACCTCTTAAAGATGTTAAACCTAATTCAAGGCAGAGATATTCCATGGGGCATGTCGGGGTACAATCCTAACACTGTATGCCAGTAATGGCCCTCAAGCTTGTTTAGCAATGTAAGATCCTAGATTGCTAGTGCTTCAAGACCATAAAGGACAGCCGGGAAAAAGCATTGATGGTAAAGCTTTACAATCCCAGCCATACTCTACCCCGCAGTACCTCTAGCAAAATTGCCGGCTCGGAGCGTGAGTGCTTTAGCTCGTCGTTTTTTTTTTTTTTTTACTGATGATCATATCATAGTTTGGGCGAGCCTCAAATTCCAAGCCCAAATATGGGTAGGACTGGGTATATTCTATGGTGCCCAAAGAAGTATCAATTCCGGTCCGAGTTATCTTATTAACTACGATCACCAAGATATTAGTTTTACCCAGGTTAATGGTCAGACCCAGCTGAGACGTATAACATGCCAGTTCATCAAGCATGCTTTTTATTCCTGATATGGTCCTGTCAAACAGGATCAGGTGATCTGCATAAAGCATGTTCACAATAGGGTGTTTTTCCCAATTTGGGGGACAGTTAGATTTTAAAGCCATGCGTGGGAGGAGATCGGATATATATAGATAATAAAGCATTGGAGCCGCCACACACCCGTGCTTCACCCCCAGATTGATACGTATCGAATCCAAAACCTCCCCATTATTATTTAATCTTACCCAGTGGTCGAAGTGGGCGGGAGCGGTCGGGAGCGGTGCTCCTCTACTTCTTTTAATTACATTTTACCATTCCTATACTTTTATTTTAAAAAGAAACCATTCCGGAACGGTTTCGTTTTAAAATAAAAGTGCAGGAAGAGGTTGGAACTTGTACTCTCAGTGCACTGCACAGGACGTTTCCTTAAAGAGCAGGCACATGTTTTTTGGGGATTTTATTGTGCATGGGAGGGGGTGTGGCAATGGGGTCTGTGGGGAGCGGTGCAGGCCAGCAGGGAACATAGTTCCACTAATTCTTTTCGTACACTTCGACCACTGATCTTACCCTGGCCACGGTATCACTGTGCAGCAGACTCAGGATATGCAAGAGCCAGCTAGGGCAGTTCAAGATACTAAGTTTAGACCACAGTGTCTCCCTGTTCACCTGATCAAATGCACTATGAAATTCCATGAAAGCAATGGACAGGGTTGCTTCCTTTTTACTATGCGTGGTATTAATCAGTTGGTCCAGTACTCTAAGATTGTGTGTGGTGCCCGATCTGGGTCTTAAACCTGGTTGGGCAAAATTGAGGATGTGATAGGCCCTAGCCCACTTTTCCAACTCCCTAAGTACAAGTGACATGAAGATCTTACTGGTTACATCCAAAATGGATAACAGTCGGTAATTAGTAACAACACCCCAGACCCCTCTTTTGTGTACCGGTATAAGAACCAACTGTCGCCACGTTGGAGGCACCACACAAAATCTACAGACATGAGAGTATAGGGTTAGCAATACCCAGGCCCAGTTGTCGGGGTCCCTTTTGAGGACTGAGTCAGTTAGGCCATTAGGGCCAGGGGCCCTTGAAGTTTTAGGCTTCAATATAGCCTGCTTCGCTATATTATGGCTCAAATGTAAAGGCCAGGCTGCAGGTGAAATATAGGACATAGTCGGCTCTGCACAGCGGTATAACATTTAGATGTAATATGCTTAACCCATTGCTCCCCAGTTATAGGGTTAAGCATTCTCAGCTTTGGGTCCCCCCTAGCATGTGTTAGGAAGCACCAGATTTTACGGCCATCCTTACTGCACATCACTTCAATAAACCTTTGCCACAACACTCTTTGTTGTGACTGCCGATAATGGCGCAGCCAAGAGCGAAATTTTGATTTTGCAATTTTAATAAGCGCAAGGGTTTTCGGCCTATCAGCAGCAAGTGGAGTAGCCAACCTGTGTGCTCTAATGACACATCTCATAATGCGTTTATGATCGCGAACATTGATATCAAATATTTTGCCACCTTTTGCTCTCCACTTTATACAAGATGTCGACCTTCTGTTAACAATCCTCTTAGTTAATTGGACAAACCATTCCTTAATAGCCTCAGGGCTTTTACCCCACAAATCTCGATCTAGTCTAAAGTCCTCCTCGAAAGGTTAAAATAGTCATTCTTTCCATGTTTATTCCAGTCCAGGAGATCTTATTCCCAGAATGACTTGGTATCACCCCTCCACAAACTTCTAAATGGCAAGTCTTAAGTCTTCACACACATCCAAGAGTTTACGTTCATTACACTGAAAAAGGGCCTTCTAGCATTTCTGACTTTGTGTTTGATAATGTTCTTGTTTTGGGTTTAAGCAACGGAACCCCAGGTTCACTCTGTTCCTAGTCTTCCTCACTATATTTTGTATTTTCAGGCTTCCCTAAATCCTCTTGTCCTTCTATATGTTTAATCCGGCATGACCCTGATTTGAAGTCTGCCCATGTCCAACATGAGGGTTTCTCAGGTTCCCGTAACCCTTTCGGTTGCTCTTGTTCTTATAGAAATATTGCTTGATTTCCTAGGGCTTCCCAAAGCCCTACAGTGTTCTGATGTGGTTATTTCTCCTGGGTTTCTCTTAGGCGTTGGCCCGTATACAGTGTTTGGGTTTCTCAGGCTCCCACACACCTTTTGGCTTTCCCAGTCTCGTATATCAATAGCATATAGTTTTCTAGGACTCCCCAAAACCTTCAGCCCTTTTTATGCTTAATTTGTTAGGGGCTCCGTTGGGTGCCTGCCTGTGTCCGCATTTGTGTTTCTCTGGCTCCTGTAACTCTCTTGGCTTCCCCAGCCTCAGATATCAATGTTTCATGGCTTTCCAGGGCTTCCCAAATCTCTCTGGCCCTCTGATGGGTTTACTTTAAGGGGGCCTCAGTTCGGTGTCTGCTCTTATACAGTGTTTGGGTTTCCCTGGCTCCCGTAACCCTTTTGGCTTCCCAACCCTTGGATACAACTATTTGCTCCTTTTCAGCAGTGTTACCTCTTCAGGAGCATTTGCTTCCCTTTGTCGGCTTGGCTCAGCAGCTGGTGCACTTCTCATGCAGAGATCGGGGATCCAATCTCTCCGCTGCAGTCTGGTCTCAGCATTGGTCAATGGGCCCCAGGCCAACCATGGCTTTAATGTGGTCACGCTACCAGTCAAGATGGTCTCATTACCATCTCTGTCCCTCTCTCGACTTCAGATTTTTTGCCACTCAGGATGGTAGCCTTCTGGCATCTTGATAGTGATCAACTCGCTCTCCACGCTACCTCTGGCTCTGTGGTCTAGAATGGCCCCACCTGTCTGGGACATCATCCTGTCAGAGACTCCCCTCTGCATAGGATCCTCCCTCCTCCATTCCAGGTTCCTCATCATTTTATGTAGATGATCACAAACAAAAGAGGTGTGTTGTTCTTCTTTGACTGTGGAGTTCAGGTAGGATCCAGTATTACCTGAAGTCAGAGAGATTGAAGTAATGCCAATATTTGAAGACTCCAAAACAGATGTAACAACAGTCTTTTCAATTCCCATGTAGACAGAAAATATATTCTCGACAGGGAGTTCCTCACAGGAATGGGAGTCCTTCTACCCAAGAGAGGAGTCACTCCCAGTAAGGCCCCACTTTCCCAGACCCCTAGGGGGGGTCTTGCTTGGTGGGCTCACCTCCCTAGCCTCAAAGGGGGTGACTCCACTCTGGGGAGAAGGCATGAATAATCCAGATTCATCACAGCTGTGACAGAATGACTACTGCTTTGGAGTACAGTTATGAGTAGTGATTTCCAAACTCCTACTCAGCCGCACACTACTACAAAACCAGAAGTGACCCCAACCCTACGGCTGAAACAAGTACAACTTGAAGGTTATACCTCCTTTTCCTCTTTAAAATAACATGGGCCGAGGGAAGGCTATACTCTTCAAGGGGGGATGTCAGCTAGCAAGTAAGCCAAACCACAATAGAACTGTGGAACCAAAATAAAGGAAAGGTCCAATTAATGTTCCATGAAAAATAGGTGTCTTTAACTAAACTAATCATGTAAACTCACCATTAAAAACACAAACAGCCCAGCCCTGTAAAGAAATGCACAGGCTATGCAGACTTTTGGGTGAAAGGGAGCACTCTGGGAATGAAGACTGTGGTATGTAGGCAAGTGTCTTTGTAGCAAACTTGAAGTTCAAAAGTCTGTTTCTTAAAAAAAGAATTTAGTGGTGTTTTAATTGTTAATTGGGCCTTTAAATCCAGACCTTTAAACCTTATTCTGGTGGCTAATTATTGTTGAGACAGTTTCTGGGCATTTTGTACATGGTCGAGTTGGTGTTGAGAACATCGAGTAAGATTTGTTGAAGGCAAACACTGTTCACTTCACAAGCAATAATTGGTTTGTGTTTCAAAAGAAGTTTAGAATAAGGCGATGTGTAGATCCTTGTGGTTGGATAGCTTAAGGGAATCTTGCATGTTGATCCAACTGTAGCAGGCAGCCAGTTTGACTGTGTCCAACATCATCGTGCAGTGATTGGATTGGTCTTCCAGCAGCTTGAAAATAACTTGAGAATGGTCAAGTCAATTTAAAAGCAATTTGAAGTGGGAAATAGAGATCAAGGCTGCACCTTTATATCATGGATTGCTCTGAGAACTTGTTCACGATCTCAGAGGAAAGGAAAGTCCTCCTTCTGCCCTTTCCACTCAGGGAGGCTGCCATAGAACACCTGCAAGTGTGCCACTTCAAGTGTGCAGAGAGTCTGGCGTACCTGTGTTTCAGCAGCAGGCAGGCATTTCAGCAGTATGTCAAGCCAAATGTCCCACTGAAGTGGGTGAAAGGCCTTTTTTTTCCTTGGAAAACTAATCTCCACTCCAGTGGCTGGGATTTTGGGTATACTGATACCCCAATAAGGTTCCAGTAAAATTCTTCTTCTTCAATCCAAAGTTGTTTCAGTTAAGAGCGGGTCTCACCTTATATAGTCATTTTGCCAAAGTGCATTGGTCCACCCTGAATCTTCAGTAAGAGACTCATCCTAGGTGCTTTGCCTTGTGGGCTCAGCTCCTGAAGTACTCTGCCTGTAGGATATTTGGAGGGGGTTGGTGTAAAGACTGGTAGGGGGTGTCTGCAATTCTGCTCTCTATATGGTAGAGGAGAGGCACAGAGGACCCCAGCCAAGATTCTCTATAAGGTAGCAATGGACGAGCAATCAATGCCTAGCTTTTAGGGAGGTGGTGCGGGCTGGTTCTTAAGTACAGTGTAGTCCCCAAACCCCTACAAAGGAATGTCCACACACTGTATTACTGAAAACACAGTCTTTATATAAATAATATTCAAAGGTATGTACACGATCACAATAACACACTTTGTACTCGGAAGTCAACAATGATAAATATATACAATTCTAAAGTGGTACCACCAATGTTATCAAATCTCATTAAAGTGCATCAACTGTACGGTTAAAATGTCACACAGATCAATAACAAGGAAACCAGCAATAGAGATAGGCAGGAACGTGAGATGGTTGAAACAATAGGCAGAATGCTGACCCCTACCAAGAGGCACCATTCTGTGTGGAGATCCCCCCACCTGGGTAACCTGAAAATAAAAGATATATAGCACAAGCCCAGTCCATGTAATGTTCAGTAGTCTTACTTCCTCCTATTAAGGTTTTACCCCCCCCCAATGTACCTCGTGGAGTAGATTTCTCAGACGATGTGTCAACCGATCCTTCTTGAGTGACTCCCTTTCAGGCAGGAGCCACGGATCATCGAGAGGTGTCGAGGTATTGACTTCTGAGTACAAAGTGCGTTATTGTGATCGTGTACATACCCTTGAATATTAATTATATAAAGACTGTGTTTTCACTAATACAGTGTGTGGACATTCCTTTGTGGGGGTTCGGGGACTACACTGTACTTAAGAATCAGCCTGCATCACCTCCTGAGAAGCTAGGCCTTGATTGCTCGACCACGTACCAATAATAGAGAATCTTGGCTGGGGTCCTCTGTGCCTCTCCTCTACCATATAGAGAGCGGAAGTACAGACACCCCCTACCAGTCTTTACACTGACCCCTACCGCTAGGCACAGTTCTGGAGATTCTGGAGATCCCCCCGCCTGGGCAACCTGTAAATAAAGATATATAGCACAAGCCCAGTCCATATATTGTTCAATAGTCTTATTTCCTCCTATTAAGGTTTTACCCCCCAATGTACCTGGTGGAGTAGAGTTATCCGAAGATGCGTCAACCGATCCTTCTTGAGTGACTCCCTTTAAAGCAGGAGCCACGGATCATTGAGAGGTGTCGAGGAACTCGGCGTTCGGTGTTGGGGAATCGACGGCCCTTCTTGAGTGCCCTTCCTTTAAGGCAGGAGTCACGGGTCGTCGAACGTCCGACGGAGAACAGGTTGAACTACGGCAGCAAAGTGGCAGCTTCGTTTTTAGTGGTGCTCGTCGACGACAGAACATTGGCGTCCTGCAAGGAAGAGGCGTGCAGGGCACCTCAGTGACGAGTTCTGGACTGCAAGATGATGAAGAACTGTGGCCCAACAAGGGAGTCGAGTCGTCGGTGTCTCTGTGGTCTTTAGGTGGCGGGAAACCCACCGGTGGATGCTCCTCGGTGCGTCGACGGTCGGGCCTTCTCCAGCAGGACAAAGCGGGCGATGATGCAGACGAGAGCGTCCGATGTTAAGATGAAGTTCTTAGGCAAACGGGAGCACGGCGGCTCCGGTCGGCGACGGCGGTCGTCGACGGTGGCGGACAACAGTCCGGGTGCTTCCCTTTGGGATTCCGCGGCAGTCCCCGTCTCGGGGCGGCAGCCTGTCGAAGGTCTGTCTACCAGGGAGCTTTGGCAAAGATCAGCTGGTGCACGATGGTCCCTCGTAACTCGGGAAGAGGGCGCCTTACCAGGTCCTCTCTGGGTCAGTCCTTGGAGACACAGCAGTTTTCAGATTGTGAAGGAGAGCAACAGCACTTCTTCTTGTCCAGCAGGGCATCAAGTTCAAGCATCAGTTACTCCAGTTACTCGTCGTAGTGGACTTCAGATTCTGAACATGATTCCTAGCAGTGAGAGGTCCCCAGATATACTGTTGATCTCCCATTCATTCCGCTGGGTCACACTCAAGCATCCAATCACGACTAAGGGCATTCATGCAGGCAGGCAGCCAATCAGGCACACAAGGTATTCAGGCCATTCACTTCTCTCCAGACACTCACAACAAGTTATGTGTATTGGGACAAGTACCGAGCCATTCAACACTCCCAACTGCATTCATACCAGTTTCGGGCAGGGCTGTCTCAGTCATTGTGTCAACCACCAGATACTAGACATCCACAACACAGAATGCATATTCGTCACACACTCTACTCGCCCGGGTCCCACCCACAGGAGGTACCCACAACATACATCACTGGGAAGGCTCTAGCTAGTCTGGCCGGGCCTTCACAACAACACCATATATGGCACTTCCACCCAACAGCCAGTCAGGGGGAAGGGACAGAGTCAGGGCTTCCCAGGACTTGGGGAGAACAAGGTAATAGGTAATAGAAAGCAAGAGGCCGCAGGGGGCATTCTGTTTTCCATCAGGAATCAACTGATTCCAATGGCAGGGCCGGGGTATCCCAAAATGGAGGATACTTTGCGCACCTGTCAAAGACAGCATGGAGCTGCCACAGGGTTGTACCCCCACCCATGGGTGCCATAAGGGTATCCCATGGGTCCGTTCACCAAACCAAAAGAGAGAGAGCTGCACTGCCAGGAGTCCCACATGAACTCCTGCACGGAAAACACAACAGAACACACAATAAAAAGCAGTAAAGGACAAGGATATGGAGGCCCTGTCCTTCCGATGCATTTCCAGCATCACAGTTGGGAAGGGTTGCCTAGGTATTTCTATGATGACACAATCCCCCTACTGAGCTTCCCTACATTTATGACGCTGACTGCTTGAGGATAAAACGGTGTTAGTCATTATCCCCCAGATGTGACTTGCCTATTGTGTGGCAGAGATCGTTTTTGAAGTACTTTGCTTCCACAATACCCCTTTGGATCACGCATGTACGGTCCTTCACAGGCAGAAAACAAAGGAGGCCTCCCTAGCTGGCCCAACCTCTTGTGGGCGAAGACCCCAGGGCCAGACTGTAATATACAAAATCTGGCAAATTTAGGAGTGACAGGAAACCAGTTCATATTAACCTTACATCACATGGTTTTGACATTGAATCATTGTATTTCCCCATAGGCCACTATATCAAAAACAGATATAGCTTTATATTCATATTTAACCAAACTGCCAACAGGCCTTGGGCGATACACAATTATATACAATTCATGTCATGGGTGCCTGGTGTTAAAGGTAGCCCATTGCAGGTGGAATTCATTTGGATTTCAGAAGGCTGTTGTCAGTAGTGCACATGTTAGTCAATTGCTGCAATATTGCCAAGCTACATGGAAGCCTATGGTATGTCTCTAAACAGGGCCCATCTAAGAGAACACATGTGTAGTATACTTTTCAGCATGGAACACTTAGAAAGTGACGCTTGCATAGCAGAGTTCACTTTCTGAGAGAGATAAATCATAATCATTTTACAAATTAAAAACACAAAAAGCTGGGGCTTGCACAACCACTGCTGGCATTTCCTCGCAACTACTATGAACACCTGGTTCCCTGATCAACTGAATCACAGTGTTTTGTGGCAAAGCGTCTGTGTTTAGATTGTGGGCTCCTCTGGGAGCTACTTTCAATATTAAAGTGTCAGAAATAATAGCAATGGAGGACCTCAATGACCTGCACAACATCAATGGCAAATGATGCACAGCTTCCTCCTACTCCTGAACCTCATGGCATCCTAGACCATCATCAACCACACCATGTCATTAAATCCTATCACACAGGATGAAACTCACGGGTACTGTTCTCAACTGTGTCACCTCCTTCCTCACTAGCAGGACACACTTTTTCTCCATGTCCGTTATATCCATCCAATCCCACCACAGTCAAGTATGGGGTACCCCAATTATACTTCCTGTCTCCCCTTCACTTCAGTGCTTACCAACAGGGCAAACCCCTCTTACAGTGGAATTTGGGGTAATCAGAACTCAGAAAAAACTATATCTACCACTGGAGGAATCAACCTTAATCTAAATCATGCATTCTAATTTTTCAGGTGCTCATGACATCAGTGGATAGCCATCTGTAAAGTGTCGGTAACAAAAGAAAATGGAAGGTAAAATCTCAAACTATTACATTTCAACAATATATATTAGTCTCTGTTCATGTGCATATCAACAATTATTTATTTATTTATTTGCATTTATAAAGCGCACAGAACTGCCCTGGGGCATCGTGGCGCTGTTACAGCAGACTTAGTCATGAACACAAGCATAGGAATGTGTTTACAGATGTAACCGAGTTACATAGTACATTTCACATTGGTAATAAACATTGAGCTTAAAGGTTATGCTATGCTGTGGATACAATGCAAGCATGAGAGTGAATGTGGCAGACTTTAGCGGAATAGGAGGGTTTTGAGGTTTTTACGGAAGGTATGGTATGATTTTTCGTTCCTTAGTGAGGTAGGTAGGGAGTTCCAGTTTTTTGGTGCGAGGTGTTGGAAGCTGGTTCCTCCCGCCCTGGATCTTTGAAACGTGGGGACATCAATCATGTTGGTGCGGTGAGCTCTGGTGGGTCTGATGGAGGCTTTCGGTGTGATTCTTTCTGCGAGATAGGGTGGGGCATCCAGGGATAGGCATCTGTGTGTGATGGTCATGGCTTTGAACAGTATGCGTTCCTTCACAGGTAGCCAGTGGGCATCTCTCCTTGCTTGCGAGATGTGTTCTCGTTTTGGAATGGACAGTGCTGCCCGGAGCGCATTGTTTTGCGTGATTTGGAGTTTTTTTAGGTTGTGGGCGGAGGTGCCTAGGAACAGTGCATTGCAGTAGTCTAGTTTTGTACCTATAGTGGCTCTGGCGATGGACAGGCAGTTTTTGGCGGAGAGAAACGGCTTGACAGCATTTATCATCTTGGTGGTAAGTGCTGAGGAAGAGGCAATGGCGTTGACTTGGCGAGACATAGATAGTGAGGCATCTAGGTGAACGCCTAAGGTTTTAACAGACTTGGAGACTGAGATGGTGGAGTTGTCAATGTTGAAGGATTTGTATTGGGGGGGGAGTTTGTTGAGAATTTCATTGGTCCCTACTATGAGGATTTCGGTTTTGTCCCCGTTTAGGCAGAGGCCGTTGGCCGCCATCCAGGTTTGGATGGCTGTGTAGATTTTGGTTAATGCAGTAGCATCTTCTTCGTAGGTCCCAGTTAGAGGGAGTAGTACCTGCGTATCGTCTGCGTAGTTGGTGTACGCTATGTTACGACAGTCGAGGTCCTTGAAGAGAGGAAGGGTGAATATATTGTAGAGAGTGGGGGCGGTGCAGGAGCCTTGTGGGACGCCGCAGTGGATGGTGGTAGGGGTTGCCGAGGCAGTGTCTGAGAAGACTTTCATGAGTCTGCCATTTAGGAATGAGGCAACCCATGCAATGGCTTCCGGGGAGAAGTGTGCTTCATTTTTTAGGTGCATGCCTAGGATATCGTGGTTGACAAGGTCAAAGGCGGCAGATAGATCCAGTAGGAGAAGGAGTGCCGGTTTGCCTTTATCCATAGTGTCTGCAAGCTGTATTTTCAGATCAAGTAGGGCTGACTCTGTTCCGTGACCTGGTCGGAAGCCTGACTGTCTTTTTCCTAGGATATGGTTGGTTTCGAGATAATCCTGGATTTGTGTGTAGGCCATTTTATCCAGAATCTTGAGCAGGAAAGGCACAGTGGTGATGGGCCTGTAGTTGGTAGCTACTTCAGGGTCGAGGGTGGTTTTTTTTAGAAGCGGGCGCACCCAGGCTTCTTTTAGACTGTCAGGGACAGTGTTGGCTTTGAAAGAGGCATTGATGAATGATTTAAGGAAAGGGGCGAGTGTTTCAGTGCAGTCTTTGATCAGGCTGGCGGGGCAGGGGTCTCCTTTACAATTGGATGGTTTGATCTTGTTCATTATCTCAATAACTTCGTGTTCTGTGACTTCCCTGAATTTGAACGGGGTAGTGGGGGCTTTGGTGGATGTGGTTCCCGAGCTAGGGGTGGGCATGTGGCTCGTGGTGGTGTGAGATTTGAGGTGCAGTGATAGGTTTTTGTGGTGCTCCTTAATTTTTGTTTGTAGGAGTTCAATTTTATTTAACAAGGCAGATTGTATGGAATTGCACCAGATTTGGTCTTTAACAATGTCTTGTGATTTGGTGGCCGGTGTGGTGAGTTCGTTGAAAATGGCGAAGAGTTCTTTGGATTCGGAGCTTGCATTAGCAATTCTATCATTATAAGAGACTGATTTAGCTGTGATTATGGCTTTTTTGTATTGGGCAGTGATTTTTTTGTAGGAGGATAGGGTGGCTGGGGAAGGCGATTTCTGCCAGGAGTTTAGAGCTTTTCTTTTCTGTGAGCGGAGTTCTTTGAGTTCAGTGGAGAACCAGGTGTTTGAGTGTTTGATAGCTTTGGCTTTTTTGGTCTGCAAGGGGGCAATGGCGTCAATGGCGGTGCTTATGGTGCTCTTGTAGATATCTGCTAATTCTGACGGGTCAGATGACTTGAGGTCTGTGGAGAGGATGTGAAGGTGGGGAGTAATTTTATCTTTAGTGAGATTTTTTACACATCTTGCCAGTGCTGGGGGAATGGGGTTAGGTTTGTTTGTGTTAGATACAGCGGGAATAAAGAAGTGAATGAGGTGGTGATCTGACCAAGGAGTCGGGGTGATGGAGCTAATGTCGACGTGACAGTTGTGGTCAGCTATCCAGTCCAGGATACGGCCTTTGTTGTGTGTGGGTGAGGTTATTTTTTGGTCGAAGCCTAGTTCTTTTAGGGCTAGTGCAAGAGATTTAGCAGGCTTGTCCTTTTTGTCGTTATACCCCAGGTTAAGGTCACCTAGAAAGATGCTTTTGGAGGTGGGTTTTAGGTTTTCTGTTAGGCGGTGTACAAGGTTCTCATGGAACTCTGTTAGTGGGCCGGGCGGGCGGTAGACTAGGTTGAAAGTGATGGTGGAGTTAGGGGAGAGGGCAATTTTTATAGCTAGAGAGTCTATGTTGTCACCTAGATTGGAGGTGATTTGTCTGGCCTCGAGGTGATCTTTCAGGATGAATGCTACCCCACCACCTACTGAGGAGAGGCGGTCTTGCCGGATAATGGCGTACCCCTGTGGGATAGTAAGGTTGAGGGCTGGCCCTGCAGCGCTGTGCAGCCATGTCTCGGTGATGGCTAGGATGTCGAGGTCCAAGCTAGTTAGGAGTTCGTGAATTTCAATGGCATGGGCAGGGATGGATCTGGCGTTTATGAGGGCACACTGTAGGTTGTGTGTGCGTTGGGCCGAGGTAGGGGTGGTGTTGAGTGGTGTTGCCGGGATGGGGTGCGGCATGGTGGGTTTAGGTAAGGGTGTTTTGACTGTAGGGGGTGGCGTGTTAGTCGTGTTAAGAGTGGTGGGAGGTGCTTGGTGGGTGAGTCTAGGGTATCTAGAACGGAGACCTAGGAGTTGGTTCCTGGTGTGGATGGGTCTAGTGTAGGAAGTTATGCTGGGTGGAGGATGACGTGCTGTGGGGATGCTTTCAGTGAAGAATGATGGTAGGAAGTAGGTGGGAGGAATGTTGGAGAGGAATGCCAGTGGGGCAGCTGGTGAGCTGGTGGATTGTTGAGGCATGGCGATGGTATCGTTCAACATGGCACAACTAGAATCAGAATGCAATGTGGGCAGCAAAATTAGGGCACAGTATGCGACCATAGGGCACAACACAATAGTGTGGTCTAGATACGACCATAAGGCACAACACAATAGCGTGGTCACTATGCGACCATAAGGCACAACACAATTATGACATTGAAAGAAATAATAAACATACAGCGAGGCGTAGACCCAATTGAGTGGTGATCCCTGCAGAGGCGCAGGGTGTGTGAGAGGCCAATGAATGATAGAAGAAAGGAAAGAGGAGCAAAATAATGACTGAACACTCTAGTAATCAAGGACTCTATTAACTAATCATATATCATCAATGGCAACCCTTGCCCAATTCAATGCAATGTGCTGTAACCTACCACCACAGGGCTACTGGTCTACTGGCCTGGGGAACTCCCCACCTCTTCTAGAACAGTACTTATACTTGTCACTTGACCGAATACAGCCAGACATCAACTCCTCCCACCCACTGAACTCCGGACACCACCAGAACCACCTTGTTTCTTCACTGATGCGCCCCTTCCTACTGGACGTGTTCTGCAGTGGTTCCCTCCTGTTGATGTGTGGCCCTTCACACGTACATACATATAAAACAACAACTTGCCCATGGCAGGAGCCACCCATGAATTCTTGGATGCTCCTTTTGGGTTGGGCTGACCACGGCACTCATTTTGCTAACATTACCACCTTCCGAAGCAATACCCTTGTTTGCCCAGCTGGCACTTCACCAGCAAGCATGCCTGGGTCATTCTCTCCATCTTTGTGTGTCATCTAAAAATACAAAACAGGACATATTAAATACATATCGGATGCTAGACCCGCCACACAACGACCTATCCAACAATGGAACTAGGAGACCTCAGCCCCCCACCACATAACCCACTCATGTCACTTTCTCTTACTGACCCATAGTCCCTGAAGGGAGGAACTCTCCTTCCCCATGGTCTTCCCCCGCATAACACAAGAACCAAAACCACCATGATCCCGGCACCACCAAGGGGTGTGTCCTGTCAACCACATAACAAAGGGACGAAGACCACCATGCTCCCTGCAACATCAGGAGGGGTGTTCTGTCGACCACCTTTCCACATTGGGGAACACCCCACCTGTCATTGGGTGACCTCACTAGCATCTCAAAAACCACTGGAACCATTCTCAACCACTGCTGACCACACTAGCCCCACACCAATCCCTGGTGTGATAGGGACCCTCAAGACACAACACTGCACGCTAAAGCGCACCTCGAAGGACACCTGCCAGTGTGTCCCAGAAGCCCCCATCCACCAAAGTGAATGAAGGATAGCACAGGGGCAACGTGCTGGTCTTGGAATCAGAGCAATAGAGGTTTGAATCCCGGATCCGCACTTAGAAACCTAAAGTGTGTTATAAAAAAACTATTAAAATTAAATTAAATTAAAAAGGTGTCCTCACCACCTGCAAACCAGACACCAGTGTGCCACGGTATAATTTCTCAGGATACCCTGGGAGCCCGCCAACCCTAGGCTGGCATCCAGCCCCCCGGATCTCTATCTCCCAGTCTGCCTCAGACATTGCTTGCCCCAAAACTCCCCCCAGCCCCCATTCCAAGTGGGACCACAAATACTGATGCTCTGAGTGTCAGACCACTGCCAGGGGGTAAGCATCTATCTCACAAGCCCCAGGAAACCATGACTGATGACCTGACATGCAAAATGGGCAAGGCCTTGGTAAGGGGGGTAACCCCCACCTGCCATCCCTTTGAAGAAAACATACCTATTGAGCCCATAGACCCTCCGCCTGCATCCAGTGCCCCCCAGGCCCTGATCTCTGTGCCCTCACACACCTTGCCTGCCCACATCCCCTAGTCCCCTGCAACAGGGATTTTACACAAACAATGCTCCAGACACCAGGACTGCCGCCAGGGGCAAGCAACTAAACACAAAGCCGCCCTCAAAAAGAAAAGACACTAAACCAACAACCTGTCTCCCAGAATGGACAGCTGCCCACCCAAAGGGTGTATCTCCTCAGCCGCCATGTCCCTTGAGCAATAACACTGAGGAGCCCCACAGATCCCTGTCCTGAATGTTGTGCCCCTGGCCTTCTGGCACCCACATACCCTACCTGCCCAAAGCCCCACACCTCCACAAGGACTTCACACATGAATGCTGCAAGGGGCAAGCACTTCCAGCCCGGCCCATAAAGAGACCTCACACACCAATTGCTCTGCACGTGAGAACAAACACCTTCACAACCAAAGCCCACCCCCCATAACTGCAATTGAAATCTGTCTTACCAAGGGCAAATTCCCTGCAGAAGTGGCAACCCGGTATACGGGTGGTGGTTCCATATATCACCATGCCCTTGGGGATGACAATCGGGGGTCCACAGGCCCCTCTCCTCTAATGCACATTCCTAGAATCTGTACCGGGACTCCCAACCAGGGACAAATGTTTCAAAAAACAGGCCACCATGGAAAACAACACTCGCTAGTGCTCCCAACAGATTAGAAAACTTCCACTGCCCTCGCCCCCTTGAGGACAATACCTGAAGGGCCTGGGACCAAACTATAGCCCCCTGACACAGGACCCATCCCCAATAATCAACGTCCCCCCAACATTGGCAAACTCTAAAAAGTATCAAGACACACTGTCATTGTTCCCTACCTGGCATGGGCCTCTACCAATACCTAAATGCAGAAATCCCTAATTGACCATGCAAGCCCGGCCTGCCTGACCCCATCCCTGACACTCTAATCCATTGTTATCCTAATGCCAGCTACCACCCTGAAGCATAAATCTTGCCATCCCCGGCTTGGGGGTGGGGCCGGCTCCTCATCCTTTAGGCCACCGGGCCCTTTGACACAAAGGAACACACCCTCACTTTTCATCAGCCCTCAATACCA
Organism: Ambystoma mexicanum; assembly: GCF_040938575.1. Taxonomy (NCBI): domain Eukaryota; kingdom Metazoa; phylum Chordata; class Amphibia; order Caudata; family Ambystomatidae; genus Ambystoma; species Ambystoma mexicanum. The sequence continues at coordinate 394,166,602 of NC_090930.1, read as the reverse complement.
ATCTCCCATCTTCCCCAAACAGGACACATCACTGAACCAAACCAAAACAAGGCTGACAGGGTACTGTGTGGAGCGACCACGGCCCTACAACCTCAATCTCACGGGCACACCTCCAACCACACACACTCCCCGCCTGTCATCATCCAGGGAGGCCCCCGTGGGTGGTAGGAGCCAGGCCTCCTCCCAGATCCCACAAACCATTGCCACCTCTCGAGAAACACGATCATGAAGACCAGAACACAAGAACCTGGAACAGAAGAACCCCAGGACCCACTGGGACAACCACAAGCAAACACAACAATAAACCATATGGGACCACGACAAAACATCCCCCATGGGAAAACAACACAATTCCCTGCCCTAGCTACAACAATGCAATCCCAAGGGAGCACAACGCCGAGACCGAGCCGGCCGGACCACGCAATCACTGCACCCCTTGCATGTGCCAACTGGGAGAAATCCCCACCCTGGTTACACCCTGGTTGCTCCGGCGAGGCCCCCCGCCAGAGAAATAGCCAGGTCATGCCCCAGGAGCCTCCCATTCACTGGTATACCAAGACACAAGCTCCAGAAGACTAGAACCTGCAGAAAACATATAGCCCTTGCGCTCCCTGTGAGTCAAACTCATTAGACCAATAAGATTCAACGCCAATCGTAAACTAGATGATTACATAAAGGAAACAACTTCCATTCTCACCCTGCTGGTGATTGTGCCCGCCCTGGTGTACACGTTCTGCAGTACCATTTGCAGCTTAAGCTGGCAGCCAACACGCGTCCACCCTACCTAGGTTTTCCGGTCCTGCACCATGATAAAACAACCTATACCTCGCAGCTATGCTGCAACCCAAATCAATGTCTCAATCAACCCGTTGCAGTTGAGGAAACCCAGCAATGGAAAGATTTCAGTGAGAACCACCCATACTGCTCACTCCTCTCACACAGGGTACAACATACTCCACTCTGCCAAATCACTGTGCGCGAGCATGATCCAACACACGAGATAACACATGTCCTGCATACCCAGGCCTCCCGGTCCTGGACAGAGAACAAACCCACTCTGAATTGCAGGGATACATTGGCAAAACCTTGTCTCCACCAATAAAGTGATACTGAGCATTCTCCAGTCAGAACTCAGTGAGGAAACACACGTAGAATGCCCACCCTTCCCGTGCCGCATACTCCTCTCACCCAAGGATAAATGAAATTGTTCTCTGCTGTTGAACATGGGAAATCACAAACGTAAAATTTTGTTTTTGTGTGCATGCCCCTTATTGCATATGCCAATCTATAAAAGACACACGGCCTCATCATGAGTTGGCCAGCATCCTGACTGGAAAACCGCCCAAATTCGTTTGCGTTACAGCCCACCCATCCAGCGGTATTACTTTCGGATTACGGGTTGGGCAGTAAACATTATCAGCATTTTCGGCACAATTTCCGCTGGCGGTACACCGCATGGTAATTGCACCAAAAATCTGCATTAGTCTGCCGTGTTTACCCCCAGGTCTCAGCTGGGGGTAAACACGCCATATTCATGATTGGGCAGACCCTTAAATGTCGCGTTAACCCCGTTACCACTGCATTTAATGTCTACCGATTAGCTCGTGATGAGGCCCAGTGTACTCTGCATACACTGTGGTTGATGACATTTCCATAAAAAACTCTACGAAGATCCCTGCTCACCCTAAACACTTAGTGCACACGCTGTGTCGTGGGTGCTGCGATACTGCTGCAGGTAAATATGTGATGTCACGCTTTAACACTCAATTCACACACTGTGACAGTGAGGGCTGTGGTAAACGCAGCCCAAATTCTTTGTGCGAGATAAAGTGACACTACACAGTGTAAGAGGATTCAATTCAACACTACAGCTAAGTCAACGCCTAGTCTATAATACTGAATGAAAACCCTTATTGATATAACTTTATGTCCAGTTCATGCGTTCTGGATGACTACCCCTATATAACACCCCTCTCTTGGAATCCCCCTGACCCCACTGAGCCAAGAAGTAGTTCTGTTTTGCAAGTTAAAAGGTTTATTTGATAATTTAAACAATAGATATATATATGTCACACCTTATAATAAATTAATAATTGAATATCACACTTAATCTGATATGATAAAGATTAACAACGGAGAATCTGGCACTAACACGCTTCTCTATAATCAATAAGGAGTTGACATGAAATGGATAAGGTGGCACAGTGGTAAATAGGTACAGAAGTATAATGTGGTAGAGAATGCTTTATAGAGTTCAAATGGATGGAATGTTGAATGAATGAAATGCAGTATAGAAAATACTCAATATGATTTCAACAAAACAATGTAATCACTTTTCTCTGGCAATCCCCTCCCCCCCTTGATGCAATGCAAGGAAATGGAAGGAAGCACACAGTTCTCAGAAATGCAATCAACTGTAATTCAGTTCACCCCAGCAAGCTTACACTACAGAAAACAGATAGGAGTTTTGAAAACACAGGCCCAAATGCTTTGATATGTGCTAGCAATGAATTAAAAGAATATGCTAAAAATGCTTTTAATTCCCTTTCAGAGGTTCAGGGTGAGTGATATCTAGTTAATATTAGCTCAGGCTCACTCTTGCAATGATTCAGGGATAGTTTTTATGAGGCAAACGATTTTCTGGCAAATGGAAGGCAAGCAGCAGCTGATTTTACATGTGGAGAAATTTGCAAATCGCGGTAAAATTCGCGGATGCGTGTTCCGCGATTGCGGTAAAACTATAGGGGGTAGGAATGCGGAGATATGAGTGATTAAATAACAGTCCTTTTTCAGATTTGAAATTTTAAAGTTCAAAAAGACACGTGCAGCTTGCAACTAGAAAATGACAAGTGACAGCTTTGCAAATGGCAGGTGACAGTTAGGAGACAGTTCTACTTAGGTTAAATAGATTGAATTAGATGAATTTAAACTAAGAGATTGGTTCTACACAGTTCTGCTGGGTACTCACACTATATTCTTGAATTAAATGGGCCTCATCACGGATCTGGTCAGGGTTTTAGACTGGGCTCTGGTCTCTCTCTGGGCACAGCGTCTGGTCTCTGGAACTGCTCGCTCTCTGGTCTGGTCTCTTAGTTCTGGATAGATTGAAGTCTCTAGTTTGGCTTTCTGGAGGTTGATGAATTTGAAGTCTGGATCTCTGGATGTTGTATGGTCCGGCAGAGCGCGTTGCAGCAAATGGAATTGAAGGTCCCTATCTGTCCTGTCTGTCTGCTTTTATGTGTTTTGAGAGTGGGTGGGTATGTTGGTCATAACTAAACTTGCCCCTCTCACTTGTCATTGGTCAAATTTCCATTCCTCACTTGATTGGCGAAGCTAAGTTGTGTCAGAGTGATGTCATTTTATGGCTTGCAGATAGGACACTCCTCTGTCAGATTGCACACATTCTATATTTGATAACAAAAGACATATTTCACAGTTACACAGTTGCTTGAAATTACATATACATGGTGTGGCTGAATTTAGCCATGTCTCTGTCCAAATCTGTTGTTTCTAAGAGCTTGCATTCAGAAATGGCACATAATTGACTTTTTAACTGATTTTTCAATTTCTGACATTGACCCAACTTTACATACATGTGCGCAGGGAGTATGGACATTAACTGATGAAGTTTCAGATTTTTAACATGCATACATTTAGAGTAATATCCACTTTTCCGCTGACACCCCCCTGAACATACCACCGGTTCTAAAAACCTCTTAAACTGTGGGCAGAAAAATCACAAGAATTATGGTATCATTTATAAAATGTTCACATGTCCGCTCTATGAATGATCCATCTTTTTAAAGTTATGTTCTGGCTCTAAAGGGGTGTGGTTTCCTCTCAGCACAAGGTAGAAATACTGGTTTATCCAGTTCTGCCAAGCCAGCTTCTGTCTCCAGTTTCTCCCCCTCCCAGTTTCTGCCAAGAGTAAGCCACTTTTACGACCCCTGCAATATAAGATTTGCTTGGGTCCTGAAAGGCTCATTGTTCAAGAGGAAGCCATTTATGATCCTCTCAATAAACCCTCTGCCTGGGTGAAGGGAGTTGCATTGTTCACTCTCCTGCAGAGCACAGGTAATTCAATTATCAGATAGATGGTATATTCTTAGTGTGGCCAGCAAAAAGGCAGATAGTCCTGGGAACACAGCTGTGACTCAAGTTTCACTCCTGATGGGGGTAGTTGTCAAGCAAAATCAAGTTCCTTAAGCCAGACTTTCAGCTAACTGTCATGTTTTTTGTTGCTTTTTAAATTAACTTGCAATTTTACACATGCAGCTAGAATGCTGATTCTAAGTGCAAAACTATGACATTTCAACAGTTACAAAGGCATATGACACCAAACATAGGTCACTCATTTAATCTAAACATTTTCGATTTTAGTGTCTTTAAATCCAGTGCAACTTAAACTGCTGACTCCATAGCTCAGCCAGTTTTGTTATAAGCATTGTTCTGGGCTCTTCATTTCCCAGATTTTGTAGGCACACAAAACTCCATTCTGCCAAATGTCTGCTGGTGTTCAGTGAATATTTTGCACATATTGTAATGTTTGAAAATAGGCATTTTGAGCCTGCCTTCAGAGAAACACAGGGTGGTTTTAAAACGCCGGCTTTTGGATAGTGGTGAGTACTGGTACTGCACCCATTTTTGGGATTTAACAAATGAATTCCCCACAATTCTAAGTTGCATTTGGCAATCAGCATTGCCATTCCAAATGGTTTCAGACTACTGTGCGGGTAGTCCAATGGTGGTTTTAAAGCGCTTTGAAGCTAACCAGCGCTACTGTTTTTCCTTTGGCAACCCATTTCCCTCATGGCAACCCGGCCTTTCATTCTCGCACTGGTGGGTGGCAAGTGAGGCAACCATTTTGGTGGGCGCACAAACTGCGCAGCTTTCCTGGATTTCGGCGCACATGTGGGTTTTCCGCCATCTTGAATTTTCTAAGCCCACAGCACCAAATGTTGCAGCATGATTACTTGCACGTGGGTCAAGACACCCAACAAGCCCCCCCACGCGACTGCACTTTGAATTTGAGTCGATGGGGAGTCGGGTGCACAAGGGTTTTGACCCACGCACCGGTCTGTCCGCATAATCTTCTTCCGGTAGATGGCACAGTTCAGCATCTTTTCCTCCATCCGGTCGGATCGATCGGTTCTCCTCGCCAGTCCTGATGGGAGTATTGGGCGGTCCACTGGGCCCATTGGATCTTCGTTCCTGGTCTCCGGATCGCCCTCCTTGGCCCGTCTCCAGGTTTTCTTTCTCCTAGGATGACAAAGGAAGAGCGGCAATACCTACTCATAGACGTTTTTCCACCACTGTTGAGATAGTGGGGCAGCATATGCATTTCATCATAACGAAACATTACATTCTTATTTTGAAAAAAACAGTATAACTAAGAGACAGTTTCATGCAAATCACAATATTTTAGAGACTAGATGTGGTATGTTGTATGATTGGAACTGAATTAGTCTGAGACAGTACCCGCTAGGATTCCAGAGGATTCCCCCAGTTGCTGCAGAGCGTGCCTGGGATGGCAACATTTCAACTGGTTTATGTGGACCCACTTGTCTTCCCCCGCTGCCAAAGGACCTTTGGGGATGTGGATTTTGTAGGCCACAGGGGAGATTTTGTCTATGATCTCGACTGGTCCCTTCCATGTAGGCAAAAATTTGCGCTGCTTGGCCTGGTTCCTTTGGAAGTTGTATAGATAGACCCGGTCTCCCACCTGATATTCCTTCCTGGAAGTTTTCAGGTCATAATGGGTCTTCATGCTATCAGCTGATCTTTCTAGATTCCGCTGAGCATAAGCAAAAGCATGTTGGAGGTGTTTCCTTAAATTCTCTACATACTCATGAGTAGTGGAGGCATTTATCAGTGTCTGCTCTTGGGTCCTATAGAGCAAATGCTGAGGAAGCACCATCTTGCGCCCAGTCATCAACTCAAATGGTGACATTTTGGTTGCAGATGAAGGGGTAGATCTGATAGCCATTAGGACCAGAGGTAATCGGATATCCCAACTTGGCCCAGAATCTGCCACAAACTTCTTTAATATGCTCACAATTGTCCGGTTATATCTCTCTACTGCCCCAGAAAAAGCTGGTCTATAAGCAATATGCAGCTTTCTCTTGACCCCCAGTATCTCCTACATCTTTGTCATTACTTCACTGGTGAAGTGGCTACCTTTGTCTGACTCAATCCTTTGAGGTAGACCAAAACGGGAAAAGATGTGGTTAATCATCAAGGCAGCTGCAGTTTCTGCCTTGCAATTTGGGGCTGGGAGACATTCCACCCACTTGGTAAACAAGCATGTCACAGTCAACATGTACTTATTCCCCCTAGCCGAGCGAATCACAGGGCCTACAAAGTCGATTTGTAAATCTGACCATGGCAGTGTCATCCCCCTTTTTTGTAAAGGCGCCCGGTGTGCGAGGGATGTCGGCTGAAATTGTGCACACACAAGACAACCCTTCAAGTATTGGTCGAGGTCCTGCCCCATGTGTGGCCAGTATGCAACCTCTCTTAAGATTTCCAGTGTTGTGTGAAACCCCCTATGACCGGCAGTGGCCGCATCATGGGCGTGACTTAACATCAGGCTTCGGAATGAGGTAGGAACCACCCACTGATCGTGGCCAGCTTTGGATTTCCTTACCAACAAACCGTCTTGGATTCGGAACATTTTTGGACATTTCATCAACACTCTTAGGTCCTCTTTCCCAATATAATCGGTATCCGTCAGGGGAAAGTTCTCAGGGTCCTCAAGGTGCTGGTAAAATTTACCAATTATTGGATCCCCCTTCTGAGCGGTAATCAAATCAGCATCAGGGGTCTCCTTACTCCATTGTGCAATTGAAAGGTCGTTGTGAGCATTTGTCTGGGACCTAGTGATGGCAGTGACCTGGATTTCCCCCAACAGGGACTCAATCTCAATTAGATCCCCTTGGATGGCCCCGGTTTTGGCCAGCTGATCAGCTAAGTCATTTCCAGTTTTGTCTGGTCCCTCTACTTTGGAATGACCCTTGATCTTTTTCCAATAGATGGTCATCTCATTCGAGGTGACCAGATCATCAATGTTTTGGATCAACTTCCCATGTTTCAAGGGTTTGTTGTTAGCACATAACATGCCTCTGGTTTTCCAATTAACCAGGTGCTCCACGAACCCGTTCCGTACATAATCCGAATCTGTGATTATGACCAGTTCGTGGAGTTGATGCTGGACAGCAGTGAGGATGGCCTGATGCACAGCCATCAATTCTGCCACCTGACTACTTCGGGGACCAATTTTGTATCCAGCGGAGGGTTCTGGGGACTCATTCACCCATGCATTCCCTACGCCGGCCACCAGTTCTTTCTCCCCGTCGTTGTCAACATGGTAAGAGCATCCATCCACATAGACAGTGGGCATTCCCTCACACTTGTCCTCTTCAAAGACTTTGTGGGGGGAATTAAGGTATGCCTCCATGTTGTCCTTTATTTTTAGACTTTCGTCCTCGAGACAGTTTTCTCTGGCACAATCATGCAAGTCAGCCAGACCTTGCGCGAGGGGACTCTTCTTGTTTCGGCCATATCTGACCTCCACAGGAAAGCCTTGCATTGACAGAATCCAAGAAGTAATTCGGGTATTACTCACATTTCCGGCCCGGATTCTGTCACTTTGGAGATATTGCAGAGGCTGGTGTGGAGTCTCCACTATGATGTGTTCCCCCTGGATGAACGGGCGGTAATTCTTCAATGCCCACACCTTGCCAGGAGTGCCTTCTCACAATCGTTGAATTTTTCCTCCACAGAGGATAAAGTTTTGCTCGCATAGGAGATTACTTTATTGACCTTGTCATGCTTTTGGTATAATACTGCCGTCAAGCACGTATTAGAGAACCCCGTCTCCAGGAAGAACTCCTTGTTTCTGACAGGGTAAGCTAGGCAAGGCGCTTGTGAGAGGCTTCTTTTGAGTTGTCTTACTGCCTCGGCTTGTTCTGGACCCCATTCCCACTTGACCCCCCCTTCAGGAGATGAATCAGGGGTCTGGTGATCTTGCGTAGCCCTCAATGAACTTTCTGCTATAATTGGTCAGTCCAAGGAGGCTCCTTAGTTCCCGCAGAGTTGTGGGGTCTTTCAGTTTCTGAAGTGCTTCCACTTTCTTTTCCTGGGGACAGAGACCCTGCGGAGTAATCTCATGCCCCAAGAAATTAACACGGGTTCTACACCACTGTGCTTTCTGAAAGGAAAGTTTTGCTCCGGCGGCCCTCAACTGTGTCAGAACATAACGGATCTCCGCTATGTGTTCCTCCACAGATGAACTTTTGATGAGGACATCATCTACATAAGCCAGGTTACCCCTCGCACCCAGGTCGGGCATGGCCTTATTTAGGAAAATGTTGAATTCATTGCCGGAGTTGAGGTATCCGAAGGGAGTCCGGGTCCATGTGTACTGCTGGCCCCCAAAGGTAAAAGCCAGTTTGTATTGGTCCTCCCTGCTGACAGGCACGGTCCAGTATCCATTGGTCAGGTCTATTGCAGTGAATACCTGTGACCCCTGGATCTGGGCCAGCCCTTGGTCAATGTAGGGCAGAGGCCATCGGGAAGTATGGACCCGTTTGTTGAGCTCCCTAAGGTCGGCGCAGAGTCTCCACTGGCCGTTTGGCTTTAATATCCCCAGCACCGGATTATTGAAGGTGCTGTGGACTGGACGAATTATTCCCCGGGACTCAAGGTTCTTAATTATTTCCGTAAGGGACTCCATTGATGCGAGAGGCAAGCGATATTGCTTCACAAACACAGGAGTCATGCCAGGGTCCGTGGGGATTGTTGTTGTGTGGATGTCAGTGCGACCACAGTCATATGAGTCTACCGCAAAGAGATCTTGGAAATCAAAGAAAACTTGTTTCAACTTTTGCTTTTGTTCCAGAGTCACACAGGCATCAGCTAGGTTGACTCTCTCTTCCACCATCTGCCTGAAGCCTGGGAAGACTTCTGGTTTGGCTATCTCCGCGGCCTCCTCCAGCTGGGTGGAGAAGTCCCTGGTCAGAGTGCTGATTTGGACCGGAGGCTTCAGGTGGGAAAGGCAGCCCTCATGGACCTGGAAAATCACCTCATCCCTCCTGAAGTCACAAGTCACATCTTCCTTACCATAAGGGCAAGAAGTGTACACCAGGAAGTTCCCCCCATGCCGGGTAAAAATCCTGTCTGGTGTTGTATTGTCATCACTGTCACTGTCAAAGCAGTCCTTGGGGATTGGCCCTAACAGTTCATTACCTAAATCAATGGAAAAATGTCGGTCATCAACCGCCATTCCAATAATAGTGCCTGCGGCTAGAGTAATACTCTTTAAGTCGCTGTTATCCACCTCTATTAGAATGGTGTCATGTTCTATGTTGACTAATGGAGTTGGGTTTACCCCCAACCCTTGCTGTTGGAGAGACGCATTTAGATGTATGTAAGCATCAGGGTTTTTCAACTCTTGTCCCCTTTTAACTTTCACTTCCAGGGAGAATTGTCGGGCCCTTTCTGGGATGGCGACTTCCTCTTTAGTCTGAATTTCAACTGCATAAGGTAGCAATTGAGCTGACCTAAATGCTTTTTCTGGATCATCAAAGCCCATGGGATTATCCGCTAATCGGGACCAAGCTTTGAAGTTTATTAGGTCCAAACTAATGGCAAAGCGATTGAGAATGTCACTGCCTACGTAAAAGGCGGCAGGGACGTCTCGCACGACCCAACAATTATGGACTATGCTCTTGTTGCCAATGGAGATTTTGAGCCTACACCTGCTTGGCAGGAGATGTTTGGAATTAGGTGCTTCCAGGTCCATTTCCCATTTGTCTATCAGTTTGAAGGTGGGAATGGCTGGATCTTTTGGAGTTGGCGAAACATGGCTTCGCTGATGAAGCTCTTACCGTTGTTCACACACACTCGAGCGAGAACAGAGTCCTTCCCATCATTTAACTGAACAGGGATGAACAACTGCTCTCCAATTTGCTGAATGTCAGCCAGGCTTTGAGCTGATTTCACATCTTTCTGGACTATAGGAGTGGGAGTTCCTGATTGTGGATTAGTATAGAATTTCAGAGTTTTTCCTTCCAGCGTGGAATACCACTTTAGACTAGAAGGAAGGTTGATTTTCAGAAATAGAGAGGACCCCCCATCACCAGTCTGTTGTCCTACTGCTATTACTGTCAGGTCTGGAATTTGGTTGTTCTGGAAGTGGAATTCTACTTGGTCTGATTTTTGTTCAACCATGTGGCAGGTGCCGTTTAAACTAACATGGTTAACACTCTGTTTTAATTTTATTGGTCGGCTAGTCTGGGTCCAGAGGACCTTGTTTACGCAATCTATTAGGGGTGACAACCTTCTCAGGAGGTCATTCCCTAGTAAACAAGGGGTGCCCTCTGGGGTCACAACTATGACCGGGTGTTTCAACTTATGTCGCCCAATTTTAATGTCCAAATCTGCCGTCCCCTCGACGGGAATTTCCTTCCCGTCAAAGTTCTGCAGTTGTCCAGGAAGAGAAGTGAGAGGAATTTGGTAATTCTCTCCCCTTCCTGCATTCAGTTCGTCAAAGGCCCTTCTGGACAGAAGGGTAGCTTGAGATCCAGTGTCCACCAGTGCCGAGATTGTACCCTGCACCTGTACTTGTACCGGGGCATAATATCTTCCCTCCTTCTCCTCAAGGGGGCACAGATAATGCACATTTTTGGACAACTGGTGGGCTAATTTTCTGGTTTTAGACATCGCTAGCGAAGAGATTTGGGCAGAATTCTGGGGAGAGCCTTGGGAATCTGAAAGAAAAATTTGGCAACTGGAGATCAGAGCCATTGTGGGTTCCCCAGGCTCCGGTTCTGAGCCGCCCCCCCCTTTTTGGAGGCAGTCACCAGGATGGGTTTGAACCAGGGGATTTTCTTGCTGTTGGTTCTGGGATGAGATGGTGGGCGGCCGTAGCTCAGTCTCCACATCTCCCCAGTCTGGATTAGCATCCCTAGGGACCCATTTTTCTTTGGGAGGAGTTCCCCCCTCTCTGAAGGAGAAGATCCTTTTCCCAGGATCCTCTGAGGATCCCTCTCCCTCAAATTGGAAGATCTGTACCTCCTCCTCAAACTGAGTCTGTTTGGGTCTTTTGTTTCTCCTACCCCCCCTCTGCTCCTTAGGAGGCAGACTTTCAGGGGCAAGAGATTTTGTTTCCAGTTCCTGGGTTTCCAGGGGCTGTTTACAAGTGAGGAAGGAAGCTTCCTCCAAGGCTGTACACCCCCCTTCCCTTTGTGCCTCCTCCCTGGGAACCGGTGAGTTATCGGGGTGTTGCCCCCGTCATTGTTCTGGAGCACCAGGTCCAGAGTTGGGTGCGTTCTGCGCCGGCACGCCCACCTGAGGGTTCTGCTGAGAACCTGGCACTCTAATTGGGAAACCCGCTCAGGCTGATACGGGGCCCTGTTTTCTCCCCTGGGCTGATCCCGGGAAGGGTAGCTGTCCCTCCTCTGGTAATACCCCGGGTTGGGAAGATTTGGGTACCCCTCCACCCTTGGCCTCCCCTCTCCCGGATTCAGTGGTCTGGGCTCAGGGAATTGGGGAAAGAAGGATGGATGGTTTTGGGGCTGAAAGTCGGGTGGATATCTGGGGAAAAAGTTCTGCCCAGGGTTTGGTAAATTTCTGCCCTCCTGTGGGAAGTTTGGAGGGAAGTTCCCTGGGTTAGGTGCTTGGCTGGATCCCCCCCCTTGGGCTGGAGGAGACCACACATAACCCAGGATGGGTCGATTTCCCTTGTAACGGGGACTTACATAATCAGGAGAGCGAGGGACCCCATTTGTGGGGCTGCCTCCTTGGCTCCCTGTCTGTGACTGACCCGAGGACCTTCTGGGCCTAGCATTATTAGGTGCAGGTAGGTTTTTAGGCCCCCCCATCTCCAAATCCAAAACGGGGGTGACCTTTACCTCTGCCACCTTGGCAGCAGAAGGGGTGCTGTTGGCTTTGGGGTTTTTCTGGGCATTACTTTTGCTATCTATCGGTTTCTGCACCTCATAGATCCGGGTAGCCTGTTCAATGACCCAGTCTAAAGATCTTTTCTCGTGAAAATCCCTCACGAGCTGGGTCATGATATATTTGGGCAAGGCATGGAAAAACGTATTAATAAATTCCCTGCTATCCGTGCGCACCCTTCTTGTGGTCTGTGCAAAAGCCCGCTTTAACTCCTGCACAAATTCTTGTGGGGCCTGATCCTCCCCACATTGCAAATTGTAGGCTGCCTTGCGAGCCTCTTGAGGATTTCTGTGAACAGAAAAATGTTTCAAGATGGCCGCCTTATAGGTGGACCATCTTAAATGATTTTGGTCCTCCAGCCCCGCAAAGAAACTGGAGTATTCCGGGGAGAAGGTCCACTTTACATATTGAATACAGCTTTGGCTGTCCTTCAAATGGAAAGTCTCCATCATTTGTTCAAACAACTCTAAGTGCTCCCAAACAGAATACTTAGCGTTCTTATGGTAAGGCGTGATGACGCTCCTGATCGCCTTAATCTGCTTTAAGGGGTCATTAAGCAAGGCCCTTTTTGCCTTATTGGCCTTTTTGGTTCGGGTAACCCTCGTCCATTCGTCCTCGGACTCAGAGGCACTGCTCCCAGAGGTTCCCGTCTGTTCTTCCAGGTTTTCCCGGATTCTGCGAGCCTGGGAATGGCTGGCAGAATGTGGGGACCTGGTCTCCTGTGTCCTGCGCAGTTCAGAGGAGTCTTCAGATTCCTCCTTGCTGCCAGGATTTGATGGGTACCCCCTCCACTGACCTAACTGGGCAGAGGTTTTCAGGATGCCCTTAATGGGCCTACTCTCCTGGGGTTCCCCATTGAACTGTACTGTACTTGGGTGCCCATACCCGGATGCTCACCCCTCCATTCCTGAGTGGTACTGGCCTATGAGCCCCATACTCTTAGCTGGATAGTAATCTGCCATCCCTGTGGCCCTGTGCTCATGTGCGCCAGGGGACATGGGGGTGGTAGAGTCCAGGGACTGGGGGAGATGAAGGCCCCTGGTGGTAGGGCTCCTGCGGTTATGGTCAGGAATCTCTCTTTCCCAGCGGACCTCATCTCTATCCGCCCCTGCTCCCTGTTGCAATGCAAGAGCCTGCATTTGTGCTTTCAGTTCCTCTGTTAAGGCCTTACTCGACTCTATCAGTTTCTCCTGCATCGCTACCTGTTGTTGGAGCCTATCATTGTGTTGGCAGAGAGCCTCATTCTCTCTCTGTGCTTCCTGATTGGTCCTGGAGTACTGGGCCAGTCTTTGCTGCAGGAGGGTTACCTCCTGGGCAATGTCCCTATTGGCCTGCTCCTTTCTTGCCAGAGCCTCTTCCACCCTCCTGGTGTGCTCTAAAAAGTTCTGGTTTTCTTTTTGGAGGTCACCCAGCCCCTGGAGGGACAGGTGATTTTCTTCCATTTTCCTTTTTAAATGGCAGACTTCCTGGCCTATGGCGTCTCTTTCCTGACTAAGAGCCTGCATTTGTGCCGCCAGGTCGTCCCTCTGCCTTTGGAAGGTACCAGCTTTCTGGCGCTCCTGGTCAAACTCTGTCTGGGTATCCAGGTCTTTCAAAATCAGTTTATTGCTCTCTGCCTTCTCTCTATCTAGGTGGCTTTGCAGGGTGACTACCTGCTCAGCACATGCCCTATTGAAGTCTAGCTGTTGCTCCAGCTTTTTCTGGCTTTGCAGTAGGGAGTCCAAACCTTCTTGGTGTTCCTTCTGCAAGGCCAGAAATCTGGTATCCTGTTCTGACTTTTCCTTTTGCAGCACATCCATATCCTCCTTCATTTTAGTGATGTACAGTCTGCTGTCATTTTCTGACTCCTGGCTCCTCTGCAGCCTCTGCTCAGAAGAGACCAGGTCAGATTGGACCTTCTCTAACACCATCTGTTGCCTATTTGCCAGATTTTGGCTTTCAGCACATCTATCCTGCATGTCTCCCATATATAGGTACAGGTATGCTGCTATCCTGGCAATCTTATTGTGTTCCTCTTTGGCTTTAGGAGCCATATATAGTTCACTCAGGGCCACATGTAATGGACCCTGATCTCTCCATAAGTCTGACCCTGTTTCAGTGACCTGTCGCGTGATGGCCTGCAACCAGGCATCCTGGCCCCGCTCAACCCATTCACCTCTCACAAATAGTTTATGTAAGAAGTGCTCTCTGGCTATTTTCATATCTACCAAGGTCGTCATTCTAGAGATTGGTCTCTGTCCTGACTTACAGAAGTTAGTATTTTATTTTTGCAGAACAGAACTTTTCTTGGAGTGTCCCTTTTGAGGAATGCTTCACAGCGTAATGCAGCGTGGTGATCCGACCGGATGTATGTATCCCGTCAGTTAGCACACTGTATTAAGCTGCACAAGTGGTAAATCTAACCCAACGTCTCGGCTCGAGCCCCCAATTTGTAAGAGGATTCAATTCAACACTACAGCTAAGTCAACGCCTAGTCTATAATACTGAATGAAAACCCTTATTGATATATCTTTATGTCCAGTTCATGCGTTCTGGATGACTACCCCTATATAACACCTCTCTCTTGGAATCCCCCTGACCCCACTGAGCCAAGAAGTAGTTCTGTTTTGCAAGTTAAAAGGTTTATTTGATAATTTAAACAATAGATATATATATGTCACACCTTATAATAAATTAATAATTGAATATCACACTTAATCTGATATGATAAAGATTAACAACGGAGAATCTGGCACTAACACGCTTCTCTATAATCAATAAGGAGTTGACATGAAATGGATAAGGTGGCACAGTGGTAAATAGGTACAGAAGTATAATGTGGTAGAGAATGCTTTATAGAGTTCAAATGGATGGAATGTTGAATGAATGAAATGCAGTATAGAAAATACTCAATATGATTTCAACAAAACAATGTAATCACTTTTCTCTGGCAATCCCCTCCCCCCCTTGATGCAATGCAAGGAAATGGAAGGAAGCACACAGTTCTCAGAAATGCAATCAACTGTAATTCAGTTCACCCCAGCAAGCTTACACTACAGAAAACAGATAGGAGTTTTGAAAACACAGGCCCAAATGCTTTGATATGTGCTAGCAATTAATTAAAAAAATATGCTAAAAATGCTTTTAATTCCCTTTCAGAGGTTCAGGGTGAGTGATATCTAGTTAATATTAGCTCAGGCTCACTCTTGCAATGATTCAGGGATAGTTTTTATGAGGCAAACGATTTTCTGGCAAATGGAAGGCAAGCAGCAGCTGATTTTACATGTGGAGAAATTTGCAAATCGCGGTAAAATTCGCGGATGCGTGTTCCGCGATTGCGGTAAAACTATAGGGAGTAGGAATGCGGTCCTAGGTTCGTAGGAAAGCCACGATTCTAAGCTTTCAGATGAAAGTTATTGCAAGTCTCTAGCACAAACGGTTGCGGAGATATGAGTGATTAAATAACGGTCGTTTTTCAGATTTGAAATTTTAAAGTTCAAAAAGACACGTGCAGCTTGCAACTAGAAAATGACAAGTGACAGCTTTGCAAATGGCAGGTGACAGTTAGGAGACAGTTCTACTTAGGTTAAATAGATTGAATTAGATGAATTTAAACTAAGAGATTGGTTCTACACAGTTCTGCTGGGTACTCACACTATATTCTTGAATTAAATGGGCCTCATCACGGATCTGGTCAGGGTTTTAGACTGGGCTCTGGTCTCTCTCTGGGCACAGCGTCTGGTCTCTGGAACTGCTCGCTCTCTGGTCTGGTCTCTTAGTTCTGGATAGATTGAAGTCTCTAGTTTGGCTTTCTGGAGGTTGATGAATTTGAAGTCTGGATCTCTGGATGTTGTATGGTCCGGCAGAGCGCGTTGCAGCAAATGGAATTGAAGGTCCCTATCTGTCCTGTCTGTCTGCTTTTATGTGTTTTGAGAGTGGGTGGGTATGTTGGTCATAACTAAACTTGCCCCTCTCACTTGTCATTGGTCAAATTTCCATTCCTCACTTGATTGGCGAAGCTAAGTTGTGTCAGAGTGATGTCATTTTATGGCTTGCAGATAGGACACTCCTCTGTCAGATTGCACACATTCTATATTTGATAACAAAAGACATATTTCACAGTTACACAGTTGCTTGAAATTACATATACATGGTGTGGCTGAATTTAGCCATGTCTCTGTCCAAATCTGTTGTTTCTAAGAGCTTGCATTCAGAAATGGCACATAATTGACTTTTTAACTGATTTTTCAATTTCTGACATTGACCCAACTTTACATACATGTGCACAGGGAGTATGGACATTAACTGATGAAGTTTCAGATTTTTAACATGCATACATTTAGAGTAATATCCACTTTTCCGCTGACACCCCCCTGAACATACCACCGGTTCTAAAAACCTCTTAAACTGTGGGCAGAAAAATCACAAGAATTATGGTATCATTTATAAAATTTTCACATGTCCGCTCTATGAATGATCCATCTTTTTAAAGTTATGTTCTGGCTCCAAAGGGGTGTGGTTTCCTCTCAGCACAAGGTAGAAATACTGGTTTATCCAGTTCTGCCAAGCCAGCTTCTGTCTCCAGTTTCTCCCCCTCCCAGTTTCTGCCAAGAGTAAGCCACTTTTACGACCCCTGCAATATAAGATTTGCTTGGGTCCTGAAAGGCTCATTGTTCAAGAGGAAGCCATTTATGATCCTCTCAATAAACCCTCTGCCTGGGTGAAGGGAGTTGCATTGTTCACTCTCCTGCAGAGCACAGGTAATTCAATTATCAGATAGGTGGTATATTCTTAGTGTGGCCAGCAAAAAGGCAGATAGTCCTGGGAACACAGCTGTGACTCAAGTTTCACTCCTGATGGGGGTAGTTGTCAAGCAAAATCAAGTTCCTTAAGCCAGACTTTCAGCTAACTGTCATGTTTTTTGTTGCTTTTTAAATTAACTTGCAATTTTACACATGCAGCTAGAATGCTGATTCTAAGTGCAAAACTATGACATTTCAACAGTTACAAAGGCATGTGACACCAAACATAGGTCACTCATTTAATCTAAACATTTTCGATTTTAGTGTCTTTAAATCCAGTGCAACTTAAACTGCTGACTCCATAGCTCAGCCAGTTTTGTTATAAGCATTGTTCTGGGCTCTTCATTTCCCAGATTTTGTAGGCACACAAAACTCCATTCTGCCAAATGTCTGCTGGTGTTCAGTGAATATTTTGCACATATTGTAATGTTTGAAAATAGGCATTTTGAGCCTGCCTTCAGAGAAACACAGGGTGGTTTTAAAACGCCGGCTTTTGGATAGTGGTGAGTACTGGTACTGCACCCATTTTTGGGATTTAACAAATGAATTCCCCACAATTCTAAGTTGCATTTGGCAATCAGCATTGCCATTCCCAATGGTTTCAGACTACTGTGCGGGTAGTCCAATGGTGGTTTTAAAGCGCTTTGAAGCTAACCAGCGCTACTGTTTTTCCTTTGGCAACCCATTTCCCTCATGGCAACCCGGCCTTTCATTCTCGCACTGGTGGGTGGCAAGTGAGGCAACCATTTTGGTGGGCGCACAAACTGCGCAGCTTTCCTGGATTTCGGCGCACATGTGGGTTTTCCGCCATCTTGAATTTTCTAAGCCCACAGCACCAAATGTTGCAGCATGATTACTTGCACGTGGGTCAAGACACCCAACAACAGTCCACTGGTGCACTAAATGTTTTGCTGGGACACTCCAAGTCCAAGAGGAAAGACATCTGCTAGATGTAATTTTAAGTGTTGGGCACAATGTATCTCTCACTGGAGAAATGCATTTCTCATAAACTGCTCTCAAAGGGTGATCAGGAAGAGCCCCAACTAAAAACGTACAATATGTGCATAAAATGGGCTCCATCTCATGTTCACACAAAGAGCCAGATAAAAAATAATAATATATGCATTAAAATGTTCCCCAACACGTGTTCAATTCATTTAAGAATGTCACTTGTGCTGCTTCCCCTGTACACATGTATGGGAAAATCACAAAACCGTCTGCTTGCTATTAGGATTTCTGCCACGAGATGGCAACAGGAAATAAACAAAACTACTATTAGGTTCTCTAGTGCTCCCCCCGGCTCAGAGGTACTACCTCCCAGAGCATAGGCAACAATAGAGAATGCAATAAGAGAACAAAATAACCGTAACTGCAGCCCTCTCACCTGACACCATGACCAAAAGTCTGCATGCAGCAGAAACCTTACCCGCCGATCTGTAACAGTTTATTGAGAGGCCACCCTCAACAGAGGGTGTTCCTTCCCTTCCGAATCAAGGTGCCACACAACAAACTGTTTAATGGATTCTTTGTTCAGCCCTATTTCAGATTCAAATCATGCCCCTTGGATTCTTCCTCCTGTACCACAAATGAGCCAAGAACCAGGCCGGTGTACAGAAAATATATTTATATTCATTTGAATCACATGTAATGGAGATCACCCTAGAACTACACGCACCACCTTCTCTGTGGCTCACAATTATACTTTGTTTTGCATATATAAATCAAACAAGTTGGTTGGCAAAATTCAAATCTCAAGACTTTACTTTATACATATTTTAATGCAAGGAATAATTAACACTGGTCAATAAACAAAATCAATGTACATATGCAGTGCTGTGCAATTTTGTTTTTCCTGCACACTAAAAAGTGCTAGAAGTTTGGTTCACAAAGTTGGATACATGAGGTGTCACTTTTGCAAACACTTCTCCCCCAGCCCCAAAAACCCAAGCATCAATTGCATGCACCACCCTTCTAATCAAAGGCCTGGTCTAGGAAGTGGGGACAGTTTTAGACGTTTGTTTTTCAGACCCCCACCCCTCACTTAAAGACCTGTGTTGGAGAAGTTGGAAAGTAAAAATTGGGTTGATTTAGGAATTTTGGATTTTCAAGCCCCCCTCCACTTACAGGACTGTATTGGGGAAGTTGGACAGTAAAATGTGGGATGATTTAGGAGTTTAAGATTTTCAGACACCTTTCAGTTAAAGGCCTGTGTTGGGAAGGTTGGACAGTAAAAATTGGGATGATTTAGGAATTTGGGATTTTTAGACCCCTCCATGTAAAGGCCTGTGTTGGGGAGGTTGTCAGTTTAGGGATTGTTCAAGTTCAGGCACAAGGACACCACTCTTCATTAAAGAAGTTGGACTAACAGAACAATTGGGATTACCCAGTTGAATTACGGATATCATTTTCAGTGTGCACTGGGAATGAGTTTTGTTAATTTTGAATGTTAACAAAAAATCACCCGGGGTGCTTTGCTGAATGGGAATTAGTTCAATTATATTCAGTGAAATAGGCTAAGGATGTGCACACCCACTAGTGAAAAGGAACCCACTAATGAAAGGCAATGGGTTAATTAAATAAATCTCCCCACTGACCTTTTGTTGGAAAATCTACTTACATTTGGAAATCTCTGGGCCTGCCACTCAGGGACTGATCAGTTTTGCGTGCAGTGGAAAACAGTCTTTCAGACAGCACTTCAGTCAATTGGATCCCACAGCACATCTCTCTCTGGCTCAAGTGAAGAATCACAGCCTCTGCTTTCTAGTCTCCCCAGCAATAGACATCTTCAGCCCTTCCAATCTTTCCCCCAGATTAAGTTTTCAGTAGATCTCCTTTGGTCATTTTTGGCAGCTGTCTCCTGGTAATCTTATTGCAGCTGTCCCTGTTGTAATTTTTTTTGTAGCTATACCCCCTCTCATAGTGCATCCACTTTAAATACCAGCAATGACACCATCAGGATTTCAATATGGGAAGTGGCCTGCACACATTCTTGCACCTCTGATTGGTCCTTCCCATTTGTCTCCACCCCCCCAAGCCCTTCCCCTGTATAAGGATTGGTTTAGGAGTCTCGAACAGAAATATGGCAACTCCCATTTGAAAGTAAGCACAAAAGTGATGGATGGAAGGTTTTGAATTAATCTGAACCACTGGCATTGCTCTGGGCAACCTTCCACACCACTGTTTTTTTGCCCGTCTGCGCCATTGCAAAAGGGGTCCAGCCATATGCAAATCAGTCAGGGACTGCCACCAATGGGAGCAGTCT
This sequence comes from Ambystoma mexicanum, assembly GCF_040938575.1. NCBI lineage: Eukaryota > Metazoa > Chordata > Amphibia > Caudata > Ambystomatidae > Ambystoma > Ambystoma mexicanum. Next base: position 394,146,601 of record NC_090930.1, on the reverse strand, counting down.
AGCCCGAACTGCTAGGCCAGGTCCCCTCTGCATGGAAACACAAGCATGCCCAGACATTTTTTCGGCCTTGTTGGGCCTCCTCAGTGAGGTGCAGCTTGGTTCCCTTTGGCACAGAAAGCAAGGGACCCACGTCTGGGCATACCCTCTCTCACATAGTGAGACAAACAGTAAGCACAAAAGTGATGGGTGGAAGGTTTAGAATTAATCTGAACCACTGGCATTGCTCTGGGCAACCTTCCACACCACCGTTTTTTAGCCCATCTGCGCCATTGCAAAAGGGGTCCATCCATATGCAATCAGTCAGGTACTGCCACCAATGGTAGCAGCCCAGCCTGAACTGTTAGGCCAGGTCCCCTCTGCACGGAAACACAAGCAACCCCAGGCATGTTTCGGCCTTGTTGAGCCTCCTCAGTGAGGTGCAGCTTGGCTCACATTTGAAAGTCCCCTTTTGTTATGTCAACTTAAGCCAGAAAGTAGCTATACGGCCTAGCCTTTTAATTTACTAGTAACTGCCATAATGTATATATTTTCCACTTCAGTTAATCATGGGGAATTAAATAAAACAACACCTGAGTCTGCACCATTTTGCACAGGCGTGAGACAATTTTTCACTGTTTATACAAAAAGCATAATAGTTATAAACATGCAATTTACTCTCCAAATACCTAATTTTACTCTCCACCAGCATGCCAATTCTTAAATTCAGGACACTGTGGGGTGCATTCAAAGGCCCCAAACAGAAGTCCCTTTTACATGAACAGCAGGATTTTAAACACTGAAACAAAAACAGCTTGGCCTTTGTTTTTGTTTTCAAGTAAAATTATAGAGTCATGTGGAAAGGGGACCTACCTGTCATTGCCAAAGCAAAAGCAGCCTTTTAATTTACGAAAGAAGGAGGAATCAAAGACCCCTTTCACATGGAAAACAGGATGTTTAAACTTTGAAACAAAAACGGCTCGCACAGGTGTGCACATATAAAAGCAATTTAAATGTTAAATGTATCATTGCTCACTGAAAAATGTCAGGAAAAAGACATGATGTGCGGGTTGACAAAAAGCAATTTATATTAGGATTCACATACAAAACGCCAGTGACATTTGAAAAATACTTTGTGTTCATGAAAAAATATCAGCGCAAGACAAACCCTTTTGCTGGCTGTGGGAAACTTCACAAGCAAATCTCCCACTCGCAGCCTGGATGCCAAATCTCCCATCTAATTACCAACTGCAATAAAGGGTCCTGCTAAAGGTGTCAAAATTCAATGTTCTCCAGACCTGCTCTATCTGAAGGCATTGACTACAGTAGAAGTTCCCCTTGGGTGGAGCATGACGAATATATGTGAAAATGGGAGCAGCAACTTCAAAGAGCAAGCTTCCAACACAAAGAGACTGATAGAGAAAAAACTCTAGGTGCAGGCTGAACCAGTGAAAAAAAATGACCGGAAGGCAGGAGAAGGTGCATTTGTCCCACATGAAGATTCACTATTATCATGTATGCCTTTTTCTCAGCAACCATAAGGTGTATTGATTCCATCTATGTACCATTTTCAAGGAGATTTTGGAGATATGCAATGTATCCACCTGCGACTCATGGAACTGTAGTGGATATCTAAGATGTGTTTCTGGCTGATCTGAACATGTTCCAAATGTGAGAGTTGGTGAGCGGGTGGAGAATACAATTAGGGATATGGGTAATAAAGGGATATGGGTAATAACTTACATATTCAAAACTGTTATGCTTATTATGTAAACAGCAGAAAGGTGCCACATGACCGTGCTACATGTTACAGACTTGGTGGTCTGCATATCTAATTCTCCATTATTAGCTGAATCAGAAAATATGTTTATTATTACAGTTGCTAGTAAAATTCTGAAGTTGTGATACATATCTAGTTTTTTGCCAAAAAGTTGAAAGGAGAAAAAGTGTCAATTACATATGGAAATTGCTGTGTGTTGCTTCAGATACCTAAACAAATCCTGACTTAGAGGCTCGGTTTGTCCAATCCTAGTTGTCTGAATGATTGCAGGGTACTTCCCCAAGATTGTAAATTGGTGGTGTCATCACTGCTATATAAGGGGACTGCACTAGGGGGAGGGACACACACACACAGGAACAGAGAGATAGAGAGAAAGAGAGGGCTGCTAAAACTTACCATCTGACATCTGTAAGGAAACGCCAGAGGAGATCGCTGAGAGTGCATCTGGTGGAGTTGTCTGCTTCTAGGAAGGCCTCAAAGCTGACTGGTCCTACGGTGGAGAGCGGGAGGCCATCTTTGAGAGTGGAGTGACCAGACCCCTGCCCAAACTTTCCAGAGTGTCCTGCGATGCAGCTGGCTTTTCTGAACTTTAAACAGAGGCCTTCTATGTAGGTAGAGCTGAGCCCTGGGAAACCAAATGGTGGGGGAGTCTGCTTGCCTTGAATCATTTCCCTTTATAGTGGGGGGGACTGTGTAGATCCTTAGCCTATGTAACCAGAAATACCAATTTAATTAATTCCCCATTTGGCATTTTCCAATTTGTTATTTGAAGTTGGTGGGCTTCGGTCATAAATAGTTGAGACAAATTAGCCTCAAAGGGAACCCCTCGCCAGACAAATTAGCAAATAGGCCTGCAGTGGGGGAGTCCTTTTTGATGTCTGCCGAACAACAAGCAAAAGGGTCTGCCTCAGGCCTAAATGAAATTTACCTGGGACCCAAGGAAACAAAGTGGCCTTTTCTTTTCAATTGTTGCCGGTATTTTGCATGTGAAGCATGAGATATCTTTTAATACAGTACATCTTGTGAACACACACAAGCCTTTTCCCTGATATCTGTGTGCTAGCAGAGGAACATTTTCCTCATGTCTTGCTTTAAGACTGCAAATGCGCAGGCAAAGCCATTTTTGTGTCAGTGTTTGAAAATCCTGCTTTTCCTGTGAAAGGGGCCATTTAATTTCTTCTGCCACTGTGAATTAAAGGCCTGCTTTTCAATTCAACCTTTCCTTTTGTATTGACAGATAGGCCTTTTCATTTCCAATGCTTGGCCTTTTCATGTAGCACTTCCTCATGTTACTTGCAGAAACCACACAGTCTGCCTTAATAGGCCCGTTTTCAGTGTGAAGGATTTTGAAGGCTGACCGGTCATTTTTCCAGTAGACCCTTTGGTTCTGTCTGTTTGAGGCATTTGATTAAGCCCCACATGACCCCCTGCCCCGTTCTTCCATGATACTTTCATGGGGAAGAGCAGGGCAGAGTGGGGATTTCATCCGAAATCCTTTTTTTTCCATATATTTTTTTGCTTCCTGTTGATGCGTGTCTGGCTCAATTTCCTTCTTTAGGGTGTGGGCTCCTCGGCCTTCACCTCCGTCTTTGGGATGAGGGTGTAGGACGGAGCCCCCTTACTTCCTTCTACCTCGAGTCCTTGGGGTCCTCACCAGACTCCCATCTTGCCTCCAGGCTGGACGTGAATGAAATTAATTATCTAGCAATAGAAATCAAAGAAAGGTTCAGTACTTTTTACACAACATATTTCCACGGAAGATGGAAATTGCATTCAAGAGAGTAAACATGACATTAAAATAAATGTAACCTTTAAAAACATCAATTCATGAGAACAAACCATTACATACGTTTTCATTAACATTTCTGAAAATATTTAATTAAACTACTCACCTGTTATAAGTCTCCATCTGGGGTTTTCACTCTTTGGATGATTCCTTTGCTCGAATTTCATTTGGTTCCTCAACCAGTCATAAAGCTTGGCTGGGATTACAGCTATTCAACTGATTGATTTGGACCTATATCTCTTCTCCTTTTGGAATGTGGATCGTGAATGCAACAGGTGATATTTTATCTACAATTTCAAAGGAACCACGCAAGATGGGTGAAATTTCCGCTCCTTGGAATGATTCCTTTGAAAATCATACAAGTAAACCTTGTCCCCTACCTTGTACTCCTTCTTGGTGGTCTTTAGATCATAATATGTTTTCATCCTTTCAGCTGACTTTTCTAAATGGCGCTGAGCGTAAGCAAAGGTGTGCTACAGGTGCTCCCTAATATGTTCAATGTATTCATGAGTCCTGAGTTCTGTACAGCAGATGCTGAGGTAACTCCATATTTCGTATGGTAATAAGCTCAACTGGAGACATCTTTTTGTTGCAGAAGATGCTGTAGACCTATTTCGTATGGTAGCTCCTAGCTCAACTGGAGATATGTTTTTGTTGCAAAAAATGTTGTAGACCTATTTTGTATGGTAATAAGGTCAACTGGAGACATGTTTTTGTTGCAGAAGATGGTGTAGACCTATTTTGTATGGTCATAAGCTCAACTGGAGACATAGTTTTGTTGCAGAAGATGGTGTAGAACTATTTCATATGGTAATAAGCTCAATTGGAGAAAGCTTTAGTTGCATAAGATGGTGTATCTCTAGTTGAGCTAGGATTAGTGGTAATCGGATGTCCCAACTGGGTCCAGAGTCTGCCAGGAGCTTCTTTAAGATACTCACAATTGTCTTGTTGTATCTCTCTACCCCCCCCCTGCTTTTGCCCAGGTGATAGGCAATGTGGAGTTTTCTTTTTACACCTAGAATCTCCCACATTTTTGTCATCACCTCACTGGTAAAATTACATTCTCTATTGGACTCAATACTTTGCGGGAGGACAAAATGAGAGATGTGGCTGATCATTAGTGCAGAAGCTGTCTCCGCTTTACAATTCCAGGCTAGAAGACAGTCCGCCCACTTTGTGAACAAGCATGTCACAGTCAACATGTACTTAATTCCTCTAGAGGATCGAATCACTGGCCTAATGAAATCGACTTGCAAATCTGACCAAGGCAGTGTCATTCCCATTTTTTGTATGGGAGCTCTGTGTGTGAGTGAACTGGGTTGAAATTGAGCACAGACAAAACACCCCTTTAGGTAAATGTCTAGATCCTGGCCCATGTGAGGCCAGTAGGCCAGCTCAGGCAAAATTTGTAATGTCGTGTGAAACCCCTTATGACCGGCAGTGGCCACATCATGGGTGTGTTTCAATGTCAGTCTTCGGAATGAGGTAGGTACCACCCACTGGTCACATCCAGATAGGGATTTTGTTACCAACAAACCGTCTTGGATCAAGAAAATCTTGGAAAATGTCATCAACACCCGGAGATCCTCTTTGGCACTATAATCTGACTCTGTTAGAGGAAAACACATGGGGTTTTCAATGTGTTGATAGAATTTTTGGATTATCAGCTCCTCTTTCTGTGCAGTGATCAAATCTGCATCGGGGGGGTCTTTACTCCACTGGGTAGTCAAGAGTTCACTATTCCTACAGGTTTGTGATGTGGTGACAGCGGCAACTTGGATTTCTAGAGCAGGGATTCAATTTCTATGAAATCCCCCTGCAGAGTTTCTGTTTTAGCCAGCAGGCCAGCCGGGTCGTTCCTAGTCAAATCTGGCCCATCTATTTTTGAATGACCTCTTATTCTCTTCCAATAGATGATCATCTTTTGGAAGACACCAGATTGTCAATTAATTGAATCAGTTTGGCATGCTTCAATGGATTGTTGTTAGCACAAAGCATGCCTAGATTCTTCCAGTTAATCAAGTGCTCCACAAAACCATTCTTGACATAATCAGAGTCTGTGATTAGGACCAGTTCATTGAGTTGGGGGTGCACTGCAGTGAGGATGGCTTGATGAACGGCCATCAACTCTGCAACCTGACTTCTTCTGGGTCCTATTTTGTAACCAGCAGAGGGGTCTGGGGTATCATTCACCCAGGCATTCTCAATGCCTGCCGCTGTTGTTATCAACATGGTAGAAGCACCCATCCACATAAACTGTGGATATCCCCTGACATGTGTCTTTTTGATAGACGTTGTGTTGGGAAGTTAGGTACTCCTCCATGTTGTTGTTGGTCATTAGACGTTCGTCCTCAAGACAGTTTTCTTGAGCACAATCATGCGAGTCTGTCAACCCTTGCGCTAGGACACTCTTCTAGTAATATCTGACCTTCACAGGAAAGCCTTTCATGGACAGAATCCAGAAAGTAATTCTGGAATTACTGATCTTCACTGCCTGAATTCTGTCACTTTGGAGATATTGTAAGGGTTGGTGAGGAGTCTCGACAATTATATACTCCCCCTGGATGAATGGGTGGTCATTATTAAACACCCACGCCATTGCCAGGGGTGCCTTCTTGCAGACTTTGATTTTTTTGTCCTCAGAGGAGAAAGTCTTGCTCACATATGAGACGACTTTGTTAACCGTGTCATGCTTTTAATACAACACCACTGTTAGCAAATATCTGAGAACCCTGTATCCAAGAAGAACTCCTTGTTCTTTATGTGCTAAGCCAAACAAGGAGTCTGGGAAAGGCTTATTTTCAGTTGTTTAACTGTGTCGTCTGCTTGTTCTGGACCCCACTCTCACTTGACTCTGGCCTTTAATAAAGGGACCAAGGGTTGAGTGACCTCTGCGTAGTCTCCCGTGAACTTTCAACTCTAATTATTGAGTCCAAGAAGGCTTCTTAATGCTCACAGAGTAGTAGGGTGTTTCAATTTCGTTAAGGCTTCCACCATCTTCGCCTGGGGATGAAGACCCTCAGGGATGTTCTTGTGCCATAAGAAGTTCACTCAGGTTTTACACCACAGTGCATTCTGAAAGGACAGGTTTGATCCATCTTTCTGCAACTGGGTTAGAGCATAGCAGATCTCTGCTATATGCTCCTCCACCATTGAGCTATTGATCAAAACATCATCCACATAGGACACGTTTCCCCTTTTGCTCAAGTTGGGCATGGACTTATGTAGAAAGACGTGGAACTTATTGCCAGAGTTTATGTATCCAAAGGGGGTTTGGGTCCACTTGTACTGCTGCTTATCGAAGGTAAAGGTAAGCTTGCACTGGTCTTCCCTACTCATGAGTACTCTCCAACAGCCATTGGTCAGGTCAATGGCTGTGTATACCTTTGACCCTTGGATCGTGCCTGCCCCTGATCCATGTAGGAAAGTGGCCATCTTGACAAGTGAACCGGTTTGTTCAACTTCCTCAGGTCTGCACATAGACTCCATTGGCCATTTGATTTGAGTATCGCAAAGAAATTTCCCCCATGCTTAATAAAAATCTTTTCTGGAGGAATATTGTCACCGATGTGGAACAGAAATTTGGGATTGGTCCCATGATTACATTACCTATATCAATAGAATAATGTTGGCCATCAACTTCCATTCCAATAAAGGTGTCTGTGACCAAAATGATACTTTAAGGGTCGCTGTTATCCACCAATATTCAAATGGTGTCATGTTCCAGGTCTATTAGAGGTGTTGGATTTGAACACAAACCTTGTTGTTGGTTTCGGGAATTAAAATGTATATAGGCGCCCTGATGTTTGATGTTCTGTCTTCACTTAATTTTCTAGGGGAATATTGAATTGTCACACCTGTCCTGGGATAGTAACCTCTTCTTGCACTTGAACTTCAACAACATAAGGCAGCAATTGAGTGTTGTCAAAGTCAGTCCATGGGGTTACCTCCCAGTCATGATCAGGCTTTATTATTAATTAGGTCCACATTGATTGCAAATCAGATGAAAATGTCACAGCCTAAAAAAAGGCACAAGGGACTTCTCTCATTACCCAACAATTATACTCTATGCTTTTGTTGCCAATGGACATTTTTAGCATGCACCTGCTAGGCAGGAGATATTTGGAATTTGGGGTTCCCATACCTATTTCCCATTTGTCAATCAATTTAAATTGGAGAATGGTTGGATCTTTTGGCAGTTTGGTGAATAATCCTTTGCTGATTCAGCTCCTTCCATTACTCAGGCATACTCTGGCGAGCACCGGCTCCTCCCCTTAATTTAACTGAATAGGGACAATCAACTGTTCGCCCTTTTTCTGAATGTCCATCAGACTTTGAGTGGGTTCCTCCTTGTCTGGTTTCACAGGACTCAAGGTTTCTTCTGATTTTGGACTTGTGTACATTTTCAGGTTGTCCCTTCTAGTGTGGATTGCCATTTCAAACTGGGAAGAAAGATCATTTTCAAGAATGAAAAAGGGTTCCCATCACCATTTTGTTCTCCTAGAGAGATGACAGTGATGTCTGGGACTTGGTTATTCTTGAAATGGAATTCTACTTTCTCGGACCGTCGATCAATTAAATGACAGGCACCATTCATGCTTTTATAATTGGTACTAATTTTTAACTGTATAGGACAGTTAGTCTTTGTCCAGCGGACATTGTTTACACAGTCAATCAGATGTGATAACCTCCACAGGAGATCATTCTCCAGTAAAGAAAAAGGTGTGCCCTCTGGAGTCATGACTATCACTGGCTGTTTTAATTGATGTCATTCCTGGCAACATTTTTGAGTTGTCCGCGGTATGGTATGGGGGGGATTTGGTGTCCTTCCCCACATCCTGAATTGAGTGGGTCAAAGGCCTTTTTGGAGAGGAGGGTGGCTTGGGATCTAGTATCCACCACAGCTGATACTTCACACTGATCCTGCACCCTTACCGGTGCATACAATATGTTTAGTTTCTCCTCCAGGGTACAAAGAAAGTGTGAGTTATTTACCAGCCCTGTGGTCATTTTCTTGGTATTGAACTCTGATACTGTGTGAGCTTGGGCAATTTATTGTGTCAGAGTTCGGAATCTGCAAAGAAACTTTCACAACTAACAATGTGCGGATTTAGGGAATCTTCTTTCTCCTCCAGTTCTTTGCTGTCCCCCTTTCCCTGGAGGCAGTTCTTAGAACCTGTTTGGGGGAAGGATACCTTAGTTTCTATTCTATCTGGCACATATTTTTGGGTTAGAATAGTTTATTGTTTTGATTCGGTCTCCATAATTACCCTGTCCCACTCTGGGTCTTTTAGGACCCGTTTTTCTTTGGCACGGATCCTCCCATTTCTGAAACATTAGGTCTGTTTACCTGAGTCCTCCAGGGACTCTGTTCTTTCAGAGGGGATAATATTGAGCTCCTAGCCAAAGTGGGTACTTCTCTGGCCTCTCCTACTTTCCCTTTGCTCTTTGGGATCTAACTTTCAGGGGTAGAAGAGTCACTTTCAGGCTGAGTGGTTTCTAGGGGTTCCGACTGGGTGAGAAAGGAAGCTTCCTCTAGGACTTGGCATCTCCCGTCCACCTGGGCCACCATCTCAGGAACCTGTGGTTTGCCAGGCGTTTCTTCCTGTCATTTCCCCCCAGGGAATTAGCCCTTGGTGTTGGGGCATTCTGGAAAGCAGTGTTAGGTTGAGGGTTACACTCAGCCCTAAGCATGTGCCCCAGGTTGTCGGTCAGTTGCTGGACCTGTCGCTCCAGCTGCAAGACCTTATCTGAGTTGTGGGAGAACTTGTGTCATACCTAAGCTTCCCCTGAAATTAATAACTGGGCCTTCTACAGGAGAAGCTTGGGTACTGGAAATATCCCCCATAATCTTCCATCCTGATTCTCCCTTCTCCTGGGTTCAGAGATCTATTGTCCTGTGACCAGGGAGAGCTAGGAGGATTATTTTGGAGATTCTGGTTCAGGGGATTTTTGGGGGAAAAGTTCAGAGAGGTGCAGTGATACTTCTATCCTGAGGGATGTTTGGAGGGAAGTTTCCTGGGGCAGTTCTTACCTGATTGATCCCCCCTGGGCTGGGGGAGTGTATACATACCCCAGGATTGGCTTGGTGCACTTGTACCTCGGCCTTATATAGGTAGCGTCAGAGGGATCATTGTTCTAGGCCCCTGCCTGACTGCCATCCGATTGGCCTGGATTGGGGGTCCCTTCTGCCTTCCATTTTGCTTGTTGGCAGGAGGGTTCCTTTTAGACCCCCCCATCTCCAGATCCAAGTTAGGCGCAGTTCTCAATGCTGCCACCTTTGCAGAAACAGGTGGGTTAGATGGATTAGGGTTTTTGGGGGTGTTGTGTATGCCCAGTGAGCTTATTGCCCTCATAGACCCTGGTGGCTTGTTCAATTACCAAATCCAGGTTCCTATGTTCATGAAAGTCGCACACCAGCTGAGTAATTATGTATTTGGGGAATGCATGGAAATAGATGGCCTCGAACTTCCTACTATGTGTCTTCTGTTGCCCAGACATGGGCAAATGCGAGCTTTAGCTCCTGCACTAACTCCCTAGGCACTTGATCCTCCCCACATTGCAAATTATATGTAGCCTTACAGGTCTCCTGTGCATTTCTGTGTGAGGAGAAATGTTTTAAAATGGACTGCTTATAGTTGGACCATTTATAGTGATTCAGGTCCTCCAGCCAGGCAAAGAAATTGGAGTACTCATGTGAAAATGTCCACTTCACACATGTGGTGCAATTCACATAATTTCTGATCTGATATGATGCCATCATCTGCTCGTGAAGTTCTAGGTGCTCCCATATCGGATACATAGCATTCTTGTGGTATGGGGTCAGAAAGCTCTTTATGGCTTTGATCTGTTTTATTGGGTTTTTCACAAAGCCCTTTGTCTATTTCCCTGTCTTTTACTTCCTCTGCACCTGAGTCTGTTCACCTTCTGACTCAGAACTGCTACCGGTACTCCCTTCACTTTCTTCTAGGCACTCCCTATTTCAATGAGACTGTTAATATCTCCCAGAACCATGGGGTCTGGACTTCTCTTGCCTGGACCAAAGTGTAGTCTCAGGGTCACTCTTCCTGGAGTTCCGTTCAGGCCCATGATAGAATCCAATTTCCTCGTCCCTCCTACCAGGGAGTCTGGGGAATGTGTATGGGAGGATAGGTCCAAGAGACCCTTCTCCCCTGCAGCCCCCCCCCTTTGTGGAGTCCATGGCTCGTCAGGGACCCCCCTGCCACCAGGGCCGAGGTGGCGGGTGAACCACTGGCTGACACATTGACCAAACGTGCTGTATTAAGCTAGGCCCTGGAAACCATTTTGTGAAACCAGAATGACATGAGCCCCTGGGCGCCGCAGCATGGCCCCCACCCTTGGAGAGTTCTCACTTGTCCCTGTGGCCGGAGCTCCCTGGCAGATCCGCTGAGAGCACGTTCCCACGAACAGACGGACATGAGCTAGTGCTAGAAGCAAACACTGTAACATTAACCTTCCGCAGTGTATCACTGTCCACAGTATGACCCGGCCAGCAGGGCCGGGGTGGAAAATAACTGTAAAATGGTCCCCGACAAAAGTAGAGACCCTAAATACAAATATGCAAACTGACTGTGATGAAACTCTTCTCTCCATGACCTTTTGATAAAACATGTAAACTCCATGAAGATGGCAGAGTGTGTGTTCATGTGGCATCCTGGTTGAAATACCCATATCCACTTAGCTATGTGCAAATGGTAGAAGTGTCCCGGGTTCTATGTTATATGTTTCTCCGAGAAGAATGTACTCCAATGCCCTACGCCATAACTGAACTAATGCTGCTAGAGTGCAACGGAAATCAAGTGCAACTACATTGGGAGCTCATGTAAATTGTGTAAGAAAGCGCATAGAATGTATTCGAATGTTCAAGCTCACCATGTGTCAATTCCATGTCTTATTGGCCAGTTGTTCCTGCGCACTCCACCAACCTTAATACTACCTCGCTTATCGTGTATGCATAGAGTGTAACAAAATGTCGTGGTTGTTAAATACTTAGCATATAGTTATCAATAGCAAAATTGGTATAGGTAACGCATTTGAAATGGCCATGTAAAGGTACTAACAATGTAGAAATGTAAGCTTTCAAAAAAACTCAATGAGTATTGTACCTTATATGAATGTTTATGCCTTTTTATATAATCTGCAACACACGAGGAGAATACCATTGTGGGCATATCCAAGGCCATTTCCCCTCCCTCCCCATTGAAGCCTGCCAGACGAAAGGCAGAGGCCCGGGCTGCTCCGCCTCACCTCCCCCAATTCGGCTGGAGCCGCTTCAAGCATTCACGTTCCCGCGCAGCTCACATGGCCACGGCCAGCCACCTGAATTATTTACAACCCAGCAATAAACCCCGGCCATAAACGTAGGCCAGAGGTGCCCTGTCTTAAACTCCCCGACCCACCAGTTCACCCCAGGTTAATGGCCCCTGTAAAATTAGGACACCCAATATTATAGCAACACTGTAGGAACACATTCATAATGACTTCTAACGAGAAATGAAAACTTGGACAGCTCACCCCTTGCCCTGAGACCCAACCTCGTGACGTATGATATCCGGCCAACAGGATGATGGTAACCATGTATTGATGTATCACCAAAGGACCCCACTCTAGGTGCATTCCTCCTGTGTTGCATTAACCTGTATAATAACCTATTGTAGGATTTACAGGGAAAGATAATATTGTAGTATTGAATGAATGGGGTGTGCGTGGCCCTTAGGGCAGAAGGCCAAGGAAGACGTTCATCAATGACACTGGCCACGCCTGGCACCGCAGCACCGCCCGGATGAGCCCGGATGAGCCCAGCTGACCTGCCCGCCCCGCGTTGGCACCCAGTGACGTTCACTAACCACGGCGTAACACATCACAGCTGCACCTATAGTTAGTCATCGCCACCCAATCCCCACGAACATGTGCCCCCTATAGTGTGTAGGTTCTTATGAAGCGTTTTGTAAATATATATGCCTGTCTTTGCTAGTGTCAGACAGAGCTCTCGGAGTTTGCAGAGTCCTTTGCATGCCCTATCGTGACTTATATATAAACTCCCATTAAGCTCACCCGCACTTTGTCTTAGCCTTATTCCCATCTTGGGAGAGTCCATTACTGCCTCTCATTGTGGGGAGGGTCGTGCTATCTGGGGACGCTCGCCTTCAGTGGTGACCCTGACAGCGTGATTATTTTTCTTAATATATCCCTGCCGTCCCCTTTGGCACGAAAATCTCTGGTCAAAAAGGGATATGCGCAGTGCGCCGGCTCTGGTAAGCTGCCCGCCAACGGCGACCGGTACGCTTAGAAGTGCGCACTCAACAGAGAGAGGGTACGTGATCCCGGTTGAAAAATCCCCTTTGAGTACCGCTCGCCGGAGCCGGGGCTGACCGTTGAGCGTGCAGCAGCGCTGCCTGGATGGACCCAGTTCGGAGACTCTCGGTTCAAGACGGGCACGTGAGTATTAAGTGCGAGCGTCCATAAAGGGAGCAGGGTAGGAAAACAGGACAGGGAACGAGGTCATTTAAAAGAGACACTTTGAGACTACTAAAAACTACTCTAGACTTTCTTTACTTTTTCTTTGCATATGGCCATTAGGATCAAGAGGTGAAAAGAGATAAAGAGACGGGAACCTAGCTCCGCAAGGGGCTAGAAGGCGGTGCTGCATAGTGCCATCTTGACTAGTACAGGGAATATATGAAGAAGTGAAAAATAAGATAAAGTGTCTGGTAAAAAAGGTAGACACAGTGAATACGTTAGTAACTGCTATTCTTTCTATTCTTCTCTCTGGGTTTATGGGGAAAAAAAAGGGTTAGTACCAAAAGAAAAAAAGGGAAAAGATAACCTAAGTAAAAAGAGGAGTCTATATCAAAGTAAGAAAGAAGGAGACAGCTAGGGAGGGAGGAAAAGGATTACGAGTTGAACTGTGACCAGAGTGTTGCTTGTTGGTGTATATGCATCATGTGTGTCAGAACATAGTTTGTTAAGACAAATATGGAATAATGGTAAAATGTGCATAATTATGGTGTGGTCATGGTAAGTGTGACCAGAAGAAATTTTACGGGGATGAGCCCGATGCAGTAAACTGACTATTTTTTTTAAATAAATGTGCTGAAGATATTGGTAGTGTACACAAAGTGGTTTGCTCTTGTATGTGCCCCCTAAACTATACAGAGTATAAGCTGTGCACACCCACTCCCATATTGCCCAGGTGGTGAAAACACACAGATCCCTACACGTAGAGATATATATAGATATATCTAGTGATATATAGGGCAACTAGAGACCATGGGGGCAGAAACACCCCTGGCCCATATTTGTAAGAATCTACCTAGGTATGCTGAACGTATTAAGAAATATCACGATCAGTGGATTACAGAACTAAAGGGGGAAGGGTTACCCCAAATATGGCCAGAAGGAGGATCGTTTGACAAGAGTGTCCTGGATATGGTAGCAACATGCATTTGTATAAAATACAAGGGGAAGCAGTTACATAAAAGGAGAGAAATATTAGATCTATGGAGATTGTTTGAATAAGTGCCCCCTCCCAGAAAAAGAGAGCTAGGAACTGATTTGCCATCTACCACTGATAATCCATTGCTGATACCTGAAGACGACAAGGTGTTGCAAGAAGGGGGACCACCAGTAGAAGTAACTAGATTGTACCCAATATTGAATAAACCAGTGCCCGCAGAAGGATATAGCGACCCCACAGATGTGCCCCCAACAACAGTCTCTATGACTCGAGGGCCAACTGCACCTGCACCGTGACAGCGCGACCAGGTAAGTACACCCACAATAAATATAGAGAAACTAACAGAAGACTAAGAGTCTAGGCTCTCCATAGCAAAAGATGAGCTCTCGAGGATAAAAAGCATATGTGAACAGAGTGGGGCTAACGCTACTCGGTCAGAGCTGACAACAAGAACACAGGGTCATGATAAAACAATTGAGGAAGGGTGGAAGAAGGGGGAGTTACTGTTCAGAATACAAGAAGAACCAACTCGAATAATTGAACTAGAGGAAAGGGGAGAGCATACTGACAATGAAATAATGGCCACAGGAGGTAGAGAGGAACTATGGTGCGATATAGAAGAGGACTCAGAGGAAGGCGAAAGATTAAGTATGGCTATGGGAGGAGGAAATGAGGGGATGGATGGTGCATGTTCGGGAAGAACAATGGAAGAAGAATGGACAGGACGACTAAGGAATAGGTTGGGGAAAATGGCTCCACTAGGAAAGAAAGGAATGAAGGTGAGTACAGGCAAGGCAACAAAGGGGAGGTTACAACTCCCACTAATACACAGAGGAGGAGGGAGGCCGAATTACATACCCTGGGCTCAAATGGACAAGGCCAATGTGTTAAAGCTATTACCACCGCTATCAGGAGGGGCAAGCAAGTGGATATATGCATTTGAGAAACACACAACCGGGGTAGCACTTGCAATAGGTGATGTGAAAAGTCTGCTAGTATCGGCAGTTGCGGATCAAGCTGATAGAGTATGGGTAAAGGCTGGCTTCCCGGGGGTAACGTTAGACTGCGATCGCCATGATGGAGCCTCTTTTAACACAGTACGTGCAAGGGTGTGGGACGCATTAAGAGAAACATTCCCAGACACCCCAGATTTGCAGTCTGTCATGCAATGTACGATGAATGATGGAGAAGATGCTATGGATTACATTTTTCGGGTCCAGGAGATGTGGAGAGCGGACATGGGCACGCCCTGGTATCAGTCAACCTCATTATTTTACTTCATAATAAAGAGGGGGCTCCCTAAAGAGATACAAAAAGCACTTGACAAAATTGCAGGTATTGAAGCAAAAGGGTGGCCCGAAATACAGAGCTTAATAGTTCACCACTGTAAAAGGATAAAGGAGAGGGAAAAGGAAATAGCGCAAAAAAGATTGGCAGACGAGGCAAAGTTAGTACAAACAAAACTGGTGAAGGTCGCTGCAGCAGTAGCCGCGCTCCCACACAGCAGGGAGGGAGAAGAGGAGGAGATGGGGCTGGTAGCAATACAGGGGAGGATGTCAACAAATTGGGCAGGAACAAGGCAACCACAGTGGAACGAGCAGGAGCAGAGCGGAGGTCCGCAGTGGCAAGATTGGACCCCTCGAGGGGGATGAGATGGGTTCAGGGGTTGCAGAGGGGGTGGACAAGGGTACGGGGGAAACGGAGGGAGTGGATGGCAGGGTCCCAGAGGTGCGCAGGGAAGTTGTTGGAACTGCGGGAGGTGGGGACACTTTTCTCGAGAGTGCAGAAACAGACCAAACAACGGATTTCAAGAGATGGAACAATATGGTAACCCCCACCCGGGAAGCCCATACGGTCTTCCAATGGGACGACAACAGAGGGAACAAGAACAGGGGTATGCAGAGCAAAGACAAGCACAACATTATAGAACACAGAATCACCCACAAAACAACGACAATATGCAATACACCCCAGGCAACCCCTTCGCAACGAGTGCCAATGGAGCACCAGCCCCAGCCCCCTATAGTGGTGTGTCAGTAGTTTCAGGAAATGTCTTCAGCCAATGGGGGCAATGAGACAACCAGCATAGGACAGACCACAGAGAACACTTGCGTGTCCTGTTCTATCTACCACCTACAATGCAGCGGAGGAACCATTGGTAGGGGCGCAGATAGGAGACAAGCAGTTCATATTTATGGTGAATTTGGGAGCCGAGAAATCATGTATCCGCGAAGGCCGGTTTCCGCTATCTAACCGGAAGTTAGAGACGCAGGGGTTCTCTGGGGCTGTAATTGAAGTTCCTTACACAGAAGATTTGGATGTGACAGTAGGGGGCAAAACGGTAAACACGCCCTTACTTTATTATGAACAATCACCAATAAACCTGCTTGGAAGGGACCTTCTCAGCAAGCTTAATATGACAATATCGTTCACAGAAAGAGGGATAGTGTGCTCAACCCCAGGAATATGCCCATTGCGCGTAATGCTAGTGGTACATGCCCGAGCAACAGCGTCAGAAATACGCGGCATGCCAGTGGATGAAAGAATGTTTATTGAAGGATTAAAAACACTAACCCAAGTAGTACCCGAGTTAAAAAAGTTAGAGTGGAGGGTACCAGCAGAATTCATCTTCCGCCCAATAGTACGCCCAGACATAGCACCAGGTTCAGTGGTATCTTTAGACCTGCATGCTGTGCAAGTATCAGCTAAAAGGATTGCAGTAATTGGGATGGACATAGATGGGTGTGAATGGCGCACTGTACTGTGCATCAATGCTGATATCGCCCTACGTGTCTTGTCCGATGAAGATCTCTTTTCTGATGCAGAGAGTGATGGCGAAATAATAATGGAAATAGCAATACCATGTGACATTTTAATTCAAACAAGACAAGTGCCCGTCCAGTTGATGGCAGTGGTGGGAGCACCGCCGCCATTTTTTGATGATGACATGAGACTGGTGCCAAGCAATTTGTGGACAACAGGCCCCCATGATGTAGGGTTGTTGCATGGAGTAACACCAGTAGTAATAAAACTCAAACCAGGGGCAATTGTGCCCCGAGTGAAGCAATACCCATTGTCCCGCGAAGCTGAGGAAGCGATAAAAGAGACAGTAAGTGCATTGCTAGCACAGGGGATAATAGTGCCCTCAAACTCCCCATGTAACACTTGTATCTATCCGATCAAAAAAGCAAAGGGAGGGGCTTGGAGGATGATCCAAGATCTACACCCCCTAAATGAAGTCATACAAAAAGAATTTCCTTTGGTCCCGAACCCTGCATCCATACTGTGCAGTATCCCAAAGACGGCATCACATTTCACCGTGGTTGATTTGAAAAATTCATTTTTCTCCATCGCCTTGGCAGAAGAAAGCTGATACTTGACAGCATTCACACTAGGGGAGAAGAGATACGAGCATTGCAGGCTACCACAGGGGTACTGTGAGAGTCCCAGCATATTCAACCGCATACTACACGAAGACCTGGGTAATTTAACAGTTGAAAGCACAATCATTCAGTACGTAGACAATTTGCTTGTCTGCACACAGAATGGGGAGATGTGCAGAAGAGACTCGGTTACCCTCTTAACACTGCTGGCCCATAAAGGGTACAAAGTGGACAAAGGGAAACTACAATACTGTCAGTCAGAAGTGCTGTACCTGGGGCAGCTGATATCAAAGAATGGGAAAAGGATAATACCTGACAGAGTGGAAGCAATAAGGTCAGTGAGAGAACCAACCACAGTGAAGGAGATGCAAACATTCCTAGGAATATGTAACTATTGCAGAGCATGGATACTAGATTATGCCGCCTATACCAGGCCTTTGCTGCAAGCGCTCAAAGAGGCCCAGCAAGAGAACAGGAAAATAGAGTGGTCAAAAGAAATGAGTGACTCGTTTGTATCACTAAAAGAACTGATTTCGAGTGCTCCAGTACTCGTCAATCCTGATTATGAGCGCACATTTTACCTGTTCTTGCATTGCAAGGGGACTCTTATGACAGCTGTGCTGACACAAAAGACTTCCCTGGGACACAACCATTGGCCTACTATAGCGGCACATTGGATGCAGTAATGCAAGGCCACTTCGCGTGCGAGCAGTCTCTCGCTGCCGCCACATTCGCCATTGAGAAAAGTGCCACAATAGTAATGGGGTGCCCTGTCACGTTATTCGTGGAACACTCATTGTTTGCAATACTGGAAAGATCAAAAAGTACACTGACCACACAGCGAGCAACTGCCTATGAGATAATATTGTCCAGCGCCAACATTCACGTAGTGAGGTGCAGGACAGTAAACCCAGCAACATTCATCACAGAACCGTGCACACTTGAGGACATGCAAGAACACAATTGTGCAACATACAAAGGAGAAACAGGGAAGGGCACGGTGGTGTGTGAAAATGCCCTGAGCGAGGGAGAGGTGTACTTTGTAGATGGGTCAGCATCAATTGACATGGACACAGGAGAGAAACATGTGGGACTACAGTAGTGAGGCTAGAAGAAGGTGAGTATGAAGTGTTAGTACAATACCACCTTCCATCCCATTTCTCAGCCCAAGCAGCAGAACTTATCGCCCTAATAGAAGCATTACATGCAGCTAAGGGATGTGCAGTGACGATATACACAGATTCAGCTTACATGACGACCACCGTACACGGAGGTCTAGCCCGGTGGGGGCGGAGAGGGTTTTGAAGGGCGGATGGGACCCCAGTGCAGCATGCCGAACTATTGAAGGAATTAATTGAAGCTCTAAAAGGCCCAACAATGGTAGCAATAGTGAAATGCCAAGCACATACGTCTAACACCGATGTTGTGTCTTTGGGGAACGCGGCAGCAGACACTGCTGCCAAGGAGGCTTCATATTTTGAAAGACAGGGAACAGGTGAGTACCTATTGCAACACCAGACGTATGAAGAACTTCCAGAAGGTTACAATGCAATGCCCATATCACAAATACTAGAGCTGCAGGAAGGTGCAAGTGGGGAAGAAAGAGTGTTGTCGGAAAAGAGGGGTTGCAGCCAATCAGCAACAGATTTATTGTGGTGCCAAAATAACTTTAAATTTCTAAAAGTAGTGATGCCCATCAAACTGTTAGAAATAGCATTTCAGCAATTACACTTTCCAGCGCACAATTCTAAACAACACATTGCGGCAGAGATACAGGAAGATTGGTTCGTGCCATGTCTCCAGGAGCACATATCCAGGTTGACAATGGAGTGCAGGACTTGCCAAATATATAACTCAGGGATGACCCTACGAACACTCAGGGGAACAATTCCGAAACCAACAGGGCCCTTCAGAGAACTGCATATTGATTATGCAGACATGGGGGAGCGGTGTAATGGGGCACGCTACATGATAGTGGTTGTATGTCCATTCTCCAGGTGGGTGGAAGCGGGTCCATGTGCGCGCCCTGATGCTAAATGCACTGCAAAGTTCCTAGTGAGGGAAGTGTTCCCACGCTGGGGAATTTGTGACGTAATTCGTTCAGACAACGGCACTCATTTTGTGAACGAACTCTTCAAGGAAGTGACTGCATTATTGGGAATAAAGCATGAACTCTACTCGATTTATCATCCCCAAAGTAACGGTATTGTTGAGAAGATGAACGGCCTGTTAAAAGGAAAATTGTCTAAATTGTGTTTTTCGTTAAAGAAAAACTGGATCTACTGCCTACCGCTTGCACTGTTTGAGCTGAGGAATTAGCCGAGCAAGGATCATCATCTGTCCCCGCACAAAATTGTGACGGGAAGACGGATACACACAACACATTCCCCACTGCGCCAACACTCAGATGCACACAGAAGCGCCACAATATTAGGAGATCAATTCACAGATTACCTGAAGAGCTAACTAGGGGAGCGCGTGCAATTTCAAGGCAGCTCTCACCAACATTTACAAGGGAAGAAGGGAACACAACGGTGTCCTTTGTGGAACTGGACCCACAAGTACAATTAATGCCAGGAGAGTTCATTTATGTCCGGAGCTTTGTGCGCCGGTGGAATGCCCCAAGGTTCCATGGCCCATTCGAGGTTGTTGAGAAAAATGAATAATTAAAATAAAAAAAAGGTTTAATTAAATATAATGGTGTAAGATATATGTATTTTCTTTTCCCTTCTCTGTGCACCCCGGACGCCATCTCCCTTTCTATGACTTCCTGGTACACACAGTACCAACAAAAATGTTTACATGCAAGTACTTAATGCACTTTTATATTTTAAACAGGAACTACCATGGCAACAAACGGGCAGCCCTCAACAAATAGATTGATTCGATGTAGAAATGATTTAGCTGAAAGGTGTAGATATTCGTATGAGTGTGGATTGTCTGTATGCATTACATTATTTTTTACAATACTGTTTTGCTTGGCTACCTATTGGTTTATAGCGTTCATCTCTATCGAGATGAACGAGGGGGGAGGGAATAACGGGACTAATGTAACAAATCAAACTACAAATACTAAAGAAGGTGATTTTCTGCTGTGGGACGGATATAAACTCGTATGGGGATATAACAAGAAACCGCCCAATGCAGCTACCTCGCCACATGAAAGACTGCAGGATAAAATGCACAACTTCCCCGCCAAATGCTTCCCCGCCAAATGTCTCCGATTACAATGCCCACAGTTTAAATGATCACAACCCTTCCGTTATATCATGGCTGTACAACACCCCCACCACCGTGCCCACACATGTAACCACCCCCACAACAGAGAACACACTACCTGATAGAATAAAGAAAGAGAATGAGGAGATGGCAGTGAAATACGCAGCATTATGTGATGAATGGGAAAAGGGTGGTGGAGGGAAGAAAGGGAGGTCTAGACTTCTCCTCGCCTGTGAAGCCGGGAGATATTTTAGAAATAATAGGAGGAAAAGGGAGGTGGGAAGTAGAAAATACGATGAGTATTACGAGTTGGGACTGGACAAGATGGAAGACCCACGACACCCCCATCAGACAAATAAATGGTATGCAGACATGAGTGCAACCGCAAAACAAACAACAAATGAGAGTTGCTATGTCTGCTCCCTTATTCCCCATGCTTCAGGTACACCCAAAGTATTGCTACCAAAAGAACTGCGTATTGTGGATGGCCAATGTCTCCTTCATCTCATGTTGTGCAGAATTAAGAACACCTTCCAGGCACACGAGGTAACTTTTAAAATGCTGAAGAATGAGAAGTCTTGTTACCCGAAAGCAGAAGGAGTAATATGTTTGGAAGAACCATTTTTTATAATAAAAGGGACCTTATTTTCAGAAAATAAGTGGAAGGTTGAAGAAATAATGTGCAAAGCTGAGGCGCTGCGAGGTGTGACACCAGAAAAACTGCAGAGGATAGACGAAACATGTACACCAGTATGGAAGGAGCACATCTCAAAATTGACATGGGTGACTGCCATTGAAAAGCCCTTCAAACTACAGAAAGAAAGAAACTATGAAGTGTGTTTCAAGGGAGACGGGAAGACTATCATGGGGGTAAACAAAAACTGCAACAAGACCCTCACAATCCCGGATATGAGAAAAGGGACAGCGGCACTCATGGACACTAACTGAGTATGTGGCAGCCAGGCATACCTGCACCTCCCACAATCCTGGAGCGACATCTGCTCATTGGCCACCCTACATTCTGCACTAATGGTGATACCAGAGAGCCACATTGGTGGGAGCAAGAAAATGCGAAAGACTCCTCGGGAGAATGATGCCCAACCAACTGCAGAGTCACAACTATATGTCCTGTCTTCCGGCAATAAGGGGGAGATGCTGTCTCGGAACAGACACTCGTCGAACTACATATCAAAAGCATCCTCAGAACTACTGGCACAGATCCCAGACAGATATCGATTGTTCAGCTCTGCAGAGGCTTTCTTCGCCTCACTGATCATAAGCATCCAGGCACGGGCAAATGCAAAATGGCTCCAAATCACACGCTGGGAGCTGATCCAGTTGGCAAATGACACTGGAGAAGGGTTTAACGTAATGAAATTGGAGCTGAGAGCACTGCGGCTAATGACCATGCAGAATAGGTACGTTTTAGACCTATTGACAGCGATGGACGGAGGTGTTTGCCGAAAAATTGGAAGTGCCTGCTGCACATTCGTACCTTCTGAAGATGTAGATAATGGTACCTTATCCCATGTGATCGAAGCAGTACATAACCTAGGAGAGAGGATGAAAACGGAAGGTGGGGCCGAAGCAAGCACATGGTTTGACAACCTCTTCTCCTGGGTCCCGTCATGGTTGGGAATGACTGTGAAATTGCTGATGCCCACTGTGGTGTTCTTCCTTTTTATTTTTTGTATGTGCCAGATGGGTCTTCGATGTTGTGCAAACGCAGTACCAAATGGTGTGATGATGATGGTGACAATGGGCAACACTCACGGTGCAATACAAAATGTGCAAGAGGTGGAGGTGCAAACGGGAGAAGAAAACACACCAAAATTCCAGATGGTGCCCATATACCACAGTGGGGATGTAGTAGACAGGCTATGGCACACCACAATTAAAGAGCCCCATGAACTTGAGTGGTATAAGGAGGTGTGGGTGGATTTGGAAGGGGACAGGGATTGTATATATATGACCTGTACACCAGACGAATATGCTAGAAAGGGGGAAAGCTTGCGAGGGGTATGTAGAGCATGGATGCCCATAAAAGGCACCCCTGCGTGGGACGAGGCAGTAGCTAAAGAAGAGAAACGCCAGAGGTTGGGGCAGTTACAGTATTCGTTACTTAAGTAACGAAAGGGGGGAAATGTATGGGAGGATAGATCCAAGAGACCCCCCTCCCCTGCAGCCCCGCCCATTGTGGAGTCCATGGCTCGCCAGGGACCCCCGTGCCACCAGGGCCCAGGTGGCGGGTGGGCCACTGGCTGACACATTGACCAAACGTGCTGTATTAAGCTAGGCCCTGGAAACCATTTTGTGAAACCAGAATGACATGAGCCCCTGTGCGCCGCAGCACGGCCCCCACCCTTGGAGAGTTCTCACTTGTCCCTGTGGCCGCAGCTCCCTGGCAGATCCGCTGAGAGCCCGCTCCCACGAACAGACGGACATGAGCTAGTGCTAGAAGCAAACACTGTAACATTCACCTTCTGCAGTGCATCACTGTCCACAGTATGACCCGGCCAGCAGGGCCGGGGTGGAAAGGAACTGTAAAATGGTCCCCCGACAAAAGTAGAGACCCTAAATACCAATATGCAAACTGCCTGTGATGAAACTCTTCTCTCCTTGACCTTTTGATAAAATATGTAAACTCCATGAAGATGGCAGAGTGTGTGTTCATGTGGCATCCTGGTTGAAATACCCATATCCACTTAGCTATGTGCAAATGGTAGAAGTGTCCCGGGTTCTATGTTATATGTTTCTCCGAGAAGAATGTACTCCAAGGCCCTACGCCATAACTGAACTAATGCTGCTAGAGTGCCACGGAAATCAAGTGCAACTACATTGGGAGCTCATGTAAATTGTGTAAGAAAGCGCATAGAATGTATTTGAATGTTCAAGCTCACCATGTGTCAATGCCATCAGTCTTATTGGCCAGTTGTTCCTGTGCACTCCACCATCCTTAATACTACCTCACTTATCGTGTATGCATAGAGTGTAACAAAATGTCGTGGTTGTTAAATACTTAACATATAGTTATCAATAGCAAAATTGGTATAGGTAACGCATTTGAAATGGCCATGTAAAGGTATTAACAATGTAGAAATGTAAGCTTTTTAAAAAAACTCAATGAGTATTGTACAGTATATGAATGTTTATGCCTTTTTATATAATCTGCAACACACGGGGAGAATACCATGTTGGGCATATCCAAGGCCATTTCCCCTCCCTCCCCATTGAAGCCTGCCAGACGAAAGGCAGAGGCCCGGGCTGCTCTGCCTCACCTCTCCCAATTCGGCTTGAGCCGCTTCAAGCATTCACGTTCCCCCACAGCTCACATGGCCACGGCCAGCCACCTGAATTATTTACAACCCAGCAGTAAACCCGGCCATAAACGTAGGCCAGAGGTGTCCTGTCTTAGACTCCCCGACCCACCAGTTCACCCCAGGTTAATGGCCCCTGTAAAATTAGGACACCCAATATTATAGCAACACTGTAGGAACACATTCATAATGACTTCTAACGAGACATGAAAACTTGGACAGCTCACCCCTTGCCCTGAGACCCAACCTCGTGACCTATGATACCCGGCCAACAGGATGATGGTAACCATGCATTGATGTATCACCAAAGGACCCCACTCTAGGTGCATTCCTCCTGTCTTGCATTAACCTGTAGAATAACCTATTGTAGGATTTACAGGAAAGATAATATTGCAGTATTGAATGAATGGGGTGTGCGTGGCCCTTAGGGCAGAAAGCCAAGGAAGACATTCATCAATGACACTGGCCACGCCTGGCACCGCAGCACTGCCCGGATGAGCCCAGCTGACCTGCCCGCCCCGCGTTGGCACCCAGTGACGTCCACCAACCACGGCGTAACACATCACAGCTGCACCTATAGTTAGTCATCGCCACCCAATCCCCACGAACATGTGCCCCCTATAGTGTGTAGGTTCTTATGACGCATTTTGTAAATATATATGCCTGTCTTTGCTAGTGTCAGAAAGAGCGCTCTCGGAGTTTGCAGAGTCCTTTGCATGCCCTATCTTGACTTATGTAAACTCCCATTAAGCTCACCCGCACTTTGTCTTAGCCTTATTCCCATCTTGGGAGAGTCCATTACTGCCTCTCATTGTGGGGAGGGTTGTGCTATCTGGGGACACTGGCCTTCAAATGCCACCCTTCCCCTGAATACACAGAGGTTTTAAGACTTCTCTTCCTAGGCTGCGGGTCCGGCTTTTCTCCTTCAGTGAAGTGGGCAAGGTGGTCTCGGTGGTCTCTTTGTAATCGCATCTTCAGCCAATCCAACTCCCTGACTTTCTCCTCCTAAGAGTTTTCATGGACTGCAGTATTTACCGTATTATTCCTTACTTCCCAGGACACACAGGTCCGTACACTTTCCCTTCTGTGTGGTAGAGATGAATACTCACAATATCATGCAGGGACTGGCCTTCTTGATCAGCTAAGCTAGGCCTGGGTACGTCTAACTGCCTCATGTCACCCTGCTCTTGATAGGTGGCATTAATGCAATCGGTCCCCATTTGTGCATGAGAGGATGTAAATGACTGGCATGAGGCCTCTGTTGGGAAGGGCGCCTCACCTTGATCAGTAGGCCTTGTCACATATCCTGATTGGTCAGGGTGCCTCAGGTCCTGTTTATAATTTTTGATTTCCTTGCTGAGACTCTCATACCTGTGTATCTATTTATTTGCTGTTGGTAGTCAGAGAGCTGGCCTTTAATTCTGACACTAAGGCCTGATTTGGCTCATGCACCCTGCTCTGAGCTACCAACCGATCCTTTGTTTGCTGCACCTCCTGCTGAAGTGATTCATTTTCCATCTGTGAGCCTTGTATGCTGTGTGCATATTCAAGATTTGTTTCCTTCAGGAGACTAATCTCTTTCTCATCCCTACATTACACTGCCTCTAATATTTCAGCTTCTATTTGCCTCACTCGTTCCACAAGCTAATTCCTTTCTTCTCTAATTCAGATCAGTTCCTGAGCACGTGACTGTTCCTTTTCTACCTCCATTTCCAACGGATTTATCATCTGTAATAGCATGCTGTTATTCTGATTCAAGAGGTATTTTTCCTGAGCCAGCTGCATCCTCTGTTGTTTCAGAGTACTTACCTGCTGATGTATCTGATCCAAGTCATTTTGGGAATCAACCCCTTTGATAATGAATTGACTATTTTCAGTTTTCAATTGTTTTATTTCAGATTGGAATCTGATAATGTCCTCCAATAAGTCTCTATTAAGAGCAGACTGCTCATTTAGCTTGTGTTGCAGTGTGCTTAGATTTCCTACACACTCTTTTTGTGAATTTCTCATTGCAAAAAACTGCTGGGTTTCACACTTTGCACTCTCTTGCTGCAGTGTTTGTAACTCAGTTTGAATTGTTGAACAAGGTCCTGGGCCTGTGACAGGTGTCCAGCCTGATTCATCCTACTAGCCTCACTATTTTGCCAACACTCTTCTATTAACAGCAAATTAAAATATAACTGAGCAGTTAGCTGAGCCATTTGTATCTGCTCATCATGAGCAGTTGAGACCATACAAAATTCTTCAAGTGCTGCTTTGTGCAATATCCCGGTTTCAAGTCTAATATTATTGTTTACTGAGGTTACCTCCCACACACTTCTGGTTTGCCAGTTTCCTGCATCATCCTCAGCCCATTCTTCTTTGAGAAATAATTTAGTTAGGAGATGGTCCCTGGCTTCCCCAATTTGTACATGAGTCATTTTCACAATTGGCTTTTCTGCACATTAATAAAACTTTCTTTATGTAGGGTCAAAATCACCCTGTTCCTGCTTGATTTCCTCACTCAAATAAATTCTTACACACTCTTAATTTTTTACATATACACCTCCGTGGAACTCAGGAGTCAAGTCCTAGCGGCACTTTAACAAAACAAAGATGACTTTCCCTCCACCTTACTGCAATTGCACCAACACTGTCACTGTGCACCTGTCATGGGGCAGGACTAGAACGCTAAATCCCGGCATGAGACCCCACTTTGTAATATTTTATTGAGAAGCCACCCTGAACACAGTGAGTTCCTTCCCGCCCCACTCATGTGGTTATGCAACAAACTGTTTGACAGATTTTCTTTTAGCCCTATATCAGACACATATCATGCCCCTTGGATCCCTCTCCCCTGAGCTAACAATGAGCCAAGAGCCAGGCTGGTGTGCAGAAAATATATTGGTATTTATTTAAATTATAAGTAATATAATTAGCACAACAATGTAAAAAAACACTTTATCTATAGCACAACACAATCAACTTCTCTTAGCATAAAAAAATCACAAAAGTGAGTTAGAAATACACAATCACAATTATTCACTTTCGGAAAATTTCACTTAACAAAATAATTACACTGATCAATAACGAAGGCACTTATATAATGGTGTACAATTTAAAATGATTCTGCAGGCTTAAAAGGCTAGCATTATGATTTCAGGATTGGTCATTATGATTTAGCCCACACTTTTGATTTAAAATAAACACAGAGTGATTTCTCGGATTGTTTTTCAGACCCCCCCCCCTTGCCTTGGTCTATGTTAGGAAGTCAGACAGAAAAATTGGAATGCTTTGGGGAATTTCAGATGCCCCTTACTAAAAGGCCTGTGTTGGGGAAGCTGGATAAAAAGGTTCGACTGATTTAAGAACAAAGACACCTCTCTTCCATAAAGAAGTCAGGATCAGCTGGACAACAAGGATTACCCAATGAATTTAAAGGCTGTAGTTTTCAGTGCACACTGGGAAATGAGCTTTGTTAATTTAACAAAATGTAACCTTTAGTGTTCTGCCAAATGGGGAATTAATTAAATGAATATTTTCAGTTAATAGGCTAAGGATCTGAACAGTTTTGCCCCTATGACCACTATAGAGGGAAGGGATTAAGGGCAAGCAGACCCCCCTACTTTTTGGTTTCCCAGGTCTCAGTTCTACTTACATAGCAAGCCTCTGTTTAAGGGTCAGGAAAACCAGCTGCATCTCAGGACACTCTGGAAAGATTGGGCAGGGGTCAGGTCCCTACACTCTCAGAGATGGGATGCAGCTCTCCACCATAAGACCATGTAAGCTTGGTGGCCTTTCTAGAAATAGACAGCTCTACCCAGATGCACTCTCAGCAATTTCCTCTGGTGTCTCCTTATAGCTGTCAGATGGTAGGTTTCAGCAGTCTTCCTGATGGTCTGTCTCTTGTCTGTCTGTTCCTCTCCTTCTCCCATTTCCTGTGTCTTTCTCCTTTTTCTGTGCACTGTCCAAGTGCAGTCCCTCTTATATAGCAGCAATGACACCACCAATTTTACAATCTTGGTGAGGTACCCTGCAACAATCCCTGCCACTAGTATTGGACAGTTACCCATCCCTCTCCTCCAAACCTAGCCTCCAAGTCAGGATTGGTCTAGGAGTCTGGAGCAACATATGGCAATTGCCATTTGTAATCACCCCTTTGTTCGCCTTTCAACTTTTTGGCAAAACTAGTTATGTATCGTAATTTCATAATTTTACTAACAACTGCCATACGAAACATTTTTTGTATCCGCTAATCATGGTGAATTAGATAAGCTGTCCACCAAGTCTGTATCATGTAGCACAGACATGTGGCATCTTTCTGCCGTTTCCATAAAAAAAATAACAGTTATATTAAACATATCCCTAATTTAATTTTCCACTCGCTCACCAACTCTCATATTTGGAACATGTTCAGATCAGCCAGAAACCCAGTTTAACTGTCCATTACAGTTCCCGGAGTCACAGGTAGATAGATACATGTTATATCCCAATAATTGCCTGGAAATTACATAACAAAGTATACATAGAAGAAATCCATCCCCCTTATGATGGCAGAGAAAAAAGACCTAAAGGGTAATATTCCTTTTAAATCAATCGTGAATTTTCATGTGGGCCAAATGGTCCTGCTCTTGCTTCCGGCCATTTGTTTTCAGTGGGTCAGCCTGTACCCACAGTTTATTTTTAGCAATCTACCTTGTGTTCTTTGAAGTGGGTGCCCCCATTTTCACACATATTAGTCATGCTCTAGCCAAGGTTAAATTTTGCTTTTAGAGCCAGCAGGTTTGGAGAACACTGAATTTCAATGCCACCAGCAGGACATTTGTATTGTGGTGGTCATTAGATGGGAGGTGTGACATTCAGGCTGAGAATGGGATTTTCCTTTGTGAGGTTTTGCCCACAGCCAGAAAAAGGGTCTGCCTTTGGCTGACATTTTCCATGAAGACAAAGTGGCACTTCAAATGTCACTGGAGTTTTGGTAGGTGAAACAAAATGTACATTGCTTTTGGTCAACCCGCACATCAGGTTTTGTTTTCCTGATATTTATCTGTGAGCAGTGATATTTGTTTCACTTTTTACATTTTTTTTTAAACAATTTTATTTGCACACACATGTGCAGGCCGTTTTTGTTTTCAATGTGTAAAAATCCTGTTTTCCATGTGACAGGGATGTTTGATTCCTACTTATTTTGTAACTTAAAATGCTGCTTGTCCATTGGTAATGACAGGTAGACCCCTTTCCACATGGCTCTTTAATTTTACTTAAAGAATTAAAACAAAGGCCAGTCTGTTTTTGTTTCGGTGTTTAAAATCATGCCAGTCATGTGAAAGGGACTTCTGTTTGGGGCCTTTAAATGCACCGCACACTGCTGCTGATAGTTCTGCTTCTATTTGTCACATAGGCTCTACTAGCTGATTCCTTTCTTCTCTCACTTTGGTAAGTTCCTGGAACCCAGGCTCACCCTTTTCTGTATCCATCTTCAATTGGTTTACTTTTTGTACCAGGACAGTATTGACCTGCTGTAAGCTTTCTTTTGTTTCACCATTTGGATTTTCTGTTGTTTTAAAGCCTCTAAATCTTGGTCCAACTGGTCTAATTCCTTCTGGGACTCAACCCCTTTAATATTTAACTGATTATTTTCATATTACAGTTCCTTGATGATTTGCTTGTAAGCACTATATCATCCAGCAACATACTACTATGAACAGTCTGATCATTCAATTTACCTTGAATGTGGGTTACAATTTCTGCACAATCCCTATCGGTGTCTTGGAATGTAGCAAACTCTGTTTTTCGCTCTGCACTGGCTTACTAATTACTTTTGAACTCATTTTACAGTTGTTCTATGAGACTTTCATGTGTCACCTCCAAAATGGGACTCTGTTGCCATTTCTCCTTCATTAGTTCACATGAGTGCTGAGCCTTTTTAGGGCCTCATTTTGACTCATGACACTGGTCTCTTGTATTTGCAACCACTCTTCAGCTAATTGCAAATAGAAATATAAATGAATCGTGAGTTGAGCCATTTGAATCTGTTCCTCATGTGTCGTTTAGGTCATGTAAAATGCTTTTAACGCTTTGTGTAACCTCCCACCTTCATTCCAAATGTCAATTCTTACTGGTGTAATCTCTTGCATCATTTTAGGTTGTCAGCTCCTCTCTTCCACCTCTGTCCACTCTCCATGAATGGACAGCTTGGTGAGAAGCTGTTTCTTGCCATCACACACATCAATGGTAGTAATTTTAAAATGGATTTTTGCAATTTTTGTAGAATGCCCTTAGTGCAGGGGCAAAAATAACCGTGTTCCTGCATATTTTCCACTCACAATGCCAAATCAAAATCAATTCTTACTCAGTCTTAATTTGTTACCTATACACCTCCCTAGTATTCTCGGGGTCAAGTCCTCGAGGCACTTTAACAAAACAAAGATGACTTTCCCTCCACTTTAATGCAATTACACCAGAATGTATAGTCTGTCAGAATGCACTTATCATGGGTGAAAAATAGCCAGCCGAATTCCGGCACGAGCCTCCAATTTGTAACAGTTTATTGAGAGGTCACCCTCAATACGGGGAATTCTTCCCTCCGCATCAAGGTGTCACACAACAAACTGTTTAATGAATTGTTTGTTAAGGCTTATTTCAGATTCATATCATGCCCCTTGCATCATTGTGCTAGCAATGAGCCAAGAACCAGGCCGGTGTACAGAAAACATATATTTATTTGAATCACAGGTAATCAAATCACACTAAAACTACACAATACTCCTTCTTTTTACATAGATAAATCACACAAGTTGGTTGGGAAAACTCAAATCACAATAATGTACTTTATACAAATTTCAATTCAACAATGGTCAATGAACAAAATCAATGTACATATGCAGTGCTGTGTAATTTCAATTTTTCTGCACGCTTAAAAAGGCTAGCAGTTTGGTTCGCAATACATGAGGTGTCACTTTTGCAAGCACTTCTCCTTCCTGCCCCAAAACCCCAAGTATCAATTGCATGCAGCACCCTTCTATTCAAAAGCCAGGTCTAGTGAGTGGGGACAGTTTTAAAACATTGTTTTTCAGACACCCTCACTTAAAGGGCTGTGTTGGGGAAGTTGGACACAGAAAATGAGGGTGATTAGGAATTTTGGATTTTCAGACCCTCCTCCACATAAAGGCCTGTGTTGGTGACATTGGACGGTAAAATGTGGGATGATTTAGGGATTTGGGATTTTCAGACACCCTCCACTTAAAGGCCTGTGCAAGGGAAGTTGGCAGTTAAGGATTGTTCTAGTTTAGAGACAAGGACACCACTCTTCCTTAAAGAAGTCTGGCCAACATAACAATTGGGAATATTCAGATAAATTACAGGCTATAGTTTTAAGTATACACTGTGAATGAGCTTTGTTAATTTTGAATGTTAAAAAAAATCACCCAAGATTGTTTTGCTAAATGGGAATTAATTAAATAATATTCAGTGAAATAGACTAAGGATCTACGCCGTTGGCCCCGAGCCCACTAATGGAAAAGAACCCACCAATTAAAGGAAATGGGTTAATTAAATAGATCCCCCACTAACCTTTTGTTGGATGATCTACTTACTTTTGCAAATCTATGGGCCTGGCACTCAGGGACTGAGCAGCTTCATTTGTAGGGGAAAAGCAGGATTCTAGCCTGCACTTCAGTCAATTGGATCCCACAGCACCTCTCTCTCTCTCTGGCTCCAGTGAAGAATCACAGCCTCTGCTTTCTAGTCTCCCCAGCAATAGACATCTTCAGCCCTTCCAATCTGTCCCACAGATGGAATTTTCAGTAGATATCCTCAGGTGATTTTTGGCAGCTGTCTCCTGGTAATATTTTTGCAGCTCTCCCTGTTGGTAATTCTTTGCAGCTTTTCCCCTCTCTCATAGTACAACCACTTTATATACCAGTGATGACAACATCAAGATTTCAATATGGGCAGTGCCCTGTAAATATTCTCGCACCTTTGATTGGCCCTACCCGCTTCTCTCCAACCCGCAAGCCCATCCCCTGTCTAAAGATTGGTTCAGGAGTCTAGTACAGAAATAGAGCAACTCCCATTTGAAATTCCCCCTTTTTTATGTCAACGTTAACAAAAAAAGTAGCTATATGGCAAAACTTCTGAATTTACTAGTAACTTCCATAATGTATATATATTCTGCTTCAGCTAATCATGAGGAATTAAATAAAATGACAGCCACTTCCCCACCATGTTGCATGGGCGTGTGGCAATTCTTTTTGCTGTTTATACTAAAAGCATAATAGTCATGAACATTCAATTTACTCTCAGAGTACCTCATTTTACTCTCCACCAGTACACCAATTTTTCAATTTGGGACATGTTGTCAGAATCAGCCCTTACCTCTTCAGTCTACCTTTCCTTGGCATTGAAGAGGTAAGGGATGTCCTTCCAGGTAGCCACTGTGCAACCCAATTACCAGAAACAGGAGGGCACTGTGGCCACTCAGAGAACCAGGTCCCAGGGAAAAAAAACTTGAGAGGGGAAAAAAACCCTGATGAGAAGAGAATCGTCCATGAATAAGGAAGGTCTGGATAGTGTCCTGCAGATGAGTTGTGGTAGTTCCAGGTCATAGCGGAAGGCTCAGTAATCAGGATGCAGGCTGCAGACTACACTTCCTAGAATGCAACGAGAGCAGGAGCAGCCAGAAATGAGAATGCTGAGCGAGGTACAAAGACAAAGTCAGCCGGACCGGCAAGAGACAGCAAGATGGAAGGCGGGCGAACTGCAAGCTCCGAGAGGAGAGACAGGGAGATGGAGCAGTGGATAACGTGAGAAGACATGGGTGAGCCCGCAAAGGAAAGGTAAGGAATCACAGAACCACTAACTCTACAGAGGAAGCAGATGAGAGCCAGGGAAGCCAGGAAACCAAGGGGGGGAAGAGACAGGAAACGTCAACAGGCGAGGATAGCCGGTCGAAGGAAAAACAAGCACTAGAGTACCACAATGACAAAACAATTGCAACGCGAAGTGCTTCAGTTCAGAGCGCTGTTTTTTTCCTGTCAGAATGTGCATTTGGGGGCACGTACATGTGTTGCTCCCCCTGCACGGCACAAACATACCTATGCCATCTTGGAACAGGAAGCGAACCGAAAGTGTTTGTAAAGAGACATGCGATCAGTCATGTGCCCCCAACTGTGCCTGGCTCTGTGTACCAGACAGCTTGCATGAAGAAAGTCTGCTGGTTCCCTAGAGATTTCAGCAGTAGAGTACTCCTTCCAGTCGAGCAAATACTTTAAGGAACCCTGGAAATACCTGGAGTCACATATCTTGTTTACCTTGAATTCCACAGTACTGTCTTCACAGGTAGGGACACATTTGTTTTGAGTACCCCTTCAAAGGTTTTCAAAAGGGGGATATGGAACACAGGGTGAATTTGACTCCAAGTGGAAGGAAAACTTTAGCCTATAAGCCACAGGATTAACTTTGTTTGGCACCAAAAAGGGGCCAAAGTGCCTCAGAGAAAACTTCTCAGGTTTGACCCTACTGGGAAGGTACCACACCAAATCATCTTTTTGATACCCGTGCGTACCTCTTCTTTTGCGGTCAGCGCCTTTCTTACCGTTGGCTTGGGAGTCCTTCAGGGCATGGAGGGTTTGCCTTTGTATCTGACAGAGATGTTCCAGATGTTGTTCCACAGACGGAACCGGGGTAGTCAAGGGAGAGATCTGTGGAAACCAGGTGGGATGGAAACCATAAGAGCAGAAAAAGGGTGATTTGTTCAGGGCAGCATGTAAAGAGTTGTTATAGAAGAACTCTGCTAATGGTAACAGAGACATCCACTTGTCCTGGGAATGTTTGGTGAAACACTGCAGTTATTGCTCAAGAGTCTGGTTTAGTTATTTGGTTTGGCCGTTGGTTTCAGGAAGGTAGCCAGGTGGCATATTCCTGGAGATGCCAAAATCAGGAGGTATATTGTACACCCTGGTCGGATATGATGGATTCCGGAAGACCATGCAGTCGGAAAATATCCTTAAGAAACACTGAACTCATTTCCTCAGCTGTTGAAATCTTTCTTAGACCTGAAAAATGGGCCAACTTGCTGTAGGTGTCGATAGTAACCATGATAATGGTGCACCCTTGGGATTCTGGGAGGTCGACAATAAAGTCAGTAGACACCCTTTGCCAAAGTAGAACAGGCAATGTGTGAGAACAAAGCTGTCGAACAGGCAACTGACGGGGATCTTATTTTGGGCGCAAACAGAAAAAGTCCTAACAAACTCCTTTACATCCCTGGTCATCTTGGGCCACCAGAAGTAATGTTGGATAACTCCAGGGTGGCTTTGTGCCCCCCGATGGCCAGCTACCAAAGACCCATGCCTAAATGCAAGATCTTGTGGCAGAAAGCCATAGCTGGCATATAGATTGTGGAATGATGGTGGAACAAGCCATCCCGGGAAAGTAAGTGATTCCCTAAGGTTCTCTGCAGGTGGATATCTGATAGTGTCATCTTGGAGTTGTTGAAGCCAAGTGTCAATGGTAAACACAAAGGAAGTAATAGGGAACATATTTACGTGGGAATCCTTTTATGTACTGATGTGTCTGTTGCATGACAACAGGCCAGCAATGACGTTCTTGGTTCTGGGTATGTAAGTCATCACCAAGGAATGGTGAGCAGAAACGTCTGCCCATCGGGTTTGTCTACTATTTTGGCATTCATAGTTTTGTAAGGCCAACAAATTCTGGTGATCGGTCCGTACTTCTGTGGGTTCTTGGGCACTAGGGAGCAGATGTCTCCATTCTGAGCAGGCCAATTTGATGTCCAGAATTTCTTTTTCTAGGACTGAATAATTCCGTTCCACAGAAGTCAGTGTTTTGGAAAAATAAGTTAAGGGATATTCCTTGTTATCCTTGGATTACAGCTTTAGTACGGCACCTGCAGCTGAGTCGGAAGCATCTCATTCCAGGATGAAGGCATGCCAATGATCGGGCTGCTTTGGTAGGGGTGCAGACGTGAACATGAGTTTCAGATCCTCAAAGGCTTTTTGGGCGACCACAGACCAGTCATACTTGGTGTTTTTCTGTAGAAGAGATGTTAAAGAGAGAACAATGTTTGAGAAACTTCTGATGAACTTCCAATAGAAGTTGGCCATGCCAAGAAACCTCTGGAGCTCCCTGATTGAGTGGGGAGCCAGCATCTATAATACTGCTGATACTTTCGTAGGGTCCATCGACACGCCATCCTTGGACAGGATGTAACCCAAGTAAAGCACCAAGGCTGCGTCGAACTGACATTCCTCCAGCTTGACCTTCATCTGTTGTGTCTGCAATCGCTCCAATACTTGACACACGTGTTTGTCATGTTCTTCCTGGGTCTTCAAGAACACCAAAATGTCATTGAAGTATACCATGACTGAATGCATAAGTGAAGAATCACAGCCTCTGCTTTCTAGGTCAGAAAAAACGTGATCCATGTATCTTTGGAAAACTACGGGGGTGTTGGCCAGGCCGAAGGGTATCATTCGATATTGGTAGTGCCCAAAGGGTGTTCAAAAGGCAGTTTTCCATTCGTCTCCTTTTTCAATCCCGATCAAATGGTAGGCTCCCTGAAGGTCTAATTTGGTCAAAATCTTTGCAGTACGGACTGCCTCCAGGATATCAGGGATAAGTGGCAGAGGGTACTTTTTTAGTGATTTTATTCAATCTGCTGTAATCAAGACAAGGTCTTAGCTCAGTGGAATCCTTTAATGGGACAAAAAACAAACACACCCCTCCAGCAGATTTGGGTTCCGTAATGAGACCGTTCTGTAAATGTTCATCGAGGTACTGCATTAGGGCTTTCTTTTGAACCGGGGAAAGCAGGAAAATCCTACTGAATGGAACAGTTGAGCCGGAAAGAGATCTATGGCGCAATCATCTTCTCTATGTGGTGGTAAGAACTTTTGGTCATCCGATCTGAATATGTCCTGCTATCGTTCATATTTAGCAGGAAGAATGGTGGCTACTCAAGACACCAACATGGGTGGATTAGTAGGTGCTTCTTTAGCTTCCTTGCGAGAACTAGTCAGACAGGATTGCATGCACTTTTCGTATCCAAAAAAGAGGGTCCTAGTGTGCCAGTTTATATAGGGGTTGTGTTGAGACAATCAATTGATCCCCAGGATAAATGGGTAATGCGACATCCAGATCAAATCGAAACAGAGCTCTTCCTTGTGTTGTTGACCAGTCATGACAAGTTGTGCAGTATGGTTCTGGATGGGTCCACTGGTCAATGGTGAACCGTCGACACCTTTGACTTGAACTGTTGTGTCCTTCCTTTGGATAGGAATCTTCATCTGGTGGTTGTCTTGGTCCATGAACAGGCCTGCTG
The DNA here is from genome assembly GCF_040938575.1 of Ambystoma mexicanum. Classification (NCBI taxonomy): domain Eukaryota; kingdom Metazoa; phylum Chordata; class Amphibia; order Caudata; family Ambystomatidae; genus Ambystoma; species Ambystoma mexicanum. The sequence continues at coordinate 394,110,341 of NC_090930.1, read as the reverse complement.
CCCCCGAGTTCACCATAGCAAGTGTGGTTATCTCATCCTTCCCTGGAATGGATAGACAGATCTGAAGAATCAATAGCTCTGTCTTGGAAATCTGTCCCTAACCAGATGTTCGCTAGACAAACAGTACATACAGAGATAGTTGCTTCTGCGTCTCGTTCTTTCCTCACTGGTCAGAGGACCCTGACAGTTCCTATCTGCATGGGCTCCTCTTTGGCCTTGGGTGTCAAAACGGAGGGTGATGCAAGGCCACGAGGAGGCAGGCTCCTTGCCCGCTTTCGCTCTTGTCTTCGTTCCTGTAGACGATAGTTGATCTGAAGCATCAGTTTCACTAGGTCCTCAAATGAAACAGGTTGTGGTATCTGGGCAAGTTTGTCCTTTAATTCTTCAGATAAGCCTCTCTTAAAAAGGATAACTCAGGCTTCTTCTGGCCAGGTGGTCTGGTGAGCTAGCTGTTTTAACCTGGTCACATAGGTAAGAACATCCAGGGTGAATCCTGTTTAGTATAGGTAAGCTCAGGATGGTTAAAGATGCCAGCAAAGGCCTCAATGAAGCTCTTGAAATCGTCAAGCAACGGATTACCAGACACCACCAAAGGAGTTGCCAGGACAAGGCGCTCCCAGTCAAATGAGATATCACAAAACCAACACGAGAGCGGTCAGTATGGAAAGCAGCCTGTCAAAAGGTGAATGCCACTGCACAGGTGTCAATTAACACCTTGTACTTTTTAGGTTATCCGCCATACTTCTCAAAAGGTGGGTCCCGACACAGAACCTTATCTGTAGAAGTATTTCATTGAAGCAAAGCCTGACGCAACAACGCATTCACTGTCTTCAAGTTTTGCACTTCCAAAGACAATACTTGGACAGCAGCCACAAGCTCCTGCACTTGCTCCATGGCTTTCTTCTTCTTTTTCTTCTACCATTGCAAGTTGTCAGAATCAGCCCTTACCTCTTTAGTCTTTGTTTCTTGGCAGTGAAGAGGTAAGGCGTGTCCTTCCAGGTAGCCACTGTGCAATCCAATTACCAGAAACAGGAGGGCACCTTGGCCACCCAGAGAGCCAGGTCCCAAGGAAAACAAAAACCTTGAGGGGGAAAAAAACCTGATTAGAAAAGAACCCATCCAGGGATGAGGAAGGTCTGCATAGTGTCCTGGAGATGAGTTGTGGCAGTTCCAGGTCTCAGGAATAGCAGCTGAAGGCTCAGTAATCAGGATGAAGGCTGCAGACTACAATTCCCATAATGCACCGGGAGCGGGAAAAGCCCAAAATGAGTCCACCGGTAAATTCTGAGTGAGGTACAAAGACAAAGTCATCTGGCCCGAGACTGACAGGGAGACAGCAAGGTGGAAGGCGGGCAAACCACAAGCTCCGAGAGGAGAGGCAGTGAGACGGAGCAGTGGATAACATGAGAAGACACTGGCGAGCCTGTGAAGGAAGGGCAAGGAATCACAGAACCTCTAATCCCACATGGGTAGCGGATGAGAGCCAGCGAAGCCAGGAAACCAAGGTGGGGGGAAGTGACAGGAAAAGCCAACAGGCGAGGATAGCTGGTCGAAGGAAAAACAAGCACTAGTGTACTGCAATGAAAAAACAATTGCAACGCGAAGTGCTTCAGTTCAGAGCGCTGTTTATTTCCTGACAGCTGGGTGTTTGGGGGCACGTACACATGACTCTCCCACTACGTGGATCGAATGTACCGACACCATCTTGGAATAGGAAGCAAACCGAAAGCATTTGTAAAGAGACGCGCCAAAGACTGGAAAGCATGACACATATTCAGAGCAGCCAAAAACATATTTTAGCTCACCATTACAATTCCCTAAATCGCATGTGGGTACATTTTATTTCAACACAATTGCCTTGATGTCTTAAAAATGGCACGTAAATGGATGCAGTGTGACTTGTGGTTGCTGAGAAAATGCATCAGTTATAATAATCCATTTAAACTAATGGGTAATTTTAATACGTATGCAGATCTTCTCTCCTTTCTTTCAGCTATTTGCCATTCTATGGTTTGAAGTTGTCGGGCTGTCAGATGTAAATAGTTGGGCTGCATCTGCAACACAGAGATCTCCCACTACAGATAAGAGCCAAACCAGCCCTGTGATGTCATCAGGCCCTGCTGACATCAGGCATCCTCTCCTGTTATCGGATGTTGACCCAATTTAGATCTGAAAATCTTCAATTTTCTTGTATTTTTTCAGAGTTCAGCTTCCCTTGATTGCAGCCCCTGTTTTCACAGCTCCTCCCTACATTTCAGTCACGCACTGGCTAGGCCATTTACCATTCTGTTTTTTGAAGTTGGTGGGTTGCAGGTTGTAAATAGTTTTGATGCATTATCCTCAAAGGAATCCCTTTTCAGACCAGAAGGCCAAAAGGCCTACGGTGGGGGGAGTCCTTTGTGAAGTCTGCCAAACAAGCAAAAGGGTCTCCCTTAGGCCTAAACGAAATTTATATGTGACCCATGGAAACAAAGTGGTCTTTTCTTTTCAATTGTTGCCGTTATATTGCATGTGTAGAATAATGTATTGTTTAATAAATGACATCTTGTCTACACACACTATGGGCCTCATTACGAGTTGGGCGGTAGCCTTGCCCTTAATAAGTTCCTGGCTATGGCCAAACTTGCTACCGGCACCGGCACCCATGAATGGGTTATTACCGGCCCATTATGAGTTGAATGGGCCAGTAATTGCCCATTCGTGGGTGCCGGTATGGCCGGGCTCCTGATCCCCAATCTGCCCCATAGGTGCCAGCAGAACTCGTAATGTGGCGGTATGGTAACAACGGTGCCGGTAGCACTACCGGCATCGTTGTTGCCTTACCGCCACATTCGTAATGAGGACCTGAGTCTTTTTCCTGATATCTTTATGTTAGCTGGGGAACAATTTTCTCTTTAAAACTGCAAACACACATGCAAAGCCATTTTAGTGTCAGTGTTTGAAAATCCTCTGAATTTCTTCTGCCACTGCGAATTAAAAGGCTGCTTTTCAATTTGACCTTTCCTTTTGTAATGACAGATAGGCCTATCGAGTTCCAGTGCTTGGCCTTTTCACATAGCACTTCCTTTTGTTACTTGCAGAAACCCCCACGGTCTGCATTAATAGCCCCATTTTCATTGTGATGGTTTTCAAAGGCCGGCCGGTGACTTTTTCCAGTGGGCCCTTCAGTTCTGTCTGTTTTGAGCCTTTCATTAAACCCACAGATCTGTGCCTTATGTAGTACTGTCTCCACTCAGCAACGATGCCAGACTTTCTGCGGCTCTCACACTCAGGAACAAAAAACACCAAAGGCTCCCCTTCCTGTTGCCAATGCTCTTCCCACAATACTTTCCATGCCACGCCCCGGCAGCCTGCCACATGTGCCAAATGCAACACCATGCGCAAAGACCTCACTCCCTGCGTTTGCCAATAGTCGAGCCACCACATGGAGCAGAAGCCCTCCATGCCACAAAAATGAAACAAGTGCTGCATACGTTGCTCTCTGGTCCCGGGCAGGGAAAAAGAGAGGGGGGCACATTGCGCCTGCTCTCTTTATACCCACCCGGGAGTACTTGGTTCCATGCTGCTTTCAGCACCAGGCGGGGGAGACCAGCGCCCTACAGCTGCCCCTCCCTAGTTAGCCAGCCATCATGCCTCCCAATCTGTTGGCCTGGCTAATTTGCGAGGTCCACTACTGTTTAATTCCTAGTAGCATTGACACAGCCTTCCTTAAACTAGAAATTAAGCACTATTAAACTTGATAACAGTCGCACAGGTTTGCTAGATCATTTTCAAAACACAAACACTATGCTAACGTGCTATAAAGCCCTCTCCACTCTGCTATATCTGATACCCTTGATATCCTTGCCCCTGTCATGAGAATCCGCCTGAAGCCAAAAGCCAAATGTAACTCCTGGAACGACTCGGATAATGTCACCCTTAAACGCAAGTGCAGGGTGGCAGAGAGGAAATGGCGTGCTTCATGTTCATCCTCTGACAAACTGGCCTGCCGCCTGCTCCAAAGGCAATACCGGCTCTCCGTTCTCACTAAGAAGAGAGCCCTTATCCAAGCCCGCATCTCTGCGGCATCTAACAATTCGGCCGAACTCTTTAAAATCTGGAAGGAGCTGGCCAACCCTGCTGCAGTCTCCACCTCGCCTGTCCCCTTCCAGGCCCTCTGCACGGCACTGGCCTCTCACTTCATTTCAAAAACTCAGGACATCCTGTCCTCACTCTCCTCCTATCACCTCCCCTCCTCTATTCCCTGCTCTCCCTCTGGCCCTTCTGCAGCCACCCCTCCTCCCTCTTTCTCTGCCTTTCCCCTTTTTTCTGCTGATGCGGTTTCAAGACAAGTCCGATCTATGAAAGTCTCGTCAAAACAGGTCCACCCCTGTTCCTCCAAAACTATCAAGGACCACATCGACTCCCTGGCGCCTGCCCTGACTGACTTCTGCAATCACTCCTTTGCCTCTGGAGTATTCCCATCCCCTCTCAAGCACTCCCTTGTGCACCCCCTTCTTAAGAAACCCTCTTCTGACCCCTCCTGCCCAGCTAACTATCGCCCAATCTCTATCACTCCCTTCCTGGGCAAGCTCCTGGAGAAACTGGCCATCTCCCAGCTTAATCTCCATGCTGAATCTGCTGGTAGTCTTCATGACCATTAATCTGGCTTCAGAGCTGCCAGAAGCACGTAAACTGCTCTCCTGAACATCCGTGAGGACCTGCTCTCAAACCTTGACTCTAACACCCCTTGTATTCTCATTTTGCTCGACCTCTCTTCTGCCTTTGACACTGTCAACCACACCATCCTGCTCAACCGTCTCCGTGATAACCTGGGTATCACTGGTCAGGCTCTGGCGTGGCTGACCTCCTTCCTCTCCAATCGACCCTCCCAGGTCCAACTGGGTTCCTTCCTATCTGATATCTTTTTCTCTACCTGTGGTGTCCCCCGGGGATCTAACCTCTCCCCCTGGCTGTTCAACCAGTACCTGGCACTTCTTGCTCACTGCATCGCTGCTCTCTGTCCCAACTTTCAGTGCTATGCGGATGATACCCAGCTCATTTTCAGGCTACCCTCGGCCTCCTCTTCCCCTTCCCTCATCTCGACTGTCTTTCTGCTATCCAGGAATGGTGTGCTGCCAACGACCTCTGCCTTAATGCCAGTAAGACTGAGCTTCTACTTATCGGCACACCCACTCCCTCCTTCCCTGCAGCTCTCTGGCCGGCCTCCCTTGGCCCTCTTCCTGCTCCTACCTGCAAGGCAAAAAACCTCGGAGTCATCTTCGACTCCACACTCTCTTTCTCTCCTCACATATCTGACGTCTCTAAGAAGTCACACTACCAGCTACACCTCCTCAGAGGTATCCTTCCTTTCCTCTCCTTCCCCCAGAAGCTCACTGTCTCCAGAGCCCTGGTTCTCTCGAAGCTGGACTACTGAAACAGCCTCTATCTAAATCTTCCTGCCTCTACTCTCCGCCCTTTGCAACTCATCCAGAACAGGACTGCGAGACTTGTTCTTGGCCTCAAGCCCAGGGACCGTATCTCTCCAGGACTGAAATCGCTACACTGGCTCCCAGTGGCCGCGAGGATTAAGTTCAAAACCCTCTGCATTGTCCACAAGGCCTTCTGGGGCCTTGGGCAAAAATACCTTCAACTCTCTCTTCCTAAATATCTTCCTTCTCGAGCTCTTCGCTCATCCACTTCCAACTACCTCAGGGTCAGCCGCTTCTCCAAGCAATGAGCTGGGGGTAGATCTCTCTCCGCAGCAGGGGCCTCCCTCTGGAACAGCCTTCCTGCCTCTCTGAAACTTGAGGAGAACCATCTCCGGTTCCGGAAGCACCTCAAAACCTTCCTCTTTGCCTCCGCTTTCTCTCCCTCTCTCCCCTGCTAAAATCACTGAACCTGCACTGAATCTGCAACTGGCCACTCACCGATCTCGGTCCTCGGCCCTGCCACTCTTCCCTGCACTGCCTACCTGCACTACGGGACTGTCTCTGTATCCTACAGCCCCTTCTCCCGGCACTTACCTTGCACTTGCCACCAACTGGCCCTATTACTTATCTTGTATTCTACTAACCATGTACTGCACTTCCCCTCTCCCCTTCCCCTTGCACTTTTCCTAGTCTCCCTACCCTTGCACTTGCGCCATCTGAATGACACCTGTCCTAGTAGGATCGTTGTCTGTTCTTCCCTTGTCCCCCCCCGCCTCGTTGCGCCTTGAAACACTTGTGTATAGGTGCGTTACAAACGCCATATCATATCATATCATATCATGTACCACTCTCATTTCAAGACATGAAACAAACAGGCTTTCTTCTAGTTAGATCTTGTTTTTTAAATATTGCTTCAGCAAACAAATGAAATACTCACTATTTGCCACATTTCAACATATGTACAACTGTAGACGTGTGGGTATCAAAAATATAGATATTGTCCAATGAGTGGTGCAGAGTGACATCATAAAGAATAAGAGGAAGATTAGTGCTGTGTGTGATGTCACTCAAAACACTGAGATGGAAAACACCCCCTTGCTTGTACCTGCACATTTACAAATATATTGTGTGCATTTGTCCACCTCCTAGTCTTAGCTCAGGTTTGCAGAGCTACAGGGAGGCTGAGAGAACATCTCTATTTCCTGATGCAACGTCACTCAGGTCGATTATTCGCACTCTTCACTGGCACGGCTTCATAGTGATGCCAAATAGCACGTCAAAGCGGGCATTCTGTGGAATGGCTTCCAACAGAGGGGAAACACAACATAAAGGTTGGCACTGGGAGTCTGGGACCACATTTCAGGGAGTCGTTCTTGAGGTGCACCCATAAAACGGAATGTGCACGTCGAATTACCTTTCCTTATACCTAACAGCAAAATCGTTATTCATGGTGAGCTGATCGGCCCATCTAGTTAGTATCATTTAAGTACTCTAGACCTGTAAACATGGTGGCGATGTGCGAATAAGGACCCAACTACTCTAGGGCATTAGACAGAAAGGCGGAGTTGTGGCTGCAGCGAGGGAAACCCGTCATGTTTAGATGTATTGAAAGTAGCATCTGCTCACCTTTTGCACATTGTCTGTGGCATGTGTGAGGCAGATTTAGCGTGGGGCATGTTGCTTTTGGGGTTACTTATGTGCTCTTTGTGTCAATGCATTCGCGCCCTTCCTCCCCCGCTCCTACACAATGGCTTCCCTGGGAACAGGAATATGAATGCTGGAAGCAAGAAAGAGCCGGTGACAGGGGGAGGAGGAATGGGGACATGCCCCGAGGGTGGGGATCTGCTACCACAGCGTGCACACTGTCGGGAGGAGATAGATGAGGCGAGAGTAGTACGTGGGGACAGTGGGCACACTCAAACAAATACGGCTCAATATGTGTGACCAGCCATCTCTTTACAAGTACCAAGCAGAATGTCATACAGGATGGATAGTTTGGCCAGAAGTCAAATATTTGCCATGGGATGGGTTCTCGGTGGACAGGGGCCTTTCTCGTTGCTGAGATCCTTGCAATTACCAGCAGTTAATCAATTCATTCATTCATTAATGGGCTGGTTATTTAATAGGTGCCAGCGCAGACTTGCGGCCTCAAGGCGCCACGGGGAAATCATGGCATGGAGCATAAGGGTGGGCGAAGTTAAAAGAAAGGAGGAAGAGGGGAGCGATGAGGGAACTCGGCGCAACAACTCCTCCACTCACAGAAATTACATTGCAGGTTTTGAGCGAGCAGGGCTCAGAGCTGCCTTCAACATGGCTGCTCGTTCCTCTGCAGTCTGCGTTGTATTTTATTGATACATTCGTTTACGTAGATGACGTGTGCAAAGTTCAGTGTGTGCTCAGTGGTAAGCGTTTATTGGCAATGCATAGAATGTTTGCTGCCCTAGTGACGTAACCCAAGGTGCCTGCAGGGGCAGTAAGCAGTCAAGGTCAAAACCTTGCGGGCTTTTCTTCAATATATTAACCTCTCAAATTACACGCTTTTGGCGGGTGTCATCCACCACTTGTGTTAGACAGCTCTCTCTCACCCGCCAACCTCTCTTCTCCCCCATAAGAATCAATCGGATTTCACCCGCCAAATACAAAGGGCGTTTTCACCCGCCCAGGGGCCATGAAAGAATTGAGAGTTATGTATATACCTGCTTCCGTTCAATTCTTTCTAGGCATTCTCCAGCCATATGAATTAGGTATGATTTCCGCAGGCCATACTGCCGGAGTGCCTGCTGGATGCCCGCTTTTGTGTTCTGGGCTGGCTACTGAATTTGAGATGTTGTACCCTACCTCTTGTACGAGAATCGACAAACGTGACTCCATGGTTCCCCAATAATCGCACCCTCATCGAGCATCAGCGGCCCCATTACAGAATCTTTCCACGGGTGAAAGTTTGTGCGGCAGTGCATAAGTGCACCTGTATAAATATGTATTGTTTGCACCGAGCACATTTTCTGTCAGTCACTCGGGTAGTATGCTGTACTGCTTTGAAATAAAAGCATGCACACACGCGCGCGTGCGCACTAAGCACACGATGTGGTGTGATTGGTGAAACGATTCTACCTAGAGGATCTGAAACCTGGGCCGGGTACCACGCCACCAATAGGGTCAGCATCAGCTGGTAGAGCTAGGTGCCCTGTGAGAAACAAAGGTCCGCGTGCATAACACTCATTTCAATTTCCCGGCCCATTTCTTGCTGTGCAGCTTGCTGATTTACACACACATGTCTAATTCTGTCTCGGTTCGCTGATTAACAGGAACCTATTTCCCGACTGAACGAGCTAATTGGGACTGACCAGCGCTCTGCGAGCAACCCTTTCAAATGCATTGTACAGTGCTGAATAAAACCCAATTATACGTGTGCCTTCCCACTTCCCCGTGCTCAGAAGGAAACTGACCGTACAGGGATTAACTTACTATGTTCTTTTTACACCGAATTGTAAATAACGCTAATTAGAACCCTAACCGGAAACGCAAGGGTTATTGCCAAAGGAAAATGTAGCAGACATTTCCTTTATCCGTCAGAACGATGTATTAACTTAGCAGAACACACGACAATGCGTCAATTAAACAGGTTCACTCGTGTGGAAAAGCTGCCAGCAGGGACATTTTAAATTACCTGGGCACACCTAATGGATTTGCATAGCCTTGGCATGAATTTAGTCTGCCCCACAAAGAAACATACATTTCATAATTCCATGTGAGTGGGTGACAAAGGGGAGCTGACAGCCAAGCACCACCTTCCGCACTTGGGGGCCGTGGACTTTTCCTTGGGTTTTTAGCTTATGCAAAGAGCCTTCCCTCGACTGCATGAGGCGACAGGAAGTTTTAACATCTTCTGTAAAGTTGAGTCTAAAAAAAGCCGCTAAAAACAAAGGAGGCGGGGCCTCTGCTGGCAGGAGGTTAACTGTGTTCTTTTGTTAAATATTAACATAAAATAAGGACGGAGAAATGGGTGTCCATCAGTAGAATTAGGAGGAAGGCACTGGGATTTAGAGAACAAAGCCCTTCTAATTTAAATTACAGAAGACAAAAAGAAAAGCTGGGAATGTAAATTATGCCACAAAGGCCAACTAAGCATAATAATATGACAGTGAGGAAAATCAAATGTTTGCAGCAGTTATAAAAGCGTAGTGTGAAACAGACTTTCTTTCTGAGGTGTTTTATCCACCATTTAGGTGCTTTAAATGTTACTAGTGTTTCGCTGTACTTCTTAAAGCAGGCATGCTGCAGGGTGAGAATTGGATATTACACAGCTTTCGGCTTTAGTAACATTCCAATACAAAGATTTCTAGACGTAGAAACTACTCTTATTGCACAGCAGGTCCCCCGAGTGCAAATGAAAAGAATACCCCCTCCTCGACCCCCCCACCCCCCCAGAAGTAGTGGGTCTTATGTCGCGGTGAGCGTGGATTTATGTTTAAAAAAAAAAAGTTGAATGCTTTAAAATTGTTTCTTCACTGTTAAAAATAAACCGCCATTGTTGATGTGAAATCTACCATCCTAGTAGTGTCACCGAATCTTAGAGGCATGCGTTATTGTGATGAGTGTGAAAATGCAGAAGCGCGCCCTGAAAGTGAATATACAACCTGGAGCCGCTCACCACCTCACCACCCCGCCCCTCGTGTGCCTGCGATCTCGTACTTGCCCTCTGCTTGTTGGTATTACTGCAGATTGGTCCGAAATGTCATAATCTCATAAAGATATCATGGCTAGATGTCTGCCTTCAATTGAGTGAGTGAGAGCCTTCTGATGACTTCCGGGGCAAACGCACATTGCGCTTCCAAATGGGACTTAATTATTTATTTATTTTTTATTTGTTTGGCTGATATTCAACCTTTCAAATATTTAATATAAAACAAACACAATAAAACACAAGAAGAAAGAAGTTATTTTGAATCTAACAACATATACCAACTTAAAATTCAATACATTTCATCTTTAACATACAAAGCAACGTGAAATTGTCTAATACCTCCTTATATTTGCAACAATTTCATCTAATAGAGGATAGTAGTTATGAATTTAACTAAAGCGATTAAAATCGCTGGGCGTTCACTATTGATTAGTAGGCCCCAAATTTCATCCTCAGAACGAGAGCAGTAAAGCTGTAGGGAATTTTTAAAATATATTTGCCGTAGTGTTTCTAATGTAGAGCAAGATACTACTAAATGTTTAAGGGTTTCAATACAGTTGTTGTCATTACAATACCGACAACATTGGTTTTGCGTTTGGTTCTTATCACGTCTGGATCGAATTTCGTGTGTGGGAAGAAGATTAAAGCGTATTCTCATCATCTGAGCTCGTACAAAGTGTGAGGGACAATGTTGTAAATATTTTTCCATTATACCCACTTTTTTGGGATAAAAGATGGTCCAGGAGAAATCAACTAAGTTTTTGCAAAGATCTTGGGTCACAATCCAATCATGTAAGAGCAAAGTTTTTTTCGCTTTGATTGGATTTGAGATTAACATCTGCAAAGAGATATTAGCTTCAATAAGTGTGTTAATTACATTTTGAAGCCAAGCTTTTGGAAATCTGTCAACAGATGTTAGCAAATAGTGCGCTAGAGTGTTTAACACATTTTTCTCAGAGACACCAATTAGACATTTCCTAAAGAAGCAACACATTTTCCATATGACATAACAATGGATCGAATTTAAGCCCAGTTCAAGTCTCAACAATGCCGTTGGTGTGCAGTTAGGTAGTCTGAATACCAATTTCCAAAAAGTGCCTTCAAGCTTATCCCAATATTTTCTAGAGTGCACTTGTTGGGAATCAGCTCCGTAAGATATGATGGGAATTACTTTTTGTTTATAAAAAAGCAGCACATGTTTAGTTGTGAATTTCCCATATTTATGCAAGATAATGGAGGCTTGTGAGGCTAAAGACTGAATTTTTGCTTTTAGAATAGATAGTTGTAACTGGGGCGCCGGGCTTCCAGTAAAGTGTATGCCTAAGTATTTGTAGGTGTTAACTAGGCAGAGATTTTCATTATTTAGTCTCCATTTGCATCGTTTGAGTTTTGCCTTGACTTTATTGTTTTTTTGACAAATCAACACCTGCGTTTTTTCTGTGTTGATTATCAAATTGTTCGTTCTGCAATATTTTTCAAGACATTGGATCAGATTTTGAAGGCCTCTGGGAGTTTGGGATACCAATACTAGGTCGTCAGCATAAAGTATCCATTGAATTCTTTGTGATCCTAATTTAGGCGCATCACTTACTATTTCCTCAAAATCCATTCCGAGATCTAAAAGGAATAGATTGAAGAGCGTTGAAGCTAAAATGCATCCTTGTTTTACCCCTCTTTCTGATTTTACACTTCTGGATAATAATCCTTCAGTGGATAACCTGATCTGAATCGTTGTGTCTGAGTGAAGTTCTTCAATGATGCGGAGTAGTGAATATGGACAACCAAACCTTCTTAGTTTGGAAAATAACACATTTCTGTCAACGGAGTCAAAGGCACCGCGAAAGTCGACGAATGCCATAAAGAGATTTTGATTGCGATTGATGTATTTAGTTCTTAGTAGATTAAGAACAAACATGTTCGGCGTCGTGCCAAGACCTGAGACGAAACCGGTTTGGAAGGGATCACGCATGTTAGCTAGGTTCATCCATATGTTCAGTTCTTTAAGAACAATCCTGGTATAAATTTTGCCAGGTGCATCGAGCAACGCAATGGGTCTGTAGCTTTCAGGTCTTTCACGATTACCCTTTTTATACAATGGGACTATGATAGAATGTTTCCACGATCTGGGTAGAGTTTGGGAATAATTAATTTGTTGAAACAAGGAAAATAAAATGTTGGACCACAATTCTGGGTTTTGTTTAAAGATGTAATTAGACAACCCATCTGGCCCTGGAGCTCTTGAGGGACTTATAGTTTGAATGTAATACAAAATGTCCGTTCTGTCTATTTTGAGAAAGAAAGGACTAACCTTAGTTTGGAAGGATACTGGGATATCATGATTGGGAAGCGAAAGGATTCTCTGAAAGTATTCAATCCATGTGGATTCCGAGACCTGTTGAATTTGTTTACAGAATTGTGAGGTTGTGGATAACTCGTTTATGGCTTTCCATGTACATGAGGTGTTCTTGTCTTTTGTCAGTTCTAACATATGTTCTCCATCTGTTTGTAGCATCTGGGCTTTATGGTGTCGCATCCAGTTTTTAAAGTTTGTTTTTAACTGTTTAAGTTTTTGGAAGCGGTCGCATATTGGCAATAGCATGGCTTCACGCTTTGCTTTCCTGAAAAATGCTTTCTTCTCTTTGATTTTCCAGTCAAACACATGGGAGTGTGTCTTATAGGGTCTCGGCATGGTATGAGCTTGGGACATTTTTTGTAAGATATCATAATAAGCTGAACTTTGCACGGTGCCACTATGAGATCTATCAAAAGCAGAGTCCAGCATCATACCAAATTGGGTAATAGTGTCTGGTGTCCAACGTACTCTGTTAATACCGTTGTTTATCACAATAGAATGCTTCCATTTTGTTTCATTGATTGCTAATTGTCAATGAGGTATGATCCATTGAAGGCATAGCAAATTATGATCGCTATTTTGGGATTGATCAATTTTGAAAACAGGAGAAAGCAAGAATAGTGAATCAGAAACATAAATGTAGTCGATGATTCCACTACTCTCTCTTTGTGACCATGTGTTTTGTGGAGGATCATCATGGGGTCCTAATCCATTCATCATTTGAAAACCTCTTGACTTCATAAGGTGGTCCCATGAGATTCTACGATTTTGCTCAGATGCTCTCAATTATGTGATACAGTGAAGATTTAGATCACCTGCTACAATTGTGTGAGATATTTTAGGTACAGCCGTTAGATAATTCAATAAAGCTGATACAGCAGAGATAAATTCAGAGTCATCAATTTTGAGAGGGTTCCAATACAGGTTAACTAGAGCATACAGAACGGAATTGATAGATACAATCGTTAGTTGCGAAAAAAGATTTGGAGAATATTTGTGTATGATGGATATATTTGCACTGCTTTTAATAGCCGTCACCAGGCCACACATAGGACGGCCTCTTGGATTTTTCAAAGCTAACGTATTGTGAAGCTCGTGATTGTCCCATAGAATTTGTTTCGCAATCCAAGTTTCCTGTAGCATTACGACATCAAACTCCCAAAGTGATTTATTGTTATTTCCCAAGAGATGACCAAAACCACGTGTGTTCCACGAGACAAGGGATATAACAACATTCACGTTCTCTTGCTCTAGTTAACTTTCATTAGTTTTGCAATGGCAATTACATTTTCCGCTTATGACATGGTTTGAGTCATGATTGTCAACATCGCTGCGCCAAGTAACATTCTTTTTTACACTTTCTTTAGCATGATGGCTATCCTCAAGCTCTCTTTGCGATTCACATATTACCAGGAAACCCATGGAAAAAAGGACGTCCCTTGCCTGCCAAACTAAATTTTTGATTACTCTTGAGCGAAACCATAGTCTGACTATGCTCTGTTGTTTGGGCATTATAAATTCAACTTGTTCGATGTCAGAACTAATGACATCATTCAAAGAGTCTATCTCAAAAAATATTTCAAGAATAGTTTGGCGGTTTAGTGTATATTGAGTATAAGGGTTGGGGCGACAGCTCAACACCAATGATCCTAAATCAGGGTGATAAGGTTTTGGTTGTGGTTTTTCTTGGGCAGTAGACCTGTTATGATTCAGTAGTATCGACGGTCTAATGCAAGTTTCGCCGTTGTTTTTTATTGGCAATAGAGCTTTGACCAATTGAGCTATTTCTGATTCATGTTTGTCCTTACGGTGGGGGGAGGAAAGCTTGCCATCTATATGGGCGCCAGCACAAGGGGATTTAATATTTATGGCATCAGAATATGTAGATTTGCTAGCAGCCTCCTTATTTGGTCGATCACTCGAGACTTGTAACTCACACGATGAAGCGGACAAAGCGGGTGAGTTTGAAGATAAGGGGGTTATAAGATTTCTTTGGGCTGGACATTGGGCCATATAAGCATCCACAGCTTTCCTGATCTCGTCACGCCGGGTTGCCGCATTACTCATTGAGCTATTAGCTAGGTTGCTCAGCTGATCAGATGTCGATGCATGTAAGCTTGCATGGGAATCTACTGCCTTAATCAGATCGTCAAGCGGCTCGTAATGAGTTGCTTTTTGTTTAAGCAGAGAGGAAATAATCGAATGTTGTTTACGGGTTTGTGCTAATAACTGGTATTTTTTTGCTACAGCAGAGGAGGCTACTTGTGTACTCTTATTCGGCATTGTAAGACGTTTGATAAACTGTTTGGATGCAGCTGTCATAGGCTGGATGGGACCTATCATATTTTTAGGTTTTTTAATCGCTCTATTGGGCACCTTTTTTGCGCCCGACTGCATTGTCTTTTGTTCCTTATTTGAAAAGATAGTGTATACATTAATGTCTTTTGTACTTGAAGGATTTTTATTCTTTTGTTTAACCATTGGAACCAAGGCAACTGTAGCATTAGTTACTTGATCACCAATGATGTTGGGGAAACAAGGGAGGACAGGGGTCCATGTGCTAGTGTCAGGGCGAGTATTAACATCCACTTCAAAGACAGATGGGGCAGCTGAATCTGCTATCGTTGGATGTTGAGTTACTTTTGAATCAGACGTTGTTATGTTGTTAGGCGTTGCAACTGCCGCATCTTGTTTGGTTTGCCAAGATATTACTAGGTTGAGTAAATCAGTTTGAATCTTAATCTTGTCATTTAGGGTATCAAATAGTTTAAGTAAGATGTTCATAGTTGTTTGCATAGCTTCAAATGATATGATAACAGCCCTAGATACGCCCTCTTGCCCAGGATGACTGTGTGATTCTGTTTGTCTACGAGGAGTGGGATTTATGAATGAAGAACTGGACACACATTGATTCTGATAAGTGATTGCAGAAATGTTAGGAGAAAAGGATAATTTTTCTTCCAGCACATGATTAGAAGTATCACTTTTTGGGTTTGCTAAATCGATTGACATAGTCACCTCACTGTGAGGAGGAGAAGGACAGCTACCCAAGTCAGCGTTGTTATGAGCATTTGAAGCATCTCTTAGCACAGTGCTGTCCGAAAGAGAGATGTCGCAACCTGATATTTCTATTATTGCATCCTCATCAAAACTCACGATGACTTTATCTTTGGGCAAGCCACTTTTAGTGTTGACACTTGATAGAGGAGTTTTAATAGCAATGCCAGTGTTGGGAGGAGCAACAGGAAAGCAGAAGGATCGAATATCTGATGTATTATAACCAGAAACTTTTTTGCTAGTACACCTTCTGTTCTCAGGTACTAGTCTAGGAGTGGAGCATGCAATAGCAGTGCTAGGAACACTCTTGATGTTAATAGGGGTATCATCCATTTTGGTTTTATCAGGTTCACGTTCAAGTCTCCAAACATTAGGAAGCACTGGCATTCCAGAGCTTAGTGTGTAAAGATGTCTCATATTTTGAGAGTTAAGGGTTAAAGGCGACCACGGAAACAAAGTTAATTTTGCTGGGTATTTTAAACTTAACCACTTGAAAAGCCAACTTACTTATAATGAATCTCAAGGGTAGTGCCAAGTAACATGTGTCAGCGCTAAAACGCGCCGCGCACCGCGAACAGCAAACAGTACTTTCGGGTACTTCCGCGGTGCGCGCGTGAGTGCGCGGGAACAGCAGTATTTATGCCGCCCACCACAGAAGGAGGGGGCGGGCGTAGGTCCGGCTCACAACCTAAAGACACAAAGAGAGGACACTGTGTAAGAAGGAGGTGTAGTGGAGAAACACGAGGCAAAAGAAAAGGGAGAAGACTCCGTGTCTTTCAGTGTCTTTCCAAGTCTTAGGTTTGTGTGAAGTAAGGTAGAGTTAGTTGGGCTTACTTTTCTTAAAGCAGTAGGCACAACCAAGTGTCACTGCAAAATAGTTCCTCCAGCTGCCGAGGATGGACAATTCCCAAGGCAGCGCCGTCGGCAATACGAGAGAAATGTAGCACCAGCAGGGACTCGAACAGCGAGCAGAGAGCAGAGACAGCAAACAGTACTTTCGGGTACTTCCGCGGTGCGCGCGCGAGTGCGCGGGAACAGCAGTATTTATGCCGCCCACCACAGAAGGAGGGGGCGGGCGTAGGTCCGGCTCACAACCTAAAGACACAAAGAGAGGACACTGTGTAAGAAGGAGGTGTAGTGGAGAAACACGAGGCAAAAGAAAAGGGAGAAGACTCCGTGTCTTTCAGTGTCTTTCCAAGTCTTAGGTTTGTGTGAAGTAAGGTAGAGTTAGTTGGGCTTACTTTTCTTAAAGCAGTAGGCACAACCAAGTGTCACTGCAAAATAGTTCCTCCAGCTGCCGAGGATGGACAATTCCCAAGGCAGCGCCGTCGGCAATACGAGAGAAATGTAGCACCAGCAGGGACTCGAACAGCGAGCAGAGAGCAGAGACAGCAAACAGTACTTTCGGGTACTTCCGCGGTGCGCGCGCGAGTGCGCGGGAACAGCAGTATTTATGCCGCCCACCACAGAAGGAGGGGGCGGGCGTAGGTCCGGCTCACAACTTTTCTTAAAGCAGTAGGCACAACCAAGTGTCACTGCAAAATAGTTCCTCCAGCTGCCGAGGATGGACAATTCCCAAGGCAGCGCCGTCGGCAATACGAGAGAAATGTAGCACCAGCAGGGACTCGAACAGCGAGCAGAGAGCAGAGACAGCAAACAGTACTTTCGGGTACTTCCGCGGTGCGCGCGCGAGTGCGCGGGAACAGCAGTATTTATGCCGCCCACCACAGAAGGAGGGGGCGGGCGTAGGTCCGGCTCACAACCGTTATGAGGAAGTGCCGAGCGTAGCTGCAGTTAGCTGTGAGGCAGAGAGTGCTTGATCGCGCTTTCACCAGGCTTCCTCCAGGCTCCTAACAGGCACTTCGTAAGGCACTTCTCAGGGACTTAATGGATTCCGTCACCATTATCTACAACACCGTGTGACAAGGGAAACGGCGTGCTTCCTGCTTCTAAAGCAAGCAAACAGATCTTTAGGGACCATCTCCCTATGCCCAAATGATAGCAGTTTTTGCTCCAGGTGCGACACTACCTTGACTTCCTCCTCGCATGTGTACCAGATACAAGTAGTACCCACAACAGATATTGTGACTTCACCTAGGTCAGTGTTCTTCAAACGCCTGAAGGATGTCCAGGGCAAAGATGTCCTGGGCGGCACGAGCCTCTTCAGAAAGGGAACACAGTGACTGCTCTTAATAGAAAATATATAGGAAAAATATAGCAATATGGCATCTGTGGGGCTAAGAAACAATATATCTACTCAAAGGGGGGCTCACCAAAAATATTTTTCCTCAAGGGCGGGCTCAGCATAAACATCTTTAACTACCACTGACCTAGGTTAACAAGGCAGTGCGTTCAATGCTAAAACATAGAATTGCAGGTACTGGCCCTTGGTCCGATCTAGGTATATAACGAGATGGCAATAGGTTTTGGTGCAAACATCAATTTCCCAGTCCACCTGCACCACCCAGACTTGCCAACAGCCCCACGATCACCATACCACCAGAACACTATATCATTTTGAAGTGTACAGTTATCAACATGCTTTAACTAGGTCAATGTGCACCTCTCATTGAGGGACACTTCTGGATTCTGCCACATGTTTTATCTCTGCCCTGAAACTCTGCCTTACCTAGCCATTATGTAGATCCCTCACGTTTTGCCCATTCTCTTGCTCCTTCTTCCCTCTACCTATGCCCTCTGCTCAGGCAGATGCCACCAAATGCACTGTTTCAATATTATTGACATATTTCCCATATTCAACAAGCAACAGTGTTATGCCTCATCACTCAGAAGGACTGACACTGAAAAGGACTTATATCAGTTTGTTAACAAGCAGTGAAAAAGTCAATTGTTTTGTAATGGAACTACATGGTCTCCAGGCACTATGGTGGATCTGAAAGTGAGGGGAGATGTTGATGTATTGGGGGGCGGGGGAGAGGGAGAATGCAGGACTGCTTTGCTGTTGTGTGTACGCATGCAGAATGGAAGTTACCTCTGCACGCAGGTCTTTTTCTAGGCGTTGTGTGTCGAGAGTGTAGATGCATTCATGGCCAGAGGGGAGTCTCTTTTGTACATGGGGTTAGGTACATTGGCCAGGTATTTGGTATACACGTTGTTTGAAGCATTCTGTTGTTTGTTGCGAGATATATTTAAAGTGCTGTGTGTGGGTAGCTTAGTTGGTTTGCATATAGTGCTTTTGAATATAGAAATTGAGAAAAGTATGGAATGATTAATGGAGAACATTTAAGAAATGTAGAGTATCCATCCTATTAGACCTGGGAGAGCCTGGGAGTTTAAGGGTAGGGCAGAGCCATGGGCGAGCCTGTGGGTCTAGCCTGGCACTTAGGGCAAAACCCAGGACGCACATGGGAAAAGAGTGTACAAAACGGGAGCATGGCCTGTGTTCGATGTTTGGGGGTCATGAAAATTGGCTAAAGTGGTTGGGGGGGCTCCAAAAAGGACAAAAGGGGCAAAAAGTTTCTGCAGCAAGAAAAGGGCTAAATGGGGTAATATCAGTGGCTAAAAGGGAATGGGCAAGAAAGGGGGTCAAATGGGTTGAGGGGCAACAAAGGGGATTAAACTTGACTCAGGAGGCAGCTAAAGGGGCAAAAGGGTTAAGGGCGACAGACATGGTCTGGATCAAAAGGATATTGAGGCACTGGGGAAGGGATAAGGATAGCATAAGTGGGGAAGTGGGGTTAGGGATAACTCTGGTGATTTGGGGACGGTACATTTGAGGGGGGATGTGGCAGGGAAAAGGGGATGGTGGCACTTGGGATGGTGGAGGAACACCTTTTGTTGGGATGGGGAACGGGAGCTGGGGCATGGGTAAGAGGATGGAAGTGCTGGCAAGGGCAGGATCAGCACCAGTATTTTTTTTAAAGGTTAGTGGGGAAGGGTTGGGTGTGATTAATCAACTTCCAGGGCACACGTGGTCCAGGGAGGAATATCGGTTTCTAAACCATCAATCAGCCCCACAGCTGTAGCACACCAGAAGTGACCCAAACAGATTGTAAACACAAACAAATTCTAAACCTCCTTTTCCAATTTTGGTAAGATGGACGGAACAGCAGGTTTATCTCCGTGAGGTCGTGGATCATTGGTTGGTTGCAACGCAGCGAAAATACAATTATTACCCAATGATAAAAGGGATTGTCCAGTCAAGGTTGTATACAAATATCTATTTTATTATTATCACAACAGCCATTCTAGCATACTACGAAATACAACCCACTCTGTGTAGGAATGCAGAGGACCAGGGGACAGACATTTTCAAAGAAGGAACAGGGATGCACTCTGGATACTGACAGGAGGGTAGTCGGTATAATAAATATTTGCAGCATTTCAAGGTTACTTGGTTTCAACACAAAGGGAGCAATCAATCATAAAATGTCACTAAAGACTTTCAGAGAAGGACCAGGGGGACAGAACCACAATGTACCCTGTGCTGTTGGAGATTAACAACTGTGTCCGAGAGCATTTGTGTCAAGGTGGGTTTGTATTAAGAATGGCTGTACGTTAGTATGAAGGGTGAGGTAGTATGGCGGTTGAGTGTTTGGAGGATGAAGAGCAATTTGCAGTCAAGGGTGTCTGTATGTTAAGCTGATAAAACCCTGAGATGATTGTGGCAAATCCTGTTCCTCTCTTCCCTTCTCCATTGTCATGGAGTTGTTTGAAGTTAGTTGGAATGGGTGTCTGTGCTACCACCTTGTAATCATAAAAAAATCTAAGTTTATGTGCGGAACATTATGTCAACGCCTCTTTCACTGAAGTGCTCGTAGATCTCTTTATTGTGCTTAGACATAGAACATGTTCATTTTTTATTTATTGTATTGTTTAAAGCACAGACCTAGCTCACAAACAGAGGAGCGTTGTACAGAGTGTGGTAAGCCAGCATTTGGACTGGCATCTTTTAACAGTGGTGCAGTTCTGTGAGTTGGGGTATGTGTTTCTGTATGTGAATACAGTAGTAGAGCGCTCGCTTTGACATCTGTGCAGAGCTTGCTAACGCAGGTTCGAATCCCGGCCGGGCCAAACTCAGCCTTTCATCCTCCCGAGGTGAATAAATGAGCAGTGCTCAGATACCTGAGGGTTCGTAGCGCTATATAAATGTCAAATTATTATTATTATTATTATTATTATTATTATTATTATTATTATTATTATTATTATTTATCTATTTTTAAAAATGTGTTTTTTATCGTGCATATTAGCCAAAACAAATTTAGACTTTTTACAGAGTACTTCTTAAAAACACATAAAACTAAATTACAAAATTTTAAAGCAAATAAAATAGTTATTTAAAACTTTACTCAGCTACACCACAATAAATCCAACAAACAAAATCAAAAAACAATTCTAATTCCAAAAAAGAAAAAAAAATATGTATATACATATATATATTGAAGAAACCAGAGGAGAGGGGACGGACCGTACTCTCCGTGGACCCAGTGAGGTCCTACAAATCCCAAAAGGGAAGAGAACCCGGAGATATAGAGCTCACACGGTAAAAGTAGGAAGTTATTTTAATGGTAGGAGACTGCACAATTGTGCAGAACAAAAGGCTGGGGAAACAGCAAGACAAACAGGGGCAGGACGCCTAGTACACGGCCCACCTACAACGCGTTTCACGCTCAACTGAGCGCTTGATCACGTAGCACAACAAAGGACAAAGACACAGTTAAAAAAGACATGTAGTCCATCATCTATGTCAGTTGGAATAGAGGTGCAGCCAAGGACTGATTCTATGGCGGCCATGTTGGAATGGAGAGTCAAGACTAAGCCAACAGTGTGACACTTACACCCACCTATAATATAAAGTGAAAAAGTATCCCCAATAGGCAAAAGAAAAGTTCCTTACAAAAAGCCATATGAGCCAAATCCCTTGCACCTCAATTTCCAACATGTGTTACTGGTTTTAAAAACAAGATATTACAATACATATTTGATAATTAAATGAGTGCATAGTGCGCTTGAAAAGATAAGATTGCAGCTTATGAAAATCAATCAGTCAATTGTAAAACAGGCTAAAAGGCAACATAATGCCATGTACAATCTGGCTTTGTGCAAATCCGCAAAATAGCAGCATAAGTATGTAAAATTTAGCTTTGTGCAAACGGGAAAAATAGCAGCATAAACATGTGCAGGATAGCAAACATTGCATCACATTATCACCATTGACGGTTCCAACGGCTCAGTGCCGATAAATTAATCACGGAGGGACCATCAATCTTGTAGAATGATCTGAATACGAAAATATGTATAAAATGATCAGAATTACAATTCTGATAATGAAATACAGGAGCAAAATGATTTTTACAAATAAATCAAAGGACATTTCATACTCTAGTCAGTATTGACATAAAGTGCAAGTGCAAGTCAGTCAAAAGCAGCATGAACAATGTGCAAATAAGCAAAATCACGTAGGCAATATTGACATAAAGTGCAAGTGCAAGTCAATCAAAATCAGCATTAAAGTTGTGCAAATAGGCAAAATCACGTAGGCAACTATAATTAGCAGCAGTATGGCAGATTAATTGACAGATGGTATCGTAACTTAAATAGATGTACACTTTTGTAAGCCTAACTGAATACCTAGACTGAAGCAAGCAAATTTGAAATGATCTTGTATAAGACGCACGAAAAGATGTAATGTAATGAAAACAATAACTGAAACAACCAAGTAACCAAGATGAAGAGGGTGACAAAAAGCACCAAGTTATTAAACACCAAAGACTACAACAGAAAAGTAAATAAAAAGTGGCAAATGTCCCGCTAGGTTGTGGATATAGCAGCTTAAAAAATAAGGCTAAGAATAAAACCAATCCCAATTATAAACCATAGAGGTAATATAACCACCATGGTGGTAATGAGAAAGGGTGAAACTTGAGCACAGGTCAGGGACTGATAAGTGAAATGGGAACAACATGTTTATCCCAAAAAACAAAAGAAAAAACACTCAATAATGAGAAAGCACAATCCCATCAACTAAATGTAATCAAAAACAGATTGATAACGGAAGGAAAACCAATCCAAAACTCACAGTTAGGGGAAAATACTCTCTTATGTGCCTAGAAACGTGTAAAGCTCCTCGTCGAGATTGTGACCATTAGGGAACTTGGTGTCGAAATCCAAAATAAATCTGGCCTCTAGCTGTCTTAACTTTAACACACGATCCCCACCTCTAGGATGGATCGGGATATGTGCCACTGCAAAGAATTTAAGGAGAGAAAGGTCATTATTATGTTCTTGTTTAAAGTGCTTGGCCATAGGGTATGCGGGATATGAATTTTTAATTGCCCTAAGATGCTGTAATATTCTGAGCTTAAGCTTACATGTGGTACTCCTGACATACCATCTCATGCAGGGACATGAGAGCACATAGACCACAAAAGTGGTATCACAGTTCATTGAATGCTTAATTAACTGGTTACATTGGGTGACCGGATCTAAAAAGGATTTACATGCAGTGGCATGAGCACAGGCCTTACATTTAAAACATTTAGTAAAGCCTATGGGGGATTCCATCAGTGATTTCATGAGAGATGGATTGGTGTTAATAGGTGACAAGAAACTAGAGACCAGTTTATCCCTGAGCGAGGGTACACATTTGTACGTGATGGTTGGACATTTAGAAAGCAGAGGACATAAGTCTTTGTCAACGATGAGAACCCGCCAATGTCGCTCTATGATTTTGCGAACATGATTGGAGGCATTGTCGAATGTGACAATCAGACGGGGTTCATCGTTGACAGTAGTTCTAGCAGGCTTAATGCCATACAATAGGCAGTCCCTGCATAGTCCACGTGCTTTGGTGTAGGCCAATTCTATGATTCTGCTCTCATAGCCTTGCTTAACAAAGTCTGGGGCCGCCAAGGCACAATGATGATCAAAGGATGCTAAATCTGTACAATTCCTGCGATATCTGATAAATTCCCCATATGGAATACTATGTTTACATGACGTAGGATGACAGCTTGTGGCATGTAAGGGCAGACCGGTGTTTGAGGGTTTTTTGTATAGTGCTGTATGAAGGCCAGATCTTTCAAGGGTCACAACTACATCAAGATAGACAATTTCAGTCATGCTGTTACACTCTGTGAAGCTCAGATTGGACATGTTGGTATTAATCTGTTTCACAAATGATTGCCATTCAGCTTCAGTCCCCTTCTATATGACAAATACATTGTCAATATATCGCCACCAGGCAACAATATGTGTGGCAAAGCTAGATGCAAGTAGATCACTAAGGAAAGTGGCCTCCCACCATCCCATTGCATATGAAGGAGCAAAAGTACATATTTCTATCACCATATATGCCGGAGAATGTAAGAAAACACATAAGAAGTGGTAAAGGAATAAAAAACACAGGTATATCCTCCTCCTTCAGGCCAAGTGGTGGCTCAACTCCACAGTTTAAATGAATACATGATCAAACAATTTTAGATCTTTCAAAAATTTGACCACTTCCATTGTCAAAAAGACTTTGTTACCTGAAATAATTCTCTCCCACATATCATCGTGGTCTAACCATCTCTCCCTATCAAAGAACCTCTGCAGCCTCCTCCGTCTTACTTCCCTTATCCCAGAACAAGATAGCAAAAGATGTTTAATTGTATGTTTGGAATTCATATCACAGTCCTGACGTATATTAGACGGGAAGCCAATCCTATCCCGGATATGAAGGATTTCCATGGGTAGCAATAAATTCAGTTTGAATCGAAAAAAATCAACCTAGCCTTAGGGCCAGGGAATTTTTGTAAATAGACCGGTAGCTGAGCTGTGGGTTTGTCATAGGCTGAGAAGTTCGTAGAAAGCTTTGCTATTCATAGTCTATCAATTGTCCTGATCCAGTCTCTTCTCTTAATAAATTCCTTAGATCTTAGAGGACTGGAATTTAAGGTGTCTATATCCGAGTCTGCTGAAGCAAGTATATCGGAACATTTAGATTTTATTTTTTTCAAAAAGATGTTGTCCCCCTTTAACAGTTGAATATGAACATCCTCATAAAGAGAATGCAATTGTGGGACTGTAATCAGTCTAAATAACAAGACCCATCTCAATTCCATTGAAATTTGAAGGGATAGCAGGCCCATCTCATAACGAATAAAGGCCATGGGTATAGAGTTGGGAAGATTCAAAACTCTTTTCCATATCCTTGCTTCAACACGAACCCAGTTAATTTCCAAACTTTGAATATTGCACTCCAAACCATACAGCAGAGTCAGTATGATCTTACCCAGATAATACTTTATCAAAGGGGAAAGTGAGAATTTACAATATTTTGAATACATCTTGATCATGTGGGATACCAGCTTTGTTGCTTCCAGATCCAAGGCGTTATTCAGATCCAATTTAGTGGCATATGAAGTGATCTTAGAGCCAAGATATAGGAGTTCCCCTACCAAAGGGACAGCATTGCCACCAATTTCCCGAGAGAATGGCTTTGTTTTAGTCAGAGGACGCTTAAAAATCATCACTCTTGATTTGTCTGAATTGATTTTCAGACCATTAGCTGATGCATAGTCTCCCAGCGCTGTCATTAGCCTTTTTAGGCCAATTTGCGTGTAATCCAGAGCGATGATATTGTCCGCATAGACTAACAATGACAGTCTGGTCTCTCCAATCTTAGGACTGGCAAACAGGAGAGTCAAAAAGCAATGAAATACATCAGATAAGAATAGGTTAAATAGAAATGGGGCCACTAAGCACCCTTGATGGACTCCTCTCTGAATCTGTATCAACTGTGACAGGTTTCCAGCACTAGATAACCTTACTCCTATGGTGGAATTATGGTGCAATTCTATAAGGCTAGCCAATAAGGCATCCAGAATCCCCCATGTCTTCAATTTCTGCCACAAATGCTCTCTATTTACTGTGCCAAAGGCCTGGGATATATCCACCCAGGCCCCATAGAGATGTCTCCCCCCTTAACTGTACTTCCAGAGCTCAGGCCAGTGAGAATAAGATGGTTAAGTGTGGTGGATAGACCTCTACGGGAACCCGTCTGAAATTTAGAGAGAATACCCTTAGCCTTGGCCCAATAATCAAGATCTCTAAGGACTAGGCCAGCAAAAATGTTGCTGTCCGTGTCCAAAAGAGATATTGGACGATAGTTAGCCACCGCGAGGCAAAGCCACCCCATTATCAAAATTCAACCAGCCTATTACCAGCTACATTGGTAGAGAGCATCTGTTTCATGTAGGTAGTTTTCGGACTCAGATAAATGCAAAAGGAGGAAGTCAATATAGCATGGTCACTCTACTCTGCTTCAATGATCTTAAAACAACCACACTTTTCAAACAGACCCTGGGATGCAAAAATATAGTCAATAGTCGAATGAGACAAACCCCTTCTCCAAGTTGGGGCAACTCCAAAGCTGGACTCCAGATGTCCATTAAAGGCCAACAGTCCTCATTCTTTCATAAATTCAAAGCACACTCTACCATCCAATCTCCTTTGCTTTCTCTGAGCCAAAGCTGACATATTATCCACCAAACAATATGAATTAAGGTTTCTCATAATTCATATTTAATCTGTGGGGTATTGCATCATAAAACCAATCAGAAGGTCCCACAATTTCTGCACGAAGGGCATGATCGGAAACCGGGCAGGATTCCAGTAAACGTTTACCATTAGCCAACCCCTGTCCCTTTTTGTGTCCTTCAAAACCGCCCTGACAATAATAATCGCCGAAATTTCATTAGCAAGAACTTATGTGCATCTATCTGAATTAGTCCTTAGTCATGTGTTGTTAAAAAGCCATGTTTTGAGAGATTTTCAAAATTGGAGAATTGTGGGGGCATTCCAAACTGGTACCAGGATTGAGTTCCAGAAGGTGTGTGCGTGACAAGAAGAGGATGTTTGTGGGTCCTCTCTTTGTGGACGAACTGTGATTCCTACCTGAGAATCATGTGCCACCAGATGTATGCAGCTTAGCTGCAAGGTACGCTGGTGTGCTACTTTTGACTGCTATGTAGATGATACATGAATACATGAACAGTATCCTGGCCTGGAGAAGGAAGCCAATGTAGTTCACGTAGGATGGGGGTGATTCGGTCAAATTTCTGTGCGCCTGTAATAAGATGTGCTGCAGCATGGTGTACTGATTTTGGGGGAGCCAAGTGAGCAACAGGGAGCCCCATTAGAGGGGCATTTCCCCAATCCATGTGCAAGATATGATCCAGAAGTCGTGTGGCAGGATGAAGGGTTTGTTTTTGCTAAGGGTGGAGATTTGGAGCCAGACTCTTTAGGCCTTCTTGGCTATATGTGTCTGGAAGGACAAGCTGCTGTCAATGACAGCATAAGGATTTTGCAGAGTCCTAGAGTTGTCGATCAAATCCCTCTAGGCATATATCTTTTAGCCATTGTTGGACACGTGGTTGTTCAGCAGGCTGACCGATGAGGACGAATTCAGTCTTGGATGGTGGATAGGTTTAATTTGAGGTAGGCAATCAAAATCCAGGATTGGATGATGGCTAGCTAGTCACAGAAATGAATGAAGTCTCCAGACTATTTACTCTAATGTACACTAGTATCGTCCGCGTATTGGTGGATGGCTACATTGGGATCTTTGAGGAGAGAACCCAAAAGCTCCATGTAAAAGTTAAAAAGGATTGGTGAGAGGACAGAGCCTTGGGGGACTCTCCAGACCTACATTTGGTTAGAACACATGATCATCTGGATGGTTTGGTATTTGCTCGAGATGTAGGAGGTAAACCAATTCCGGACAGTGCTGGAGAAAACCAT
Source organism: Ambystoma mexicanum (assembly GCF_040938575.1). Taxonomy (NCBI): domain Eukaryota; kingdom Metazoa; phylum Chordata; class Amphibia; order Caudata; family Ambystomatidae; genus Ambystoma; species Ambystoma mexicanum. Next base: position 394,083,088 of record NC_090930.1, on the reverse strand, counting down.
CCTGTCAGTAAGGGGGGACAAGAAGATGCAGTGGTTGATGGTGTCAAATGCAGATGAGAGGTCAAGGAGGATGAGATGGCATGAGCCGCCCATATCCATGACTTGGAGAGCATCATCCCCTACCTGAATGGTGGCTCTCTGAAAGCTACACTTGGGTGGAACCCTGACATTTAGGAGGTGAAGATGTTCGATTCTGATGAGTAGTTGTGTAGCAAAGACTTTTTCGAAGATATTGGCAATAAACTGGAGGTTTGTAATGGGCCGGTAGTTGGCGAGGTTGTCTGGATCTAAGCTGAGGTCATATGAGACCAGTCTTGTCTGGAATTACCCTTCTTTGAAGGAGGTATTAATGATGCTGAGGTGCACGTTGAGTGCCAGGAACTTCATTTGTTTATTGATTGAGACCAGGATGATATCATGGTTTATAGTGACATTTTCGAATAGAATTTGGTCGAAAGTCAAAATGTCTAAAAAAAAAGTCTAAAAAAAAATGTCGAATGTCTTTTTTTGTTTGTTTTCTGTTCGAAATGGGGGTTCCCCCCCAACCCCCGTTTACATTTTGTTTTCTGTTTCAACCCTTTTTTATACTTGCGAAAGCAAAAAAAAACATGTAAATAAAAAAAGAACGCATTTGAGAAAAAAAAATTGACATTTTTTTCGACATTTTTGTCATTCGACCAAATTTTTCCACATTTTCACTGGATACTTGATATCATCAGAGTAAGAAATAGGTTTGAGGGAGGCAATCATTTTTAGGGCGATCCGAGGATGGAGATAGGCGAGAATTCAGTCCAGGTGGGCAGTGTGTGTATTGGGGTGCAGGGGGTGCTAATGCTGTGGCAGGTTAATTTGAGGGTGTCTCAGATTTTTCTATTTTTTGATAAAACATGTGTTGATTCCATTGTATTTTTCCTGAGTTTCTGGTACCTCAGGATTGGGTTAGGGTTTGGTCCAATGCTTTACTACTTCTAAGAAAGCTTTTATCCTGTTAGAAGCTGCTGTAATGGAGGATTAGTAGTAGGAAACGTTGGCCTCTGTAATCAGTATCCTCGATTTGGAGCAGAGAGATTTGAGGTTCGTTAGGTCTCCAGGGTTACAGTTTTTGTTCTACTGTTTCTCTAGGTTTCTGATTGATCGGTTTTGGAGACAAGCTCAGGGGCATACAAAGGTGCAATGGTTTGTTTTTGGCATGATTATCCACCAGTTTCATAGAAGGGTTGTTGAATAATTATTGGAGGCCAGAGGGATTGCCTGAGATGGAGAAGTCTGCAAAGTTTGCTTCGAGCTAATTGACCGGGAAGGTTTTGAATGAGCAGCATTGAGTGAGGGGGCATTTAACCTGACCTTTGTGGACCATAGTTGCATTGGTGACTGATAGTGGGATGGCATTATGGTCAGATCAGTTGAGTGGGATTGAGTCTGCTTAGGTGATGAGGGGGGATTATCTGAAGACCAAGGGCCCAATTGATGGAATATTTGCCTGGTTAAGGGCCGGATTCATGGAATATTTGCCCAGTTCAAAGTGAATTTGCACAGCTGAAAAGTGACTTCGCACTGCCGACACAAACCCTTATTCACGGAACTGTGCAAAGTGTATTTTTGCTGTGCAAAGTAATTTTGTACTGCATAAATGACTATGCACTGACTTTGCCCAGACTTTGCACTGAAAAAATACACTTTGCATGGTTCCATGAAACAGAGTTTGTGGCGGCAGTGAAAACTCACTTTTCAGCAGTGCAAATTCACATTGAACCGGGCAAATATTCCATGAATCAGGCCATACGTGTTGGGTGTTGCCTTTGTTGTCACGGTGGAGGGTACCATTTTCCTAAGGTCCATAGGGACTGGTCAGTGCAAAAAGCGTGCTTCGAGTGTGGTTGTCGTCCTGTGATTCGGGATATTAAAATCTCTTAGAAAGACAATATTAGCATGTACTACATTGGCAGAGGAGAGTAAGTTGGGGTTGTCGGTATTTAAAAAGTCACTCCTGTGAGGCGGTCTTTAGATGGCATGGAAAGTCGATGGATTACTTGTGCGATAAAGGGACCTAGCAGGTGAGTGATTCAAATGAGCTTGTTCTGGGAGAAAGGATGATGTGCATGGCCAATCACTCCTGTGGATGATTTCCACTCTGCCCCCTGCCCTTCCTAGCTGATCGGCATGTTGGGTGCTGTAGCCTTGGGGCAGGAGGATCTCGAAAACATGTGGGTGATGGGATAAACCATTTTCAGTGATGAACAGGGCACATAGAGCAAGAGATGAACAGATTGCAGTGTAGCTAATTCTCTGCCGACAAGCTCGATTCTGATTTGATTTGTGTCCTGCATTTCTCTTACCAAAGAGGGTTGTCAAGTCCTCTGTGTTTGAATTCTTTACTTGGCCTGGGGTTGTGGGTATGGCGATCTACACTCCACTGTCTCAAGTTCCCTCTTTTAACTCTTCAACAAAATTATGTATTGGGTCAAGTGTTCCCCTGGCATACGGTTTCCTGGGGGATCCTGCACTATTGACAGTCCTTGTGATGAAGGGTTTGTTTTGTTGCATTATATCTGACAGTGTACTTTGAGCCTTACTTCTTGTAAAAATAAAGCTCATCCATTTCCACTGCAAGGGCTGATAACATGGGTGTTGTGCTTGCATAGACCAATCATCATTTGGAACTTGTGTGTGTCTTTCATCACATCTTGCTGTTTCCATTCACCGTTTTTGGGTCTGTTCCTCAGTTGTAATGATTGCACTAGATGTGGGGCATTGGTCATTTTAGAGGGAGTATCAAATGAAGAGAGTTTTTGGTCTTGATGTCAGTTAAGGTCTGCTATCCCCCTGTTTTCCTTGGGCGGTGTCAATAGGAGTCGCATGGGTGTGAAGATATGGGATTGGTTGGACATCGTTTCTTACGACAAGGTAATTCTGTGCATTATAGTTCCATTCTCGTCTGCCTGTCTTTCCTTGGGTGGCTCATTCTGAAACTGACTGCATGTGGTGAAATAGTCTGCCTTTGCCAGAAGGCTTATAGTAGTGATGGTACACTCATCACAAATGTACAGTTTCCTGTGCATGCAGGTCATGGCAGCATTCCAGGTAGTACCGGTGGATCACTCATGAGGAAAGCAGTGGTATCTGAAATGAGGGCATGAGAAATTGGGTACCCATTGCCTACAATAGGAGGCATTCTAACTTGTTTTTGTGCTTTTGGCCATGGCATTTTAGAAATCGCTTGTATTCTATCAGGTGTTAGTTTCCTACCCTCCTTAGACAGGAGGTACCCAAGATATGCTACCTCCTGTCTACAATACTGACATTACTTCAAAGATGCTTTATGAACATGGCAGGCTAGATGTGACAATAACAATATAGTTTCATGTTTACAGAGTTCCTCCGTGGGAGCTGCTATAAGCAAATGGTCAGTATATTGAATCAATGTAACAGATTCAGGCAATTTCAAGGAATCCAACTGTTCCTTAAGTGTTACTGTATATACTTGGGCTTTCTGTATTCTAGTGATAGTATCGACTCTCCCACCACTGAGGGTGAAAGCAAATAAAATCTGTTTTCTGGATGTAATGGTATACTAAAAATGCATTTTTCAAGTCGATCACTGAAAAATATTCAGCAAAGGGTGGTATCATGGTAAGAATGGTGGCAATGTCTGAACTATTGGAAACTGAGGTAATTCAATCTTATTGATCGCTCTTAAATCAATTACAAGATGATATGCTAGATATGTATCCCTTTTGAAAAAATAGGTAAAATTGGGCTATTGCACACACTTGTTATTTCTTCTACTATCCCTTGTTTTACTAAGTCTGAGACAATTGTTTCAAGTGCTAAATAACCTTCAGGGGATACTTTGTAGTGAAGAATACGTGGATGAATTTCTCCCTGTCGTATTTGTATTTTTATTGGGGCAATATGCATAGGACCAACGTCATTTTTCAATACTGCCCATAAGGTATCAGGGATGTTATCAAACTCGGGTGGCAAAGGTTTTGCTAAAAACGGATTCATTTTTCTGACAGACATACTGTGATGTGTACTCCGTCTGGTGTACAATAAATAGTAGCACACAACTTTTTCAACAAATGTAACCCCAACACATTTTCTCCACACTCTGTAGTTAATAAGAATGGTATCTCACTGGCTACTGGTCCTAAACGGACAGGCACTGCGCCCGATACTTTACTAACTACAGGTGTTCCAGCAAAGCCTATTGAAATATTAGTATGCCCACTAGGGCTGTACTGAACTTCGGCTTCGAGTCCCTATTCTGCTGACGTTTGGCTGAAACACAGCTATTTGCTTCGGCAGAATAGTTTCTGCGTAGTGACTCGAAGCCGAAGTCCACTTTCTATGATTAGCTGCCCACTCCCTGTTTGGGAGATGACAGCCAATCATAGAAAGTTTTACAGTGTTCAGGCTGCAGAAGCCAAACAAGCTGTTTGCCTATTGGCTTCTGCAGCCTGACCACAGAGGAACCAGCCTCAGTCAGAAGAACGTGTTGAAATAGGAAGCGAGGGAAGGGAACAGTTCTTCCCTTCCCTCGCTTCCTATGCCAACGGACGGGCTCCAGCAGATGTCAGCAGCACCCGGACCCGGAGAGACCACCATCACCAGGTAAATGAGTGACTGGCTATGACCCCCCTCATCACGGTGAGGCTGCGGGGGTGCCCTGCACCCCCGCGGTCTCACCGCAATAATATTGTTCCTGCTGGTCGGGCCACCGGTGCAATGTCTGTTGTGGCCCAGACTCATGATGCCGCCGGGGCACTTTGGCCACCCGGGCAGCCTCGATTTCCAATGTGCCCCCCGCCCCTTCAGCACGGTGAGGCCGCGGGGCCACAGGGAACCCCCGTGGCCTCACCGCAATAACATTGTTGTTTGTTGGGCCACCGGTGCAAAGCCGGTGGCCTGCAGGAGCGACCCACCCGGACTCATGAGGCCACTGGGGCACTTTGCCCAACCCGGCGGCCTCGATTTCCAATGTGCCCCCCGTCCCTTCAGCACGGTGAGGCCACAGGTCCACAGGGAACCCCCATGGCCTCACCGTAATATTATGCTTGATGGTCGGGCCACTGGTGCAAAGCCGGTGGCCTGACATTGTTGTGCAATGGGGGGCTGCTCCTGCAGGAGCGGCCCCCCAGACTCATGAGGTCGCCAGGGCACTTTGCCCACCCCGGCGGCCTTGATTTCCAATGTGCCCCCTGCCCCTTCAGCACGGTGAGGCCGCGGGGGGAAAGGGAACCCCCGTGGCCTCACGGCAATAACGTTGTTGTTCGTCGGTCCACCGGTGCCAAGCCGGTGGCCCGACATTAGTGTGCAATGGGGGGACGCTCCTGCAGGCGCAGCCCCCCAGACTCATGAGGCCCCCGGGGCACTTTGCCCACCCTGACGGCCTCGATTTCCAATGTGCCCCCCCACCCCTTCAGCACGGTGAGGCCGCGGGGCCACAGGGAACCCCTGCGGCCTCACCACAATATTATGCTTGATGGTCAGGCCATGGGTGCAAAGTCGGTGGCCCGACATTGTTGTGCAATGCCCCCCCAGACTCATGAGGCAGCCGGGGCACTTTGCCCACCCTGGCGGCCTCGAATTGAAATGTGCCCCCCCGCCCCTTCAGCACGGTGAGGCCGCGGGGCCACAGGGAACCCCCGCGGCCTCACCGCAATATTATGATTGATTGTCGGGCCACTGGTGCAAAGCCGGTGGCCCGACATTGTTGTGCAATGGGGGGCCACTCCTGCAGGAGCACCCCCCCCAGACTCATGAGGCCGCCAGGGCACTTTGCCCACCCCGGCGGCCTCGAATTGAAATGTGCCCCCGCCCCTTCAGCACGGTGAGGCTGCGGGGCCACAGGGAACCCCGTGGCCTCACCGCAATATTATGCTTGATGGTCGGGCCACCGGTGCAAAGCCGGTGGCCTGACATTGTTGTGCAATGGGGGGCTGCACCTGCAGGAGCGGCCCCCCCAGACTCATGGGGCCACCGGGGCACTTTGCCCACTCCAGCGGCCTCGCATTCAAATGAGCCCCCCACCCCCTCTGTTGTCCCACAATGTTCTCCCATGTCCCACCACCCCCTCCGTTGTCCCGCAATGTTCTCCCATGTTTCCCCATCCCCTCTTTTGTCCCGCAATGTTCTCCCATTTTCCCCCACCCCTCCATTGTCCCATGATGATCTCCCATGTTCCTGCCACTCCTCTGTTGTCCCGCAATGTTCTGCCATGTTCCCCCACCCCTCGATTGTCCCACAATGTACTCCCATTTCCCCCCACCCCTCCATTGTCCCATGATGATCTCCCATGTCCCCCACCCCCTCCATTGTCCCATGATGTCCCTGCAGGAGCGGCCCCCAGAGTTGCTTTTAGCCTTGCCCTCCATAGAGTTCTGTGTCTGAAATGTTTTATAAGTGGATCTCAGTTCCACTGGCTGTCATGGGACCTTTGCGTCCCAAAGAGTCTCATAGTTTGTTCCTTTTAGCCCATAGAGTTTCTTGATCTTCTGAATTCTACCGTATGATCCAGTTGTCCTGGGCCATTTATTTGTTCTTGTAGACTTGTTGTGACAAAATGTGATGAGTAGAAAAATTGTGCATTTTCCGAATCCTGCAACACTTGTCTAGCAGTAACATCACCCTTTTCTTTACTTTAGTTATACCACAGGCCAGAAAAGACACAGCACCTACCAAGGAAGCTCACCCCTGAGATGGACTTACACCACCTTGATGCAGATGCCTGCTTAGTGCCTACAATCCTTGTGAGTACTATGGGGGTTTTACTATTCAGGGGAAGCTTGAGGTGGGAGGGTACCACTCAGTGCATATGCCTGATTAAATGAAAGACTGCTATATTAAACTTGCCGCCGTCAATGAATGTACATAATGGCTCCTTCAACTCCTGGCAATTTCAAGTGTGGTTTTTGTCGTTCATATTTCGTTTTTTACATACTTATTTTTGATAAAAGGCTTTTTCAAAAACATATTTAAAGGGAACCCCCAATACCACTTCAGAGCCCAGAGCCATCATGCAGTACTGCCCTGCCAAAACTCTTAACTTTGACCTTTGCTTTACATTTCTTTGTCATCAGTACGAGCTTCTGATTTACCTAAAGGCCCTCAAGCAACAGCTAGAAGACGTGCCCAGCAGAAACCCTATCCCTCGCCCAGAGCTGCAGAACCCCCTTCATTGTCGGCATGAGTAGCACCAAGGAGAAAAACAGCCCTGTGTGGGATTACTTTACCATTAAAATGGATGATAACTCCAAGGCAGTGTGTTCTGTGTGCCATGCGGTTTTGTCTCGTGGATCTGCAAACTCGAGACAGTGCAGCACATCAGCACTGACCAACCATCTGCGGTCCAAAGATCACAATGACTATGTCCAATATGAAAGGAAAAAAGAGGCAGTTGTTGGGAGAATCAACAGCAATGTGTCTCCCGCAAAGTGCAAAAGGGTATTGTCACAGCTGTCCATTAAAGATTGTCTGGACAAAAAACAAGTGTGGCCTCTGGACAGCCCTTCTGCACATGCAGTGCATCGCAGTATTGACGAAATGATAGCGCTAGACTTGCAACCATTTTCTGTTGTTGAGGATGTCGGTTTGGTGCGTTTACTCCATAAGTTGGAGCCTAGGTACAAAGTACCATTACGTAAATATTTTTCAACACGCATCATCCCTGACCTGTATGAGAAAGTGAGCCAGTTTATTCCTTCAGAGTTTCAGAGGGCTGAGAAAATTGCATTTACTGTGGACATTTGGACATCTGATAACACTGTGACATCTTTTATGAGCTTAACAGGGCATTGGCTGGCCAGCAACATTAAAAGGCATGGAGTTTTGTTGCAGTGCGAGGCTTTTGGCGGAAGCCATTCTGGTGCCAAAATAGGATTAGCATTCCAAGAAATGCGAGAGAGGTGGCAAATTAGCCATTCCAAAGTGCACGTCATTCTTTGGGATTATGCTGCTAACATGTGCAAGGCCTTCAGAGAAGCAGACTTAGCTAGTGTGGGGTGTTTTGCTCACACCGTACAACTTTGCATCCATGATGGCCTTTTTGTGCAAAGATCTGTGTCGGACATGATGGCACATGCAATAAAACTTGTAGGCCACTTCAAACATTCTAGTTCCGCCACGTCCCGCCGGCACGCACTGCAAAAAGATCTAGGGTTGCCTGATTTGTAGTTGATTCAAGATGTGTCACCACGGTGGAACTCGTCCTTTTTGATGCTGGGGCGACTGGTAGGGCAGAGGCGGCCAGTAAGTTTGTACTGTGCGGAGGATGATAAAGTGTCAAATCTTTCTGCCTGCCAGTGGCTTTTGGCAGAAAATGTTTTATCTTTGGTGGCACCCTTTGCAGAGCTCACAAAGGAGATTTGCTCCCCTGCATCAAGCATCTCCTTGGTGTTTCCTGCTGTGAAAGCTTTAAGGGCCTACCTGAGCTCTGGCGAGGTTAGGGACACTGGTGTGAAGCTAGTGAAAGCAGAGTTTTTGAAGGCTGTAGAGGCAAGATTCAAAGACATTGAGGCTATACCCATCTACTGTGTGGCGACAGGCATCGATCCGCGGTTCAAATTAACATTTTTCAGCAATGATGTTGTGGCCAACAATGTGAAATGTTCTATGCACTCTACTGCCTTAGCCCTCTGTGAGCAGACCTCCCCTCCTGAGGGGCAACCTGCAGACCCTGACCCACAAGAGGACGAGCCACCACCCAAGAAGAGCATTCCACCATGTGGCATATGCGCATTCTGGGACAGTGTTGTTGAGCAGTCCACGGCTGGTGTGAGTCAGTCAATAAGTTCCCTGGACACTGAGCTCACTGTCTTTTTGAGAGAGCCACTGCTCCCTAAAACTGCAGACCGGCTGGAGTGGTGGGACATGAACAGTGTTCGGTTTCCAGGGTTGGCAAAAGTTGCGCGTGTGTACTTGGCACCTCCTCCTACCAGTGTGGACAGAGAGAGAGTGTTCAGTTCAGCTGGAGATATTTATTCTGAACACAGAAGTAGCTTCTTAGCTGAAAATGTCGAAAGGCTTGTTTTACTAAAATACAACCTTCCACTTACAGGTTACTCTTACTAGGAGTGAGGGCTTTTCCCATAACTTTATTTTTTGCCTTTTGTCATAAGCTTACAGAGATGTGTCCAATTAATAAATATGTACCCATGCAATAGAATGCCTCTTTAGTTTATTCATTGAAATGCTGTTTATTATGCCCTAGAATATGTTTGCCTAAAAAAACAACTATTCGGCTCACTATTCGGCTCCGGCCGAATAGTTGACAAACTATTCGGTATTCGGCCAAATACTAAATATGCTATTCGGTACAGCCCTAATACCCACTCAAAGGAATATCTTGAACCTTAGCATGATCTATAGATAACATTTGCGTCCCTGTGTCTACTAGAAATCGATGCTCCTGTCTCCCAACTCTCATGTGAACCTAGGTTCCTGACTGATCCACAGGGATGGGGAATGGTTACATTTGTTTTCATTTGAGACATGTTCTAGTCTGAGAAATCCCAAGAGAAATCTTCAATATTGTATTGATTAGTGACAAAAGACTTGCTTGTGTGCACCAGGACCCCCAACCGGCCCATAGAGCTGGGGTTTGCCCAATAGCACTTTAAGATCGAATAGCAGCACCCATGAGATGCATGGGGATACAGATTAGTACTCAAGCATCAAATCAATGATGACAACTCAACGGTTTGGCAAAGGGAGTCAGTTTAATGACAAGTACAAAAAACAGGCAGTCTCATGAATATCAGTGGATGCGTGATCTTCCCTCTCGCTTCACAACTCCAACGAACTTCATAAAAAACACATCATTTATACTAAAAACTCGTCATCACTGACATTCAATGCTTAAACGTGGCATGCAATTCTATTGGTTCTAGAAAGGTAACTTTAATATAGGTACTATATCTGTATAGGGTAACGGAGTAAGGGGATTGGGTAAACACTGTCAGGTGGGACATTTAAGCCCTACCTTAAAATGGCTACTGTGGACATCACTAAAAGTATGACGTCTCATTGGTTCTACTAACTATAGGACCGTATATTACTTGGTCCGCTATGGTTGGGTTGGCACAAACCCCACTCATACTTTTCCACTTTACCTAGCAGCATGCAGAAAGGTCAGCAAGGTGCAGGGTGCCCCTCAGCTCCCCTGGCCTTCCTCCAATTATCGTTACAATCAATCATCACTTTAGTGGCCATATGTCAATTATTTCACTGTGGTTGGCCTCGAGACTTTATTTCCTGTCTGGCAAAGTTCTGATATCTTCGCCTGTCCCACTGCCATGCGTAGGGGTCAAAGTCTCACTTCTTCTCGCTTGGATGGTCACTTGATTCAGACACAGTGAAATTGCATTCCTCTTCATGTAATTCATGTATTTGATTTTTGTTTTGCCCACCACCTGCCTTTGGCTTCTAATCTTGACCTTTCTGAGCAGGATATTCTGTTCCTTGCTTCATTAATTGTAGCTACTGTTCATCTATTTTAGCTGATACGACCTTGGTTTTTATGGCACAGTTTGCCTCTGCTGAGTTTCGTTCTGCCTTTTATTCTTGATTTGTCAGTATGAAGCTCTCCTCATGTGGCCTTTAGTAATCTTTTGGTTGATTGTACTTCTTGTGCACAGTGGAAGTATACTTGTAATACATGCTTCTTTTGAGGTAGATATGAATAGGTGCCGCTTGCCGCACTCTATCCCTCTACTAAGCATAGCAACCTGCACAATTTTCTTAGCTTTCTTGCGGTTCCAAACATATGTACAGGCGTAAACTGGTTGAACATCTTAGTCATGCTCACAGCATAACCTTCTTTCATTTGACGTTGTCCTTTCCATGGCATTTCATCTCTTTACATTCTCAGGTTGTCATACCTTCCATATGTGAGTTAGTCTGAGTTCTTGTGATGTCACCATTCGTCTTCCATCAAAACCTTTTTGGCTTTTTCAGGGACTGTACTCAGGCCATCTTCATTTCGTTTAATTTGTTGATATGGTTTTCTCAATGGGTAGTAAGTGTCCATGTTTTCCTTGGTGTCGGTACTTCAATAGGTGCTTTTCTTCTGATGGGTACGGGACAGAGCCCCACTGCGGCTCTCTGCTGGTTTATTTTTTCGTTATACGTCACCTACATTGGCGTGAACGTTCCTGGTACTTCAAAATGGATGGTTGGAGTGCGGGCTGTACTTGGGACTGCCCCTGCACTCCTCCCTCTGGGCAATTAATCGACCACTTTCATCCCTTCCTTTGAATCCATCTTCTTTTGCTCCTCTGTATTCAATTTCACTTCATTTTCTGGGTGATTTTCTCTTCTTCTGGGTCTATGTATGATGGCCTGTAGAAATGTCTCTTTGGTATCCATATTTTCATAAATCCTTTTAGACTTCCTGCTCTTCTTACGTGTTCATCTTTGTTCCACGTCATTAGTTGACATTGTCCATTTGGGCTACAATAGATCTATCTTCCCACATAATTTATGTGTTTCCAGGGATATAGAAACTTTGTTCCTTCTGGTGCATAAATGTTGGCCTTCACAAAGTCTCTTATTTCTTCATCTGTCAGGTCTTTGGTCTTCTCTCCTGGTTCGACATAAATCATGATCTTCATCCCTATGGCTTTTTTCACAGTTTTCTGGCATTGAGAGATTATTACCTTGATAACACAAAATACGAGCAATATCATCACTAGCAGGGTCCCTGGGAATTTAAATGCATCTGCCATCCATTGTGGAATCCATGAAAATAGTGATCCAAACCAACTGTCATCGTCCACTCCGTCAGTTTCATCAATCATTTGATTCTGTAATTTTGTCAGCATACTTATGGCTTCTGTTAGAGTTCCATTTTCTTCATCGTGAGAAGGTATAAATGTGCAACATGATTCTCCTATTTTTGCACAAACACCTCCATCCATGGCTGTTATCATGTCAAGGACATATCTGTTCTGGAGAGTCATCAGTCGAACTGCTCTTAAATCTTCTTTTATTGCATTGAATCCTTTTATAGTTGTGTTGATGGTCTGCAGCAATTCCCATCTGGTTATCTGCAACCATTTAGTATTTGCTCCAACTTGAATTCTCGGCATGAAAATTGTTGTGAACACTGAAGAAGTCTCACTGAACAGTCTATGTTCGTAAGGGATAGCATCAAACGCTTCTATGGATTTGGCAGAAAAGTAATTCTCTCGCTTTATTCACCTCATCAGTTCCACAGATCTCCTTTTCTTCAGGTGAGCATCTGCTTTCGGGAATCTGTCAATATTCAGATCACTTTTTGGGATCACCGGTACTGAAACATGGACATTTACTATTGTGCATATACCTTCCCAGTTTCTCGGCAGTCTGATATATGCTTTGGATTCACATGTCCAATAATGATCCATCATCACTGTTGTTCCATATACCATTCCTGGAGCATCAAAAACCTGTCCAAAGTTCTGATTCTCCCCCATCCTTCTTGTGCATTGTTTCTGAAGCACAGTTTTGGATTCTCTAATGGCACTAAATGTAAGGGTCCTCCTCTGTCTTCGACCCATGGTTGCAGTTTTGCAAGTTTTGGCCATAATGACTTGCATATCTTCTGCGCATTTTCAATTGCTTCTTTGCAGGCTCCAGTGACCATCCATGCTCTGCAGATCACTATGCCTTTCTCCCATCCGTCTGGTGAAAGTAAAGTACCCCAGATCTGCATTTGGCCTATGCTCTTCCATTTTCTGGCCTCTTCTGGAGTTCTTCCTTGAATGTTCATTTTTGATTTGCTTCTCTTCTGATCTCCGCCACTTTAACTACAGGCTTCTCGTACCTTATCACAAAGTGTTTCGTCTTTCCATTGTTTCTGGTCTTTATGTCCTGGACATAATCGTCTTTGTTTGGATCAGTCACTTCAGTTGCCCATTTCAGTGAGGCATCACTTCCCATGAACTGGCCTCGGGTCTTGCACATTGCCACATGCGATAGACAGTGTGCTCTCTGGACATCAATTTCTACAGCTATAAAGATCTTTGACTTCCCCATTCTGTAAGGTAGGAATGCACAGACGAAGCATTCCCCCTCTGAACTCCATCTTCCAACTTCTTTCATATGTTGGTACCATATGTTGTTTCCCAAATGTGCTGTGCTGTCCAAGTAGTCGTTTAATTCACTGTCATCTCCTTGCATGCTTCTCTTGATTCTTAAGGTTTTCATGTAGTTTGCTATAACTACATCCTTGAATGCATCTGTATGGCTTCTTCATCCTGGAGGATTCTCGGGTATCCTGGTCCATGGCGCAGGCCCCTTCATCTGCACCAATTGAGTAGGCAAAAGTCTGGTGATTCTTTCTATTTCCTCTTGCCTTTTCCTGGCTCTGGCTAATGACGGCCATATTGATTATGTTATCAGTTGTGCTTGTGAGATTTTCTCTGAGCATGCCTTTGTTTCTATCAGTGCTGTATCATGGTTGTTGATCAATGATGTTTCTGTTGGTTTCCTCTCTACGTCCTTTTGTCCTTCCAAGAGCTCAGCTGCCTTCATTTGGCTTTTAACTTTGCTTATAGTAGAGCTTCTCATTGTTGGCTGTCCAGCCTTCCCCTCTTCTTTGGCATATGGTTCTGTAGTTATTGACACTAGGCCTTGTGAGTTTGCATTCATCGTTTGCATGTGTGTGGTTGTCAATAACCTTTCTACATTCATACTCTTTAGACCCTGGCAACAGGCTTTTCAATTTGTTTTTTGCCATAAGTGTGTGTGTGTCATTGCTACTCAAATCCATCTCGAGTTCACTAATTCCACTTTCAGACCTTCTAGGGACTGGAATGACTACGTAAGGTCTGGGTGCCTTTGTAGGCTTCATGCGTGCATCATTAGGTGGGTGCACTGGAATTGGAATGCTTTGTGCACCAATATGAAATGCAGTTCTAATCGTCAGTGACAGTAAAACAATGATGAATATAATACATAAATACATGATACCCCTATAGGTTAGTCTACAGCATTTCGTTCCGAAATAATATGAGCGTCTCTCCTCCTGAGGGAGGACAAGGTTGCTGCTCTGACTCCCCATATCGATCATCTGTTGAAAAATACTAACTTTTAATAAACTCTTAGACAATATTATTTTGCTTTCTGCTGGTTCTGCTTGTGAGCTCCAGGTACTAAACAATTGTCCCTCTTTGCCTGAATAATGGATTGTCTATTGTCTCTGGATATAGTTTATTTTTCTACGTATGAGGCGATGTCAAAATCAGGTAATCATTTCAGCACGTCTCTTTATTGTGCATGTTCAAAATACACGAGTTCCCAGTCGGTGCCTCATATCTGCTTCACTCCAGAAGACATCTCGTTCCTGTCAGTATAACAAAAGTGAAGTCTCTGGCAATACTCTCTCTCGAACTGTCCATCGGTGGAAAGTTTAAAATCTTCTCAGATAGTTCTGTTGATGGTTAGAAAGTTTGACTTGCATCACGATACCATGCAAGAGCATGCTCATCTGCGCAGAATTATCTGGGTCTCTGATAAATGTGAGGACGTCAACACTGGCAGGTCTCCCCACAAGTTCTGGGAAATCCTTGATTAGACGAAAAAAGACGTTACTTGACAACCTGCTGTCTTCTGGTGACAGAGACATTTGTCCCGCCCTTTCTGAAGTTTGGAACATTTTGGCCCTCACTCACTGTGAACACTTTCTACAATTTCGATGTGCGTGGAGAGCAACTTGGATAATAATTCCATTCAGGATTATACTTAAATGTTCTGTGTTTACTGGATCTCGAAGAAATGTCAAAACGTCTGTGGTTCTACCGACAAGATCTGGACAGTCTTCAATTAGGCGCAAGAACAGTATGTTGATAAGCCTATTCGCTTCTTGGAAAATTTGGTTTTTCCTCGCTGTATTCTGGAAGCAGGAGGAATTGCTCAGCAATTACAATGAGCAGCCTCCTTATGGTCTTTTTGTTTTCAGGATCTTGAAGAATGTCAGTGATACTGGTGAGCCTTACAACCGATGAAAGGTATGATCTCAGTACTAGCTCAAAATATGTTAACATGTCCTTAGTGATGTCACTACTGTGGGGTACCTCAAGTGGTTCCGAACAAAGTCTCTGTGTTGAAAGAGTCTGGATACTGTATTGTCTTCCAATTTATGTGTCCTCGATCAAAATTTGGCATATTATTTTCTTGTCGATGCTTCAGTGTGCCTCAGTCCAAAGTTTAAAGTCAACAGACTATGTTGTGCCTTATATGTGCACTTTTCCTCTTCACCCTGCAACTAGGATGCACAGAGTGTCCGTTTTTATGTCCTTATCCTCTTTTTTGCTCAGAGGAATGTCCAAAATGAAGCCACAACCTTGCACAAAATTCCTTCTCTTTGCTTTGCTGCTGGTCATGCTGTGAAACCTGATAGTATGGAGAAGCCTGGTTTGTTATCATTACAGAATCATTACCCATTATTACAGAATCATTGCCCATTGTTAGAGAATCATTACCCATTGTTAGAGAATCATTACCCATTCTGACTAGTACTGATTAGTAGTGACATGAAGTAGTAACATTAGACTATCCACATTATTCTGCCACTTTGTATGCATTTGCAATTTACCATAGAATGAGGCCTGTTATATTTGAAGTGCCGTGTAGAGACACATGTTATATTTGTAGACACATGTATATGTTGTTATGTATTATGTATGCATGTAGAGAGACACGCATTGAGTGTTCACTTAGAATATGCATTGAGCTTTGAGTATAGTGCTCGGTATGAATGAGTGTGTTGGGCACTATATTCGAGAATAGAGAAAGCATGAAGCCATTCCAATGAGACAAACAGAAGAGCCGCAGAGTGTGAAGTTGTTATGGTACACTGTGAAAGATTGGAATGTGTAAACAGTTTAGTTGATAAGAGGTCGCCTTTGCCTTAGTAGAGACATGGAGAAGGAGGCTTTATCAGCCCTGGCTGGCCCTTTGCAGAGAGAGAGAAGGTGGGGGTAGGCAGTGCCATGGAGGGAGAGGAGCTTTGGCTCACAGAGACATGCACAAGGAGAGAGGGATTTGAATGGAAAATATGAGGAGATGGTAAGATGGTGACCATAGACAGAAGAAGGCCATGGCTTAGATAAGGAATAAATATGATGACAAATGTCACAATGGCAAGAACACGCAGTGATTGAAAAGTACAAGACATGCATCACAGACATTTAGGCACTGAGACCGAGAAAAACAGAGGCATTTTAGCTTAGAGAACAAGTGTAACCATGGATATGTATACGTCATTGAACAGTGTAATGAGAGGTGAGGTTTTGGGAGTTTCTAGCTGTTGGAGATGGAGTTTTGGATGGAGCTGTTCTCTGAGATTTGAGTGGCTGCACTCTGCTGGTCTGCTCTCTGAGGAGAGAGGGAGTTGGTAGTTCGAGATGCTTGTTGGAGTTGGAGATGGCACACTGAAATTCTGAGCCAAGCTGATGAGATCGACCTGGCAGGAATCTGGCAGGGAGAGGCCTGGCCCTGACTGACTGGCTGGTTGCAGAGTTAGCGGGAGAGGAGAGGCAGAGCAACACAGAGAGAAAAAGGGGAGTATTGCTGAATAAGACATGTGCTTGGGGAATTAGAACAGACTCTCACACAGAGCTTTGGCTGACATGATAGATGGGGTAATCAGACAGAGATACAAGAGCAGGGGGGCATAGTGATCCACACCCTTAGGAGATTGTCTAAGGCTGACAACAGGCCACCCACGCGGGGCTAGGCCAAAGGTATTTTTGTATTGCTTTCTCACAATGCGTCCTTTTTCCTCATCATGGATCTCATCTGCACATGCTGTGGTTCTTCCCCATCGTCTGTAGTCTCTACGCATTGGGGTGCAGGCCGGAGGCTTTTGCCGATGTATGGCTTGAGGTCACCCAAAAAGATCCAAGCTCTTCTTCCTTGTAGCTTGACTGCAGAGGGAGTGACGTCTTCCACTGTAAAGGGACCGTTAAACCTTGACTTGTCGCATCTCTTTCTCGTGTGATTTTTCACCAGGACGGTGTCTCCAGGAAAGATTGATGGAACACATACATTCTGAACTGTGTTTGCAGTAGTATCTCCTTCTGTGTTCTGTGCTGCCCTGCACCCTTTTCGTCGTCGCTGCAGCTGGCCTGAAATTACAGTGAGATAGGGTGTCATGCAATTCAAGTAATTTTGCATTTCAGACCCTAATATTTCTCTTGTCGGCTGGGCATCACATCCAGCTCTGTCTCGAGGTGTCAGGGAAGTGCGCATCCTTCTGCCTGTTGCTATTTCGTGCGGCGTAAGATGATGGTCAGAACCAGGATGGTTTCTGAGGCATACAGTGCCAATGGAAGGCACTGCAACCATCCCTTTCTTAGAGTAAGCTTCAACTTGGCTATCCTTACCTTTAACAAGCCGTTGAGCTTCTCACTTATCCAGTTACCTTGCGGGTGATACGCCGATGAGAACTTGTGCTTTATACCAAGCAACAAGCTAATCTGTCCAAAAACGTCATTGACAAAGTGAGCCACATTATCCGACCTCATGACTTCACATACTCCCCACCTGGGAAATACCTCTCTCACTAGAAATTTGGCCGCACAGGTAGAGTCTGGGTGTGTACATGGACCTGCTTCTATCCATCTAGAGAATGGGCACACCACAACAATCAGATACCTGTACACATTACATACTTGTATCATATCGATGTAATTGACATGCAAGTGCTGAAAAGGTCCATTGGGCCTTAGGATGACTCCTCTGACTTTTAGTAGGTGCCCAGCCGTGAACTATTGGCAAATTATACAGTTCACCATAAAAAATGCAACGTGCTCTGCTAAGTTTGGTATGAAGCAGTCTTCAGCGAGCGTTGCCGCGAGATTCTCTTTTGTCATGTGTAATGGATAGTGTAACCATTCAAATGCTATTTTTAACAGTGCTATAGGCATTACTGGTTTACCGGTGTTGTCTTGTCACCACAAGCTTTCGGAGGGGTTTAAAGAACACCCTCGCCGCGTCCAGAGATTTTTCTCCTCCTGTGATGCCTTCCTTTGGAGTTCCATTAACGGGATTTGCCCCATGTTATTGTAGCTCTTGGGTTCACTTCGTACAACAATCATTTTTTCGTTTCCGTCAGTAATTTCCACATCCATGATCATCTCGCCCTTGGATGCCATACGCTTGGCTTCCGTGTCTGCTGCTTGATTTCCTTGTGAGATAAAATCTGTCCCTTTCGTGTGGGTGGTGCACTTCACGACCACTTTGCCCACTGGGAGCTGTAGTGCCTTAATGAGCCTATCCAATAGGGCTGTGTGCTGCACTGGCGTGCTGTCTGCTAGTAGGTAGCCCCTCCTTTTCCAGCGCGCTAAGCCTGCGTGCACTGTCAACGTCACATAGGCGGAGTCAATCGCGAGTATCAATGCCAATCATTCTGCAGCCTGTGCTGAATAGTGAGATGGTAATCGTGCACTAATGAGTATTCAAAATTCTCCATTTGCTGTGTGCTTCATCACAGCAGCGCCTGTATATCTTTGCCCATCGTTTTGGATGATTCTCGAGGAACCGTCAACGAAGACAATTTCTCCTTTTGCCAAAGAATTCTATTACTCCGTGAATCTCGTCATAAAATTCTTCATAATTTGCACAGTCATGGATTGGCTCTCCTTCAGTGACTGGCTCTGCTATGAACATGGCAGGGTTAACTATTTTGCATCGGACTACCTTAATCGATAGATTCGATTTGATCACTTCATAGGCAGAAGCTCTCTGAGATGTCAATGGGCCCTTTGGTTTCTCTAGAATAGCAAATAGCACATGCTCGACGTACAACATCATGGAGCATCACATCACGATGGTTGTAGCCTTTTCTATGGGGAACGCTGCGGCAGATAAACTTTGTTCACAAGGGAAATTACCTCTTACCACTGGGTCCAAATTCCTACTGTAATATGCCAGGAGCTTGTACCCCAATGTGGTTCTCTGCGCGAACACTGCCGTCATAATGATGCCATTCATGTGTGAAAGCAAGTAGAATTTCTCTGCATAATTGGGAATCCCTAAAACTGGTGCCGTGCAAATGGCTCTCTTGAGTTCAGCAAACCCTGACTCGGACCATTCCATTTATTCTTTCGTCACCTGTGCCTTCTTTAGGGCCTGTAACAAGGCCTTGGTATATGAGCTGTAGTCAAAGACCCATGCTCTGACATAATTGCAAAGACCTAGAAAGCTCTGCATCTGTTTTATCGTGCGTGGCTTCGATGTGTTCAATATGGCTTCATCCCTTTCCGGGGTAACTCATTTCCCCTCGTGTGAGATCAGTTGACCTATGTACAGCACTTCTTGTTGACAATATTGTAACTTTTCTTAGTCAACTTTATATGCCTTTTCAGCCAATATAGTCAATAGCTGAATAGAATCGCGTCTGCATATTTTCTCTGTTGTGCTGCAAATTAAGATGTCATCCACATATTGCTGGACAACACTTTCTAATGTAGTATTGCTCAGGTCCATCTGCAGGACTCTGTTGAAAATGAATGGAGACTCACAGTACCCCAGGGGTAGCCTCCTGCTTTACAAATGCATCTTTCTGAACGTAAACAATGTCAGATCTTGTGAGTCTCGGTACAATGGGATTGAGAAAAATGCATTTATTAAGTCAATCACCATGAAATATTTTGCCTCAACGCGTATGTTACATAGGATTGAAGCCGGTTTAGGGACTAAAGGGAACTCGGCCTCTACAATATCATTTATCGGGCATACATCCTGGACTAAATGCCAAGACCCTCCCTTTGATTTTTTAATCGGATAAACCGCAGTGTTGCATGACGATTCCGATGTCACTAATATGCCCTGTTCCATAATAGCCAAGATTGTCTTGAAAATTCCTTCATCTACTTCCCTGGCCATGGGATACTGTCGTGCTTTTGGTAATATTGCTCCTGGCTTCAGTTTAATTTTTACTTCTCTGACTCCTTTCAATAAGCCTAACTCATAGGGGACTGTGGTCCATACTTGGGCGATGTCGTCCTTGAAATATTCAGGACGGTTCTGTGTTAACATCATTCTCTGCGGCACTTCTCTTTTGATAATTTTCTCCCAAAAAATGAGATTTACCTCAACTGTTGTTTCTCCCCCATTTGCTTGCTCATCAAACAGATTGTCTTCAGTGACGTCAGTCAATCTATACCCTTCTTCAATGGCGATTATTGTGCACCATTGTCGGCCTTCATCATCACAACCATCAATCAAAGCCATTTTCCTTCGTATAGTGGCTGTGTGTATCACCAAGGGAAATACTTGTCCCTTTTCCTCGTGCATAGGTATTCCTAGCCTAAAGAGAAATTCATCTGGGGTCCTCATGGTTTTATCTGCAAGACCTGGCAGCCCTGCCATTAGCACACGTACTCCATACACAAATATTTCTGGCTCTAATGGGATAGCTCTCATAGCTGTGTTTCCTGCGTATGCTCTAATCATCTTGCATACGTTCATTTAGTGCATTCCTGAAGTTGAACATACTATGCCTTTCTCTGTGAATGAAATTGTCATGTTTAACTTCGTCATTAGATCTCGTCCCAAAATATTCACTGGGGTTTGTCTTGAATATAATAGTAGTACATTCATGTCACATTCTCCTATAGAGACTGGAAGTGCATCTGTAAAAGGAACACGACTTGTAGCTCCTGTGAAGACCTGAGTATTTATAGCATCGCCAGACAAGGAAAACTTGCCTTCACGTATACACAAACGTGTTGCACCCGTGTCACCTAAGAAGGAATATTCTTAACCCCCTATAACAACATCCACCCTTGGTTCCTGGTGAGGGTCTGGTGTCACTGATAGGATAGAACACATCAGGGTTCCCAGTGAGCAGTCCTAGTCCATATACAACTTTGTCCTATTTTGTGGGAGTGGACTTCCCACATCACCAGTGTTACCTCTTAGTCCAGAGTTCCCAGCCCGTCCTGCACTTACTGTCTGTGATAGTTGCATCAGTGACTGTTGTGACTGTCCTTGTGGAAAACTCATCAGATTCTCAGGTTTCAAGCTTTGCTGCGCTCCTGGCATTTGCTGTTGCAGAGTGTGATTCTGTACAACTTAATTTCCTCCCTGTTGTAAAACCACAGGTGGATTCACCATACCTGCTCTTGTTCCTTCCTTGGTCCCCTTGCATCATTCCTTGACTTCTGCATGTGCGTGCTAGATGCCCTGTCATCCCACACAACCAACATGTTGGCGGTGGTCTGATTATTTGCCTTTTTGACATATCTTGATTGCCATTTTGCATGTTTTGAAAGCCTCCTTGATTACTCTGAAAACCTCCCTGATTATTCTGCCATCCTCTTCCTCTAAATTCTGTTCCTCTGGGGTAAAACCCAGTATTGCCCTGATTATTCGACTGTGGATTATTAACCGGCTGCATGCTCGACCCATCTGTGCTAGTTATCATTGCCCCTTCAATGGCATATTTTGACAATTTTTTCTGCACTAATTTTGCTTCTTCAGCTTTTTGTACAGCCTCTTTTTTCTGATTCTTTTCTTGCAGCAGTCTCTAGTAGTGCGCTATGGTCAACTGTATTTCAGACCACGGGTTGGCCTCGATTCTTACAAAATTTTGAAGCTGTTTCTGTACCAGATCTGGCAGCCCTTGGCATAATATATGGTAAAATATGGGTATAGATCTCGCCCAAGTTTCACGGGTCTCAAGTACCCACACGTCTTGGAAATTCTGAATGGAAAGCAAAGGGTTTTCTGACTCCTTCATTTTCCGTGTCATGATAGCTCCCATTTCGGAAGTATCTGGATATAACAATCGTAATGCTTTCCATACCGCGGCTCTGCAATTGTTGAACGGTGCTGTGTCATGCACAGTGTTGACTGTAGTCATACCAGGGTAACCTGCCTGTGTCCACACATCGTCCGCTCTATCAACAAGTATGGCGATTAAAAGACCCTTAATTGATATCCCCTATAGATAACATGTTCCCTCCCGTCCTTTTTTCAAGCTTGTGTATCCATTTTACGGCTCCTGATGTCAACATTGGAAGCTTGTTTTTCCGGTTTTCCCAATCCATGTGTGGCCATGGAATATACTTGTTTCTCGAGCAGTGAAAATTGGGACGCATAGCCCTCTCTCTCTTCTCTCATTGTTCTTCTGTCTATTGCAGGAGCAATATTCCCACATCGCCACCTACTTGGCAATGTCCTTAGCCATCTCACATAGGGTGGTGGAGAACCCCCCTTTGACTGTAAGATACTTCTTCGCGTCGGTCTGACTGTGTGGTTGACCCTGATGCCCTCGGTGCAGGCCCACTAGAATCTGACCATCTTATTCCTCTCCCTCCTGAGAATCATTTTTCGCGTCTCCTCTCTTCCTCCTTTCCCTCGTGCCGCTCTCTTTCAGAGTCTAACACTGTCTGTGCCCAGCTCATGCAACTCTTCGCATTCTCTTTGTTCTTACTCATTTCCAACCTATCTAGGAACAGCTCTCAATTTCTACTACTTCGGGAGGCATTCTCAGAATCGTAAAGCTGAGTGCTTTCCAGGCGCTCGTCTTTCCTCTCCCCTTGATTTATTTGTTCTAGCCACATTTCATCGTATATTCTATTGATCGTCTCTCTGATGCTTCTTTTGTAGAAGTCATCCTTGATATCTGCCCTAGACATGCCTGGTACTGAATCATACTCCGAAAAAATTCTTCTATATCTTCCCACTCTACTACTGGATCAGGTTTTTTAACCTACCTTTCCAGATATTCAAGATCGCATGCTCTTTGTCTTCACTTACGTTCTACGTCGTCATAGAATTCTCTGCACTTCCTCGCTTCTTCTCTGACTCTATCTTCTTCCTCTTTCTTTGCATTTCTACGTTCATTTGCCCTTCAAATTTCCTCATCCCTTTGTCTCTTTATTCTTTTCTCTCATATCTTTTGCTCTTCTTCTATTGTTCGCTGCTCCTGTCTGTCCTGATATTTTGGCTGTTCTCTGCTTATGATCGCATAGCTTTTCTTGCTCTTCGCGATATAACTGTTCTCGTCTCTGCCTGTCCTTTTTCCTTATTCTTTCGTCTCTTAATCCTTTTTCCTTTTCCTTCTCCTTTCTCTGTAATTCATCTGGCTTCCCTTGTTGTTTCGCTTCATCAATGCCTTTACCATCGAGTTTCAACAAAATCTGACTTCCCATCCATTCGTTCTGTGTGAATTATATCTCATCACTTCTATCATCACTTCCTTTACATCTTTTGCATTCTCTCTCTGTATCGAAGGTTGTATTTGCTTGTGCCTGGTCTTTTCTCTCGTTCTCACGTCTCTCATTGTCTCTCTGTCTTTGTCTGGATATTCATCACTAGTTTGCGTAGGTGACTCATATGCTGGATTGCTATACCCTGTAGCTGCTTTAAGTTCTCTTAGTGGGTATAATCCTTCATCCTTACGGACTTAGTTTGTCATTTCAGATGGGGCGGGTGGCATGGAAGGCGTCTCACCCCCCTCTGTACATACGCTAAGTATACAATCTAACGGCGGCTCCTCCACCTTATCCTCTTGGTACATCATCCAAAGCTCTAAACTAGCTAGGCGTTTGTCTCACTTTTTTCCTGTGTATTTGGCGTGCAAGTATGTCGTCATGTGCTGTTGGACTGTTTTAGTAATCCACCCTGGGGCCACGGTATAAACATTTTGTTTGCGGTTCCTTTAACCCATTCTGCACTGTACTTTTTCAGCTTAGGTTCATGTTAAGGCAACTGTTAGCACAGGTGTACTAACGGAGTCATGTCTTCCATGCTTAAATCTGTTCACTTTCTCTTTATATATCACTTGTTATGTCTTTTGTTTCTTAAACAACTTCAACAATATGAGCGAGCACCAATCATCACAGCTCCAATCCTGTTTTTTCCACAAAAATGTATACCTTCTTTTTTAATCAAAAAACATCAATTCGTACTCAGTTACTCAATCGCGTAATTTTTTATGCTAGTTTCTCGAATGAAAAATGTCATCCTATGACGTCACAACAAAGAACATATAAGACAGACGTTAACAGGCTAGACAAACTCCATCTGGCTACACAGACCGCTGCCCCTAATGGTACCCCGACATGGAGTGTAAACCCATCCCTTTCAAAAGCGTCTTTAACCGCTGTGGTTTTCTATTTGTTCTTATTTTTTTCAGGACTCTGGATGCAGGTTTTTTCTAACCGCTATGTTAAGCATAGGAATTTGGGCGTACCCTCTCTCTTCTCGGGTGTCCTCCCCGGTATCCACTCTCTTCTCAGGTGTCCTCCCCGGTATCCTTTATCTACTCGGGTGTCCTCCACGGTATCCTTTCTCTTATCGGGTGTCCTCCCCGGTATCCTTTCTCTTCTACTTAGTCATCCTTTGAGTCACTATTTCCTTCCCTTTATATATATATGCATTCTACTCTTCTTCTGATTATATTTTTGTTTTTCCGCCTCCCTCCGTTACCTTTTCCTAATTTGTTCTAAGGCATGCACTTTTGGTCATAGCATTTAGTCTTTTTCACTCACCGTTCGCTTGTTTCCTTGCTGGATGCTTGGAACACCGCCTTCGTCACCGCCTCTCCTGCCGTTCACCCGATCAGCTGCTCATAGAAGTGTGAAGGGATTTTGTGGGGAAACACAGGTCCCCTCAGACCTTCGCCTGCAGGTTTTGCTCTTTACTCTAACCACTATCTACGGGGAGCTTCACGGTCTACTTAGCTGGATGGCAAAGGACTTGTGATATTGCCGAGGACCTAGAGTTACTTTAAGTCGACGGTCATGGCTGTCATTATCTAATCGACAATCGATAACCCATCCTATCTCTGCTACCAAGTGTGCACCAGGACCCCCAACAGGCTCATAGAGCTGGGGTTTGCCCAATAGCACTTTAAGATGGAATAGCAGCACCTGTGAGATGCATGGGGATGCAGATTAGTACTCAAGCATCAAATCAATAATGACAACTTAACGGTTTTGCAAAGGGAGTCAGTTTAATGACAAGTACAAAAAACGGGGAGTCTCATGAATGTCAGCAGATGCGTGATCTTCCCTCTCGCTTCACAACTCCAACTAACTTCATAAAAACACTTCATTTATACTAAAAACTCGTCATCACTGACGTTCAACGCTTAAAAGGGGCATGCAATTCTATTAGTTCTAGAAAGGTATCTTTAATATAGGTACTATATCTGCATAGTGTAATGGAGTAAGGGGATTGGGTAAACACTGTCAGGTGGGACATTTAAGCCCTACCTTAAAATGGCTACTTTGGACGTCACTAAAAGTACAACGTCCCATTGGGTCTACTAACTATAGGATCCTAGATTACTTTATCCGCTATGATTGGGTTGGCACCAACCCCACTCATACTTTTCCACTTTGCTTATCAACATGCAGAATGGTTGGCCAGGTGCAGGTTGCCCCTCAGCTCCCCCGGCCTTCCTCCAATTATCGTTACAATCAATCATCACTTTAGTGGCCATATGTCAATTATTTTACTGTGGTTGGCCTCGAGACTTCATCTCCTGTCTGGAAAAGTTCTGATATCTTTGCCTGTCCCACTGCCATGCGTAGGTGTGAAAGTCTCACTTCTTCTCGGTCGGCTGGTCACGTCATTCAGACACTGTGAGATCGCCTTGTTCTTCATGTAATTCGTGTATTTGATTTTCGGTTTGCCCACCACCTGCCTTTGGCTTCGTATCTTGATCTTTCTGAGCAGGATGTTCTGCTCATTGCTTCAACAATTGTAGCCACTGTTCATCTATTTTAGCTGATACGACCTTGGTTTTTCGGGCACGGTTTGCCTCTGCTGAGTTTCGTTCTGCCTTTTATTCTTGATTTGTCAAATATGAAGCTCTCCTCGTGTGGCCTTTAGTAACCTTTTGGTTGATTCTACTTCTTGTGCATAGTGGAAGTATACCTGTATAATGTGCTTCTTTTGAGGTAGATATGTATAGGTGGCGCTTGCCACACTCTATCCTTCTCCTAAGCATAGCAAGCGGCACGATTTTCTTAGCTTTCTAGCGGTTCCAAGCATATATAAAGGCATAAACTGGTTGAGCATCTTCGTCCTGCTCACAGCATAAGCTTCTCACATTTGACTTAGGTTCACAATGTCCCTTATCCATGGCGTTTCATCTCTTTATGTCGTTCTCAGGTTGTCATATCTTCTATATGTGAGTCAGTCTGGGTTCTTGTGACGTCACCATTCGTCATCCATCAAGACCTTTTTGGCTTCTTAAGGAACTGTTCTCAGTCGATCTTCATTTCGTTTCATTTGTTGATATGGTTTGCTAAATGGGTACCTTACTGTCCATGTTTTCCTTGGTGTTGGTACTTCAATAGGCTGTTCTTCTGAGGTGTACTGGACAGGGCCTCACTGTGGCTCTCTGATGGTTTATTTGTTCATCATACATCACATACTTTGGTGTGAACATCCTGGTACTTCAAAATGGACGGTTGTAGTGCAGGCTGTACTTGGGACCTCCTCTACTCTTGGCTTATCTTAAACATTGGAGTTAATAGGGACTCTAGTAGTAGCCGCAGGGCCAGCTGCAGAGCCAGGTGGTACCCATCGCCCCTACGTCCTACCTGTCCTCCCTGATGTCCTCTTCCCCTTCTTTGATACATTCCACTTCCCTTTTCAACAATGCTGGACACTGTGCCCTCCAGTGGCCCTCCTGCCTGCAATAAGCACACTGATTAGGCTCTGGTGGTGAAAATGGTACAAATTAACCAATATCTCTTCCTCTTGAGCCACTAAATGGTCCTCCCCTAGTTCCATGTTGTACTTGCTCTATTAACAAGCTTGTCTAGAGAACCACCCTCTTTTTGTCTGCTTTCTCTTTCCCCACATTTACTCTATTCTCATAATATTGAGCCATATGCATACTGTCTGACAGGGATTTAGTCTGCCAAGCAATCTCTGATTGCATTATAAGAACACTAATTTCTGGTAACAATTGCCGGACAAATGTATCTACAAATAATTGTTTCCCTGCCGGCGTAGTCATTTCTTGTCCTGAAAAATCAATAAAAACATGCTCAAACCTAGTAAAACTTTCTGTTACCCCTTCAGTTTTATTCTGGACACATACGGCCAGCATATCCCAATTAATCTTTTTCTCTGGTACCACCCTTTTGAGTTGTGCAACTATAATAGTTAGAAGGTTAAGTACTGTGGGAGCGGGGCTTTTGCCAGCTGTCCTGTTAGCGTCAAGCTGAAAAAGGGTGGCCCATGTCCTCCCCCATATTGCAGGGTCAGGGATATTTCTAATTGGTGTCCAAATATCTGATGGGAGAATATAGTTTCCAAATCCCTACTCGTAATAATAGAAGTATTCAACATGGTCTCTAATTCTTTGTAAACTCCTGTAGGATTTTCCCTAATGTCAGGGATTGTTTGTTTTAATGCATTTGATTCTTGTCTGGAAAAGGGTACGTGAACAAATTGGTTATCATATTTAGCGGGCTGTATTATCAAGGACAGGGTCTCCTTGAGCATTAAGGGTAGCAAGCTGTGGTATATAAACAGGCGGCACCTCCCACATAGGAAGCTGACATGTTAGTGGTTTTCGTAATTTTAAAAGTGCCGTTAGGTGGATGAGTTGCTCTGAGATACTGATAATGGATGCACTATCTAATATGAGTTTCAAGTGTTGTAAATTCTCTAACTTGTCTTCCTCATTTTATTACTAATTTCATCCAATATTACTTTCATAGCATGTATATGTATCTGGGGGCATACTGACAAAAAGTACTACAAATGACCTAAAGAGGGGTCAGATTGGTGGCCCATCTAAGAGCGGTACGAGTAATTAACTGTAATGCCTCATCCAACACACAAGATTCTTTACATGCTGTGATGATAACGGGTTGTTGGACATATTCAGAAGTATTATTTTCAGTTTCTAATCCCAATCGAGCTTTCTCTAGTCCTTTCATTTCATCAAATATCTCCCCAAGTCCTTTAACATGTGAAAAGGCATCCTTCCTGGTATGACAAGAAAAGGCAGCTAAATTCAAATCTTGTAATTCCATAGGAACTGCCAAAGACAATATTTGTTCCCACTGGATTAGAATCTTGTCCCCCAAACATTCTAACAAAATGAGTCACTCAGGACATTGGGTTTCAAGTACTTCCTCAACCACATTCTGTCTGACTCCACTCAATACCAACCGAATAGCTTGCTCCCTCAATTTCCTATGTTGGGTAGCCACTAAAGTGGCTCATGTATTCCTAATAAAAGGTTCTAATTTCTGTGCTTTTTCAATAGTCAATGGTATATTTTCACTGGGAGGATCTATGCTGGCATCTGATATGTCATTTGGGGATCAGGAAGAGTGGGCGGAAGTTTAGGACTGAGAGCCCTACTACTGATGGGCTCCGGGGATCAGGAAGAGTGGGAGGAAGTTTAGGGCCCGGGAGCCCTACTACTAATGGGCTCTGTGGTTGACCATACAGAGGAGGAGGTGCAGAGGGCAGGAGATGTTGACGAGGGTTATTAAGAATCTGTTCTATTGTGGGATCTTGGGCCTTGGTAGGTATAACGGGGTAAATTCCTCTTCTTTGTAACTGACAATCTCTGTCTATCTCCCGATTATTTTGTTTGTATTTTTCCTGATCATGAATTAAAGCTTTATCAGCCTGTGACATATGTCTTCGAGCACATGTCTGTTCGCGTTTGATCTCCTGCGTGGCTTCCTTGTGCCAATCGAAGATAAAATCAAAGGCTGAGGGTCTAGCTTTATTCTTTAATAATACAGATTCTAAATGCTGAATTATGGATACATCAAAAGAGCCATTTTCTGGCCATCATAAGCTAGAAGTATCTTTCGTTTTTTGACATTGAGGAAATTTTTTGGAAGAGATATCCTATGCTTGTACCTTCGCAACCTATTATTGTGTGTTCCTTGTAGTTCTGAGTCTTGCCTTGTGTATTATATTCCTTTGTCTATTATTTTGAGACTTGTCGCATGAATGTAGGCCAAAGAGACACTGAGTTCCTCTACTCCGTCTGCAAGTTTTGAGAAAAAGCACAAAAATGCCTGCACTTCTTTGCGCCAAAATGAAAAAATGAAAGATTCCAAAAAATCTGTTGTTTCTGATAAAAATAATTCTTTGTTTATTTTTATTTTTTGCTTTGATAAAGGTTAGGCCCTTTTTGGATGACACGTGTTTCGGCGACTGCGCCTTTCTCAAATCCAGGCTGTTCATATTGATACAAATGATAAAATGAAAAAAAAAAGAAGAAATAAAGTACAAATGTGACTAACAGCTCTGTTATTTCACACATATTAAAAGATGTGACTTCCTTGTGTTTTAACCCCACGCCATGAATCTCCAGAAATCATGCTTATGAGAAAACATGACACCTCGTGCAGTTCAGGGAAAAAATATTATGTGCGTGTGTCAGTGCTGCGGAGCCAAGGAAGGGGGGGGGTGTAAATAGAGTTCTTTTATCGTTGTTTTAAAGTTGACCTATATGCCATTTAACAATATTCTATCTGTGTCTTACTCTTTGTAAAGTAACAGAAAGGTTATCACCTTGTTACCTAACATTCATTGCACTGTACAATCACATTTATTACCCTTTTTCAATGGGGTTGCAATTCACCCACTGTAAAGCAACTTTGCCGTCCTATTAGTGACTTTTAAGTCCTGGGTTCAATCCCACCTACACAAAAAAGCATAGGTGTTTGTATACAACCATATATTAACATTAGGATTAAGTATGTTTTTATTAAAAAATCTACGTTGTAACTTTGCTTGGCTCCATGTTAATGTGCTCCTTGGAAAAATACTTCTGTTTACATCTACACATCAGGCTGTTACTACCTCTGGTATTATTAAGCATATACTGAAAAATGGTATTTACATTTATAAGTCTGGCTATTGCCACCTCTAGTGTCAATAAGCAAATACACATCATGCGTGCATTTCACAAATGCCTCTACATAGAAATCTCTTCTATTTGAATGTCAGAAAATATTTTTGACCATTTTTTAAACTAATGAAAGTACGAGTTGCCGGCTCCCGATTGCCGTGTACCTCTCATGTCACGCGTAAGAAAAAGCGCGCACATATTTCTTGCTATCATAATTCTAAAACATGCCTGCAGCCAAAGGTGGGTTTCCATCCTAAAATCAGGGCTTACCTACAAATTAATTCTCTCCTGCTCCAAGCGTCGGGTTCTTTCTCTCTTGATGGTCACTGTTAGTTAAAGGAGCATTACCCCTAAGTCCCTCCTCTCTTTCCTCACCACCAAGTTGGCGGCCATATTTTGGGATGCCTTCCCATGCTTTGCTTAGTACCGGGTTACCATGAACCCTTTCTTCCAATATGGTACTCGTGGTAAAAAAGTTTGGCCATGTTTTGGGATGCCTTACCATGTTTAACTTGATAACGGGTTATCTTAAACCCTTTCTTGGTGAATTTAGCTCGTGGTGATTATTTAATTCTACAAAGAGCAATTTTTTAACATGTAGCCTCGCCGGTGCAAGAGTGCACGAATATTAGTCTTATTGAGTACTGGTTAAATATCTAAAAGTCCCACATCTGATTAATGTTGTTTGTTGGTCGTAGGAGTGGCTTAATTCCGATGTGAACCCGTTTCCAAACTGATGGATTATGGGTATTGTAGTTTCCCCCCAAAAAATGAAAGTTATTATTTCTACTTTTGGTCGTTTGGTCAATATTTTAGCACATACCTAGTTACCAAACCTCCCTCTACATGAATCATGCTTTTTCTTTATCTAATTATATTATATGTTAAATGGTTATTTTTTTTTTTTTTTTTTTTTAATTGTTTTCCCCCTTGTTGGTTTTAGTTTATTTAGTTTAGAGTGATTCGAACTTTGTAGACTCTATATAAAGAATACAAAGGTCAGTCTAACTGTTGAAAACACTATCAATTTGAAAACCCAAAGCATAACTCAGTATCATATTGCATATTGTGCATTATGGACAATACAAACAGTTGTTTTTACTAATAAAGCAAATGTCAATTTAGAAAAACTAAAAAATGACACAATGTCATATTACATGTTGTACATTCATCCATTCGTTATCATGGTACATGTTCATTAAAAAAAAAATGTTTTTTTTTCTCTCCCCTTTCTCTTTCTTTTTTCCTTTTCCCCACTTATTGTTGCTTTCTCAAAGAAAATGAACCATCTCATTGAGTTTAACCCTTGTTCTACCGCTTTGAAGCGGCAAATGAGTCTGGCTTCTTCTTGCCGCAAACGTAATTCTTGATCACCTCCACGTTTGCCCATTGTTATTCTCTTCAGGCCCATGAATCTGATGTCTTTTTTGTTTTGTAGTTGATGATTATTTTGCCAATGCTGGGACAATGGAAGGTTTTTGTCCTGGCTTCCAATTGCAGATAAGTGTTCTCTGATTCTCGTTCTTAGCTCACGAATGGTACTCCCGATGTATATTAGATTACAAACACATGTTATCACATAGATGACGTATTTGGATCTGCAATTTATTTGTTCATTGATCCGAGTTTTGATCCCATCTTGGTTTGAGAATTCATCTGTGTCTGGAATCGCGTACTGGCACATTGTGCAGAAGCCACATTTTCTGAAACCTGGCCTAGGTTGGTGTAACCATGTCTGTGATCTCATCTCTTCTTTTTCTGGCAGTAATGATGGGCTCAACATCATTTTCAAAGTTTTGGCTTTTCTATAAACCATGGTTGGATAGTCTTGAATATACTTACTTACATGTGGATCCAGTTTCAAAAAGTACCAATTCCGTTTCAGAACTCTCTTAATCTCCTTGTTGTTTGCACAGTACATAGTGATAAATTGAATCATTTTATCTGGTTGTCATTCCTTGGTTCTTTGTAGCAATGTTGATTGCCTTGTCATATTTTGAGCTTTACTCCTAGCGATTGCAATTGCTTTACGAGGGTACCCCCTGACTGTAAAACGATCTGGTAGTAAATTACATTCCTTATCAAAATTTACAAGTTCAGTACAATTTCTTTTGGCACAAATGAATTCTCCTTTAGGAATGTTCAAAATGACTGGTTGGTGGTGGCAGCTGGTTGCAAAAAGTGTGGCGTTCACCTCTGTTTCTTTTCTGTAAGTTTTAGTGTACAGTTGGTTATTGGATACCTAAATGGTTAAATCCAAAAAGTTTATTTCAGTCCGGCTGCTTAGTCCAGTAAACCCTAAGCCATATTGGTTCTGGTTGACTTGATGTAATAAGGAGTCTAATTCGTCCGCAATTCCATTCCAAACAATTAATACGTCATTGATGTATCTTGACCATTTTATTACCTTCTCTCTGAATCCTTGCAGCTGGTAAATAAACATATCCTCAAACATTCCCATCACTATATTGGCTAGGGCTGGGGCGTATTTGACACCAATGGCAACCCCACGAATTTGGCGATAGAATTGGTTATCAAAAATAAAAATGTTGTTCTCCAAAGTGGCCAAAAGCATTTCTTTGAGCATGCTTGCATGATTGAAGTGAGAGGCAGACTTATCCTTGAAAGTATAGTTTATTGCATCGAGTGCCAAATGGTATCCAATGGATGTATAACATCCCAAGTCGCTAACATGTAGGTATCTTGCCAATGGATTCCTTCTAATATTTTGATAACAGCTTTTGTATCCTTTAAGTATGCCTTGATTTTGGTTACCTCTGGTCTTATTACATTATCAATATATTCCGCCAATGGTTCTGTCGCCCATCCTATGCCACTCATGATTGGCCTTCCTTCTGGAATGTTCTCAAAGGTCTTGTGTACTTTTGGAAGGAGATATGTGGTTGGAATCTTAGGTTTAATTACACAGAGATGAGATTTCTCTTCATCTGAAATTAGTCCTTGCCGGTGCCAAGCATCTACTAGGCTCGTTAGATCATGTATAATCTTTGTCGTTGGGTTGGTTTGCAATTTTTCATAACAATTAAGAGTCTCTAGGTGGATTTTGGCCATCATAATATAGTCCTCTCGGTTCATTACTACAATGTTGCCACCCTTGTCTGCTTCTTTTATGACCACATTTTTATTTAATTATAGATTCCGTATAGCTGTTATTTTCTTCTCAGCAAGATTCTTAGGGGGACATCTGCCTCTTGGTTTAGGTTTTGTTCTTAGATGGTACAAATCTTGTGTCACAGCTTTGTAAAAAGCATCCACATATTGTCTGATGAAAGTTGTGGTAAAAATTTCGATTTAGGTTTGAGTTCTTTACTGGTTAGGTTAGCCGGTTGTATTTCTAGTTCCTGAATTGTTTGATGCATTGGATAGTCTCCTGGTTCTTGTAAAGATCTTAGTAAATGCACATTGCTAAATTCTTCAATGGTTATATCACTTATAGTCATAGTTTCTGGTGTTGTTTTCCTCTTGCCTTCTTGAGTTGCAAAAAACTCTTTCAACTTCAATTTTCGAACACATTTAAAAAGATCCACATATATGTCAATAGGTTCAAAGAAGTTTGTTGGAGCAAATGATAAGCCTTTGTTAAGTAAACTGATTTCATCTTCTGTTAGAGGTTGGTTTGATATTTTCATCACTAGATTGTTCATTTCTGTTTCTTTGCTGCTTCTCGTGACGCTGCTCGAGTTAGACGCCGATAGGCGTCTAGGCCGTCTGAATTTTCTAGATCCTCCTGTTCCTCTCCTGCCCCTGCTCCGACTGTTTTCTGTGAGGTGTCCGGTTCTTTGTTCATCTGAAAACGGACTTGTTTTGTTGGGACATTTCTATTACCTTTTTAAAA
The DNA here is from genome assembly GCF_040938575.1 of Ambystoma mexicanum. Lineage (NCBI taxonomy): Eukaryota > Metazoa > Chordata > Amphibia > Caudata > Ambystomatidae > Ambystoma > Ambystoma mexicanum. Next base: position 394,049,384 of record NC_090930.1, on the reverse strand, counting down.
TGTCTAACTTGATTCAAAAAGCCTTGTCCTTTTGGCTTGCTTGTCCACTGTGTTGCATCAGTATTCCCCTCTGGTTCCTCCTCTGCTTCAGAACTTGCTGACGAGGTATTGGGAGTGCTCTCTCTTGACACTTGTTTAATCATTTTGTTATATTTTTCCTGGAAGGTGTAGACTCTATCCTCTTGGTAATCTCTATCGTCACGATAGAATTTCCTTAGTTTCCGTAGTTTTATATCATCTTGATATTCTTTTAGAATTTCGTACATTTTCGAAAAAAAATTCTCTTTTGTAACATCAAGCACCTTTGCCTCCTTGATTTCTTTTTTAATATTTTCTATCTGTTCCGTTGTTCTTTTATGTTCTCTTTGAGCATGTTCAATTATCATTTCCAACATTTGTTTTGAAGACTGGTTGACATTTGATTCCCAGTTGTCTGCTAGGTCCTTATCATCCTCTTTATTAAAGTCTGGAAAAAATAAAATACAAAGTCCTCTTGGGATCTGCTCTTTGGATAAATAGTTCTTCAGAGAGATTATTTCCCAATACTTATCGATTTCCCTTTGAGAGGCCCTTTCCAATTTCACAAATTTGTATCTAAGGTCCTCCCTTTTTGGGGCACTTGAACTAAATGCATGAGTGTTGCGGCCCCTGGGAGGAAAAAGGTTGCTAGCTTCTTCCTCCCTGTTCTCCAAGTACTCTGCCATCTTTGTTAACGGTCTGCGTGGTACTCGATATCTACAATGTACAGTTTTTTGACATTGAGGAACTTTTTTGGAACAGATATCCTATGCTTGTACCTTCGCGACCTATTATTGTGTGTTCCTTGTAGTTTTGAGTCTTGCCTTGTGTATTATATTCCTTTGTCTATTATTTTGAGACTTGTCGCATGAGTGTAGGCCACTGTACACTGAGTTCCTCTACTCCGTCTGCAAGTTTTGAGAAAAAGCACAAAAATGGGTGCACTTCTTTGCACCAAAATGAATAAATGAAAGATTCCAAAAAATCTGTTGTTTCTGATAAAAATAATTCTTTGTTTATTTTAATTTTTTGCTTTGATAAAGGTTAGGCCCTTTTTGGATGACATGTGTTTCGGCGACTAATAAACAACAAATTATTTTTATCAGAAACAACAGATTTTTTGGAATCTTTCATTTATTCATAGAAGTATCTTTAGTCTGTTTGTGCCATGAACTGTTGAATACAATCACCCCTAACCCAAATTTGCCATACATTTCGTATCCCAGGGTATCTTTTGGGGGTGCAGGCTGACCAAATCCTAAGTTGTTCATAGAGCGAACACAACCAAGTCCAGACCAACATTTACGAAGCTGGCTGGGACCAGGCATCATAAAACCTTCAGATTTATCCTGGCAAAAGAAGGTATTTGCAAATATCTTCAGTTTAACCCCACCAACCAAGTCTTACCTGCCAAACAGCTATACTTACTGAAAAAGTTCTGTCTCCGTTGCTCTGAGCAAAATATCACATGCAATTCGAAGGGCCCCAGCCGGGAGAGGGCATCTATGGAGAAAGTTTGCCGATGGAGGCTAGTGTCAGCAGCGAGCAATTAAATCTCCATGGTGGCAGGGATCCCCAAAACCAAGCAGTCCATTCGGCAGGTTCCTCTTGTCACGTCTAGCCAAGGTGGTCCTAGGTGGTGCACCACGATGGGTGCCATTTTGGGGCTGCTAAGCGCTGTAATTCAAACAAAGTAGTGCATCTGAGACATTTTCAAAATTGCAAGGTAAGATTTATTTTGCACATATCATACACTCAAGCGGACCTCAGGTTCATCCACGACCAGTTTTTCATGGAGAGTGGAGAAGTGAAGTGCCTGAATGGTACACAGCGTCATATGTTATTCAGAAATGAAGCCTGCATCAACATAGGTACTTTGCTATTAATTTGCAAAAGATAATAACACAAATATATTCATACTTCATACACAATGTTACACCTAATCCCCAGAAGGCAGAACAAATTCCATAGTCAACAGATGTTATTGTTATGTCAAGAGTCTCCACTTTGCTTATGACTTTAATAACAAGCTCTTTCTGCCAGTTCACGAACAGTGACTTATGTTTGAGGCCTTGAACCCCTGCCCTTCATTCTAACAATGGTTCCATATTTGCACAACCTTTAAAAGATACCTTTCCTGCGTTTAACAAAGTGGAAGGTCTGGGCACTATGACTCAATGTGCAACTAACCACTGCTTAGTGCAGTCACTCTTTACTTAGCATTCAGTTAAGAGAATATAACCATAGTGGAATAATCTTTCTTACTTTGTGGAATAGGAGGACCTGCCCTCAATGTTGTTTAACCTAAGTTTATCAGTGAAGGCCAGGCGGTTAAAAGATGCCCTCTACATGGACCCAGGATTTTCTTGGAATGACTGACAGAGGAAGCCATGAACACATTTCCATTTTGTTTTTACTCGATGACTGACAAATGCGACCCCCGTTTGAACATTACTAAAAGAACAAGATTTTCGCAAAAAGGGATTAGTTTAGGGCTAGGAAAGGTGCATATTATTATTTATATATTCTAACAGCCAGCCTGCACTTCACAAGTTTTAATCCCTTTGCTGGGCCAACTTAGCCTTTGATCCTCCTGAGGGCAAAAGATTACATATCATAACATTAGATCATAATAACACCTGTTATTACAGCACTTAGAAGCAGAACAAATCTGAAACAAAGTGGTATTTTAGATTGCAAATTATTATAATCCCAATTAGCACTGGACAGGGGGGTGTCAGCCAATCAGGTGGCTAGGAACACGTGCTTGAACCACCAGTGTAAGCCCGCATTCCAAACCGCCTGACAAATGGCTCACCCCACCGTCATCTTCCTCCATGTTGGTAAATGTTTTTCCTTCCTACAATGGGACACCACACTCGTCCTGTTGTAGGAAGGAAAACCCTTTTTTGTTAACACCCTATGTTGCCGTTTTGGTAAACTGGGATGCTAATGGCCTTAACACCCGATCCATCCTACCATATCAGGTGTTAACACCACATTAAAATGGGACATCAGATAGCAGAATGATAGCATATTGTACATTGTGGTGTAACAAAAATTAGAGTGGGACACCAAGGAGGAAATAAATGAAATGCACAAATTATGGTGGGACATCAGGCAGCAAATAGCAGTAGACACAAATACATTTGAACACTTGGGGACAGAATTACTGTGGCACACCATTGAGAAAATCATGACAGTGCACATATTACAGGGCAAAATCACAAAAAAGCAGAAATGATGGTTGGACACCAGGGAGGAAATCATAGTATTGCACAAATTACACAAGGGAGCAAACTTATAGTGAGGTAATATTTTATGCCAGACACCAGGGACTAAAGTCACAGTGGAGAAACATTAATGTTGGCAACCAAGGAGCAAGTAGTACAGTTCTGTGAAGCAGACCATAGTTGAGCAAGAACTAATATAGGACACCCAGAAGTAAAATCTCAGTATAGCAATAAGCAATATGGGGAACCTGGGAGAAAATCACAATAGAGCAATAATTAGTTTGGGAAACCAGGGAGCAATATGAACAGTACAACACAAAGGAGCAAAGTCACAGTGATAGCAATAATTAATAGTGGACGGCAGGGAGCAAAACAAATTAACAGTAGGGCACAAAGGAACATAAACCCACTAGGGCAATGGTCCCCAGGGTGTGAATCACAGTCGGCCAAGGATAAAAGAAGGACAGAAGCATGTAAATTATGGTAGGGCAATCATTTGGGACACCATTGAAGAAAATCAACAATGGGGCAAACATTAGTGTGAGATACTGAGGTGTAAAATAATAATCACTTAGCATAGGAAGGCTAGATTATAGTATGACAAGTTAGCACTGTAAGGCTCAGATTTCAGTTTAGCAAATTAGCCTGGGAAGCCCAGATACCAGGAAGCTCAGTTTGTTGCTTTTTTCAGGGACAACACTAAAAGGGGTTGCTCGGGTCATCCAGATGCGCTTTGTAGTTTCTAGTCCTAGCTTGGGGGCATGTGCTATTGTGTGTAGGGGTTAGGCGGTGCCATACCACTCACCTCTGGACACCCATGTTCCAACTGCTGCTGTTTCTTGAGAAGTCTCCTCCAGGCCACACCCTTCTGAGCCCACCCTCCTCCTGATGCCAGCCACCAGTACCCCAGGCCTCTCCTCTGAGCTGCACCAGGATGACGTTCTTTGTCCTGCACTGTAGTGGCTTGCACAACCACACATGCCTGGCAGGGGCCTAGAGAGGGCATGCACATTTCCCAGATCTGAGTTCAGGCAGGTAGTCTTGACATGCACGCTGAGATTTCCTTTTCTCATTTAAAATTGGATGAATGGCTATATACATATGTCATATGTCATCTGCACTCTATAAACACCTTTAACCAGAAATCTTATGAGTAGAGTCGGGGTAAGGTTGATGAGGTCTCTATCCTGCCTAAATGCTCACTAGTAGTGACTGAGCCCCGAACACAGACAAGATGGTGGCGCTGAACTCCTAAGGCTTACTAATTTTGCAGCACAGATTGACAGACCCTCCTTGCTGCACTGTAATTAATGGAGCACTCAGCCATGTGACTAAGGCCCTACATACCAATTGAAACCAGGATGGACTTGCTAGTGGTGACCAAATACACAATTAAAAGTATGGTAGCAAATAAAATAAAGTGTGGTTTATATTAAGCTCATTGCTGTGTGAAGCCATTAATGCAACCTATTGCCAACATATTGGTGCAGAGATGGAGTCTATGTGGAATGGGGGGTAGCTAATTGAAGAGGCAACAATCTTTGCCATCTCCCTTAGCCAAGCCACCTCCGTGCCACAAGGACCTTCTTTCAGCAGCCAAGATGGTGGCCATGAGTAGTATTACTGCCTTCACATATTGCTTAATGCAAACCACTTGTATTTTGGTCTCTGCCACCTTACTGGTATTTTGGTCACTCATGTCTTATTTATCCTGTATTTTGGTCCCTAGTGGTCTATGTATGCCATATTTTGATTTCTACAGGTTCATGTATCCTCTACTTTAATTATTACATGATTACCTGTATTTGTATTGCTACAAGCCTATTCATTCAGTATTTCTGTCACTATTGGCCAAATCACCAGCATTTCTGTCACTACCAGCTTATTTATCTTGTATTTTGGTTGATAGCCACTGTAATTTGGTAATTACTGTCCTTTTATCCTGTATTCTGGTCACTACCGCCACATCAATCCTCTATTTTTGTCACTACCAGTCTACCAGTAATTTTGTTGCCACTGGCCTCCTCATCATGTATTCTGGTCATTATCTACTTACCTGTGTTTTGGTCGATATGGGGCTAGATGTGACACATCCATTCTGATTAGTATTCAAAAGACTACACAAGTAATCAACAAGCTAAGTAGTACCTCACATGCCTGTGCTGGCCCTCTACTGGGTACCCACCAGCCTCTTTTCTATCCTCCTTACCAACCCCTGACCATTATACTTCTCATCTACACTGTCCTCTTGCTTCCTCTCTTTTGCCCTGTTTAATGCCATGGCCTATCCCACCATGCCCCATGTCAGATCCACTCTCTCGCCCTATCCCTATCTTTCACATGCCCTCGAAGTAGCACCCTCGCTGTTGCCTCTTCCTTGTCCCTTACTGAGATAAAGAACATCTATCATGATGTCATTCACTTTCCATTCCCCTATCTACTTCTCCACCATCTCCACTCCTACCACCTCACTCTGGGCAACTGAAAAGGCCAATACCTCTTTCATCACTTACCACTTTAACTCCCATCACCCAAAATACTGAGTGACTGTTGTCACTGAAACATGGATCTCTACTCTGATACTGTCTGTTTAAATGCCCTCTACATTGATTGTACAACCTTCTCTCGCTCCCCTATGGTCATCCACATATGCCTCCCACCAGGCATCCTCAATGTTCACTTCTCTGATGTTGACCGTGTCTTAAAACACTCTGAGCTAATGTGCCTATCATTATACCTTATTGCAGTAACACATCTGCTATCATGCGAATTGTTACTCTTGAGAGTGCAAGTTAATGCTACCACGGTCATCCATTTTTAATTGGTATGCCATCCACTGTCTGCAAAATGCACTGACTTTGCTACTGTTTTTGCCCAACTGGTGGCTAACCTTAGTCTAATTCATCCTAATTTGGTGGTATTGGGGGATTTTAATTTTCATCCCTATGATTCAACGGATCTCTATGCTATGGTGACCTCTTTGTCAGATCTCTCGCTAGAGTTATGTAATTCTCTCCCTACTCATGAAAGTGGAGACCTTCTTGATCTTATATTCGCTGAGACTGGTAGGGTTTCCAGCTGTGCCCGGTGCCAGTAACCTGGTCCGACCATTTTTTGGTCCCTTTTCTGATCCAGGTCATTCCATGCCGCTCTAAACCCTCACACGGCTACAACTTCAGAAAAAATGGCATGAAGTTGATTTGGAGAATATGACTGAGGTCTTCTGTGAGGAACATCGGCTTCTCAGGGAGAGAGGCTGTGATCCTTTCTCATCTTGATTGTCTACCCTGGAAAGTGTGCTGACAAAGGTGCCCCACTGTGTTCCCATTTTTGTCAAACTAAACCCTTGGTATGGTACTAAACCCTAAAGACATGATATAGCTCGGAGCTGAGAGCCCAGCGACAAGTTTGTGGATGCTTAGAAAGAAAATGGCGCCTGACCTATGATGCTGCTTCACATTCTTTCTACAAACAAGCTGTCTCTTGCTATCATCAGCTGATCCGTACAGCAAAATCTAAATATTATGGCACTAGGATTACTGAAGCCCCCTGTGCCTCCAGAGAATTGTTCCAAGTAGCCAAATAGTAATGGTGTACCCCACCGGGAACTCTGCTAGGCAACCTGATGCTCAGCTGCGTTGCGCTGAGATCAGTAACTTTTTCCAGGAAAAGATTGCTGAAATTCGCACCTCAATTGGCAATCGTCAATCGGTGGAGACAACTGCTGTGATTCAGGACCCCATTGACCTTTCGGCCATACCCCGCTTAATAACTTTGAACTGCTTCCCATAACAGATGAGGATATCAGGAAGGATCTTTCGTGCCTGAAATCTGTCTCTCCACTCGATGCTGTCCCTTTACATGGTTTAAATGTCCTGCCCGATTGAGTCATGGGTATGTTAACTGAAGCAGTTCAGTACTCTTTCTCTATGGGGGTGGTCCCTCCTGAATTGAAACATGCAGCAGTCCTCACCTTACTGAAGAAACGCAATGTGCATCCTAAAGCACCAGTAAATTATAGACCTATATCCCTGCTTCCTGATATGATGAAGTTGAAGGAGGCAGTAATCACTCCTGATGTCTCTTTGTCCTTGGAAGAAAACAACTGTCTTCATCCATCCCAATCTGGATTCCGACCCAAGATGGGGACGGAGTCCATGCTGATCTCCCGGCTCGATGGCCTTGCGCTGCTTCAGGACTGCGGAGAGACTGGAGTCTTTATTCTCCTTGATCTCTCTGCAGCCTTTGACACTCTGGAGTATGAGATTTTATTGAACAGGCTCAAGCAGGCAGGTATTTCGGGATCCACTCTTGCATAGTTTCGCTCTTTCTTGACAGGTCATTCTCAAACTGTCTTTTTTCAGGCTTGTCATTCTTCTCGGACAGAGTTATTTTGTGGAGTCCGTCAAGGGTCGGCTTTTTGTCCTCTACTCTTTAATTTGTATGTACGGCTCCTGGCTGATCTTATCACTTCATGTGGAGTTCTTTTTTACTCCTATGCAGATGATACGCAGCTTATATTCTGCCTTGACTCCCCGCAGACTGCTCCTCCCGAAAGGCCACAACACTGTCTTGAGAAAGTGGGAATTTGATGGCAGCCAATTGGCTGCAATTAAATCGCAGTAAGACAGAGGTGCTGGTGGTGGGCCCCCAGGAGAGAGATCATCTCTGGACTTCTCACTATTGGTTGGATTCTCTCTGCCCCTGCCCTTCTCCCTGTGCCTCTGTAAAGAGTCTTGGAGTCAAACTCTTACCTAATGGGTCCCAAGACACCCACATCTCTGTCATTTGCAGTGCTGGGTTTGGGAGATTAAAGGATCTAACAAAAATTCTTCCCCTGCTCCCTGCTGAAAATCGGATAACCCTGGTGACATCTGCTGTAATTAGTTCATTGGAATATTGTAATGGTATCTATCTGGGCCAACCCAAGTACCAGATCCAGCGGATTCAAGTGTTGCAGAACGCTGCAGCTCATCTGGCGCTTGGGGAACCCCGTTTGACTCCATCTCTGCCTCTGTTACGTCACTTGCACTGGCTCTCTGTGGTGGCCTGGATAGAGTTTAAGACTCTATGTGTAGTCCACCGAGCCTTCCACAATGTTGGCCCTCATTTTCTGAAACATAAATTGCAAAAATACTGCCGGACAAGACATTAGCCCTCCGACTCTCATCAGCTCCTCAGGATTCCTAAATTTTGTCGGAAACATCTAGGTGGTTGCTCCTTCTCTGTGTTGGTACCCAGTTTGTGGAATAGCCTCCCTGTTGACTTAAGAACTTTGTCAGACTACTCTTTTTTCTGAGAGTTTTTAAGACATATCTGTTCTATCATTTTCTTCCTCCTTGCTAATCCATTGGCATCTAGTACTTTGAGCATGTCCCACGCGCTCCTGGCTAGCGTCTAGAAACCCTTTTTGGGCCTTATTTGCGCTTTATACATTTTAAATATAAATATAATATAACCTTTCAATTTTATTTAAGTATGTTAACAGTTTACATTTAAACTTTGCACACACATTCATCAAAACAACATCACATCATTATCATTACATAAAATCCATTTTTCATTTCATTGCAATCAATACTATAGACATTGTTTCCCGAGTAAAAAGGTGTACAGCCCATACAAATTCTAGTGAGCATGAAATCTTCAAATTAAATATTATTTCACTTATCATCCACAATCTCATCAAAACTATGATCAAAGACACCAGGTTACCTGCAAGACATTGTAACCAGAATCCACCATTATCAATATAATTATAATAGGGAACCATATAATCCCCAACAAGAAAAAGGCCCATCAACTACAGCTCGACCTTATGAACTTTGACCACTCATGTTCAACTTGCATAACCTTATTATGCATACTCAATGGAGATCCTTTGATTTAATCTCCTTATCATACACTCTCAAATCCTCTCATCTCTTTGTTGACACCTCTAGCTCCACCTACTCATCCACTTCTCCATATCCTTTTCCACACTGCCTCACCTTCCCCTCATCCTTGTATTGCCAGAGGAACATTCAAACCTGAATCCAATGTTCCCTTTCGGAAAAATAATGAGTCCTCCATTCAAACCCCTTCTCCTCCATTTGCACATAATGATCTCACCTTTGAAGATTTCAACAATGCGCTCAAGACCTCCTTTGACTGCCACTATCCTTCTTGCACCTTCACCACTTTTCTGCCCCCTCCTCAATCATGGGTCTCCCTAGCTATCCAACAGTGTCAGACACAAAGTCTGCCCCGTGAGCCCAAGTCACAGTGGCAATGCAGGGCCTCAGTGTTCTGCGTCGTTCCTCTGCCCATATGCATGGTATAATACAGAAGGGAAGTAGTGCCACACAATTAGGTGTAGACTAGTAGCCTTCATTGTGGATTCCTAAATGTTGTAGGATTTTGTTCCTTCAAAATCCCATCAACTGCCTTAGATGACCACCTGTGGGGAGGGTAGGGATAATTGTAAACATCGCCACCATTGGGCACATCGAAAACCTAGCCCCCATACCCAGTCCCAATCCCTCATCTACCTGGTTAGTTGCCCCAAGGTGCCTCTAAACATCTTTCAAGGTGGTGTCTGGTATGACCAGCACTGGCTAGGCTCTGTATGACATTGAAGTTATGATGATTTCCCAAAAACATCAGGGATTGAAATTAAGATTGTATAATTGGGGGATAATGGCAGCACCTGGGTAGCCAGCAATAACCTGTGACCAAGATCTACCTCTGGGGAATGAAGAGCTGCTACATAGCGTTTGCATATCTAACTTCCATATAAGATGGAAACTTTTCATGTCCATTATTTTGTATCCATTTTCTTCAACATGTTTTATAAATGTGTTCTAATTTTGATTCCAGATTGTCCCAAACAGAGTTAAATTCACATTTGGCATCAGTTGGCCTGGGTAGCCACAAGTAACTCATAGTAGCCATTAGCAAGCTAACCAGGCTCTTCTAAGCTAAACAGCTCCCAGTTCCCCTCATTGAACATTGTTTGTAGCCTTGCTATTTATTCAAAAAAAGGTCTGGGAGCCACAATATTCAATGTTAACTTCACACATGCACGTTCATCGTATGCCTCCTTTTAAGGTTGTAAATATGTTATTTTGAAATGATTCACTGCATAGGTTGGCTTCAATATAATGTGTTAATAATGTGTTTAAAACTGTGTTTACATTTTCTGAAAGTATGCATCATTAGACATTTTAATCCAAGTATTTTCTATTATCCACAATCCATGTTATTTGATTCATGAGAAGTGGCCATCTTGTAAATCTGATGGCACAGAAGAAAATAGGGCTTAGTCACAGGAGTATTATGAAACAGATCATAATTGGCTGTAATTGTAATAAGTAGGGTATCTTTGGCCCTTATCTGAGCTGTACACAAACATGTGTGCAAAACTAGTGTCATCCTATGAGAAACAGAGTTATCTGCTAAAGGCAGAAGTTTGAGATTCAGAGATAAAATATGCTGTGGGAAGGCACTATTAATTGGAGACATTACCAAATTTGTTGGCATTATGTACATAAATAGTTTTTTAAAGACCCATGTTATCGTATAAAAAATACAAGCATGGGCGGCTGATCAAAATCGGAACTTAAAACATTAATGCTTACAACTCAGCTGGCAAGGACAAGGCGACATCATCCAGAAGTCACGACTGCTTCACAAGCAAACAAGGGTGGTTCAGATGGGCATGATGGGTTGGTCTATATCCTGTATTTGTACCCGTTGAGGGACAATCAGATTGTTACAAACGTTCTGATTGACCCTCGGCGCAATTATTTCCATTTCAAATTGTTTGATTGCGCCAATATTTTGGTGGCTGAAATAAGCTATGTTTACCCATATTTGAAGCTTATTTTTATTTTCCATTGTTATACCATTAAGAGACACCATGATGTGTTGTTGACAGGCAGTCTGTCAACTCTTAATGTACTGGTGAAACACAAAGGAGTTCATTTTGCTCCTGTATGGGAGGATTGGTCCAAGAGACCCCCCTCCCCTGCAGCTCCTCCCCCTTGTGAAGTCCATGGCTCGTCGGGGGTTCCCCCTGCCACCAGGGCCCAGGTGGTGGGTGGGCCACTGGCTGAAGACAATGACCAAACATGCTGTATTTAGCTAGGCCCTGGAAACCATTTTTGTGAAATCAAAATGGTTTGAGCCCTGTGCACCACAGCGCGGCCCCCACCCTTGGAGAATCTCACTTATCCCTGTGGCCGCAGCTCCCTGGCAGATCCGCTGAGAGCCCGTTCCTACGAACAAACGGACATGAGCTAGCGCTAGATGCAAACATTGTAACATTCACCTTCCGCAGTGTATCACTGTTCTCAGTATGACCCGGCCAGCAGGGCCGGGGTGGAGAAGAACTGTAAAATGGTCCCTTGACAAAAGCAGAGCCCCCAAAAACTAATGAGCAAACTACTTGTGATGAAACCATTCTCTCCATGACCTTTCTGACTAAAAACCTGTAACCTCCATGAAGATGGCAGAATGTGTGCTTATATGACATTCGGGGTGAAATAACCACATCCCCGTAGCTATGCGCAAATGGTAAAAGTGTCCCGGGGTTTTCATGTTATATGTTTCGCCGAGAAGACTGCACCCCAAGGTCCCATGACATAACTGAACTAATGCTGCTAGAGTGCAAAGGAAGACAAATACAGCCCTATTGGGAGCTCATGTGAGTGGTGCACGAAAATGCACAATATGTATGTCCAAGCTCATCATGTGTCACTGCCATTAGTCTTATTAGCGGGTTGTTCCTGCGTGCTCCACCAACCTTACTACTACCTCGCTTGCCACACATGTATAGAAATGTAACAAAATGTTGTGGTTGTTAAATACTTAGCATATAGGTAACGTATTTGAAATAACCATGTAAAAGGTACTAACAATGTCAAAAACATAAGCTTTGAAAAGGCTCAATGAGTATTGTATATTATATGAATGTTTATGCCTCTTCCACTTAAAATCTGCAACACACGAGGAAAATACCTTTGTGAGCATATGCAAGGCCATTCCCCCCTCCTCCCATTGAAGCCTGCCAGACGAAAAAGCAGAAGCCTGTGCTGCTCTGCTTCACCTCCCCCAATTCGGCTGGAGCCGCTTCAAACATTCACATTCCCCCCGCAGCACCCAAGGCCACGGCCTGCCGCCTGAATTATTTACAACCCAGCAGTAAACCCCGGCCTTAAACACAGATCCGAAGGCGCCCTTTCTTAGGCTCCACGACCCACCGGCTCACCTTAGGTTAATGGCCCCTGTAAAATTAGGACACCCAATATTATAGCGACACTACAGGAACACATTCATAATGACTTCTAACGAGACATGGGAACTCAGACAGCCCGTCCCTTGCCCTGAGACCCAACCTCGCGACCTATGATACCCGGTCAACAGGACGACGGTAGCCATGTATTGATGTATCACCAAAAGACCCCACTCTAGGTGCATTCCTCCTGTGTTGCATTAACCTGTAGAATAACCTATTGGAAGATCTATCGGGGAAGATAATATTGCAATGTTGAATGACTGCGGTGTGCGTGGCCTTAGGGCAGAAAGCCAGGGAAGACGTTCATCACTGACAATGGTCACGGCTGACACAACAACACCGTCTGGATAAACCCAGCTGACCTGCCCGGCCCAGCCCAGCCCATGAGGGTAACCAGTGACGTCCACCAACCACGGCAAATCACATCGCAGCAGCATCTATAGTTAGTCGTCGCCACCCAATCCCCACAAACTTGTACCCTCTATAGCATGTAGGTTCTTATGACGTTTTTTGTAAATATATACGCCTGTTTTTGCTATTGTCCAACAGAGCGCTCTCGGGGTTTGCAGAGTTCTTTGCATGCCCTATTCTGATTGATAAACTCCCATTTAAGCTCACCCGCACTTTGTCCTAGCCTTATTCCCATCTTGGGAGAGTCCATTATTGTCTCTCATTGTGGGGAGGATCGTGCTATCTGGGGGACGCTCGCCTTCACTCCTTAGCGTAAATTGGCCAGAGGGAACCGCATACGTTTGCACTTGTGTGCAAACAGTTCACCTCTGGGCAATTTTCATCATTTGCAAATGAGAACTTTAAAGAGATGGTGGAAGCCTCTTTGCACTTCTCTTTTGCACTCTGCCGTGCAAATAGAGTACACGCCGTCTGCTATGTACATATGGCAGGCAGCATTTACAATGATTTCCCATGGAATCTGCTTGCTTTTTTGATGGTGCAAAAATCAGGTGTATTCCATATGAAATCATTATGAAATCATTGGTTTTATTCCAGCAGGTAAATCCAAGTTCTTTTGAATATTGAGGGCATGTGCAAGGCGGAAATGTAACTCCCATTCTGACTCACATTCGACATTAAGACAAGTGTTAACTGTGTTACACCTACTTTTTTAGCCCCCATTTGATGCCCTTCTCATTTCTTTGGCCAAGATAAGTGGATCCATAAAAAAACAGAAGACAGAAAAGAGTAATCTTTGCAGGGAGTTTTAAAGCATTTTACCTGTCATTTTTTATCTATGCCTTTAGGTTTGTTTTTAGATAACTGCTTTCTAACTCTTTCCATTTTATGGGTTTTACAGGGGTTGGTATAAACTCAACTGTCTCCTGGCTCATCAATCCTGACAGCACTATTGAGAGTATGCCTTTAAATGTCACACACATTGTTCATTGGTTGTTGGTGGCTTTAACATTTTAGAAGTCAATAAACAAAGAATTGGATGCTGTGACTGTATTCATCTATGTTATTCCTTACATCACTTACATTGGGAATTGCGTATTGCTTGATAATACTATATCATGGGCCGGGAGGATGATACAGCGGATGATACTTGGAAGCAAGACAATGCAGCGTCAGAGTCCCAATATAAAAGCTCAATTTGATATTTGTTTTTTAACGCTCATATATTAACTCTGCAAGCGAATAAATATCCACAAATACAAATGCTAAATAGGAAGAGTGGGAGCATTCCTGGTGTGTTTCTATTTATTAGTATCAAAGACGCTATATTGAAAGTGTTAATACTTGTTGTGTTAGTCATAAAACTACACAGTGAAGATAATGATCAAATTAATGTTAATCAGTCATACAATACACGAGTAATGAGAATTGTTTCCTAGATATTCTAAAGGTAGTCCTGCAACAATATTGCTGTCCGATAACAAGCCTATCAGGTGTTCAGGTTCTCAGTGGTAGTGCTTGTGCTTGTTCTAAGCACAGATATCCTACTCTCTCCAGTGCCTTGCTTTGGGTACAGGACTATTCTCTATTGAAAAACCTGCCACTGCCCATTGCACATTTAGACTGCCTTTGGAGTGGAGGTTAGGATCTGACATTCAGGGTCTGATGACAATCATGACAGTTGTTGCTGAATAATGACAGTTGGCACCCATTATGTAGAATAATAACATTTATATCATTAATTCTAGAATCTCTAACAAAAATATGATTTTTTCCTCCTCCTTGGATAGTTTAGTGACTCCCCCTATAGCCCTGCACAACATATTCAAGTACCAATACCTGTTGAATGCTTTCACTCAGTAAACACGCAACATATAAAGAGGTGTCATAAATTATAACTCTCATTTTACGATGGTTGTGGCTCAACAAGAGTTCTTCGTAGGGAAACCCTTCTGATTTACATGAAAACTCCAGCTGAAAAGGTAGGGGGGAGGGTTACTTGAAATCCCTCAAATAAGGAAGGATTCTGAATGAGCTTTAGAAAACATAGACCTTCAAAATTGTTTTGGGGTAAATTAAAATATCATACAAATGCTGCTAGGCATGGACCCATCACACCAGAACGATTAGCATTCGAAAATCCTGTTAGGTTCCACCCTAAAAGAAAGATACATGATCCTTACATGAGACAACATAATATAAATGTAAGGAGGCCCTTTGACGCACTCAGAATATATGATGTGGAGGTAGCAGCTCTAGTAGCTGTCCCAACACCAGTTCATGCTTTAGCAAATGAAGAAGGGAGAGCTTCATTCTGTACCCTCAAAGCGTTGATGGGTTCATGCCCAACAAAGGCAGAGGACAAACTAAAACAGTACTTCACAGAATGTAGCCAACTTGAGCCATTTCCTTGAGTCACTAAGAGCAGAGATATATATCACTAGCCATGATCATGCCAGCAGGGTTCAGTCCACCAATGGAGAACTGCGATAGTTGTGTTTGAGTTTTTAGTGGGCTACATTTGGACTTAATAGTCACTCTATCAAGTCCATCATTAAACATTATTCTGTGGGAAATAATAAACACCTCAGGGCCAACCACAGTAATGGGTTTAGGATTAGCCATAGTGTGGGGGGAGGAGTATCCGATGATATAATGGACAATAATGCAACTCCTTGAAGATGATCCTGCAAGACCGAATGTTACAAGGGGACTGGCATTACTTAAAAATGAACAGGAAAGGACACTCCAATTGGCAGACAAATTAAAAGCCACATATAAGTCTCTACATAGAGATCACCTAGGTAGATGCCCAGGGGAACCACCTACAAAAGAATCAAAAGAGAACAAATAAGGAAAAGGGGGGAATCCTTTTTGAACTTTGACAGAGCCAGTATACCTTCTGCTTATAATCTCAGAGACAGAACATATTTTAGAGAACCACAGTGGTGCACATTTAAAGATTCATCTTTCTCTCACTCATAGAATGCCAAGACCCAGGGCTAAGTATGCAAGGGAGGTGAGAAACCTTTGAGTAAGGAAGAAAAGAAGGGCTAATAAAAGCGGATGGTGGCTCTCCAGTCAAATAAAGGACTCTCTCCAGACAGCTAGGAAAAACCCAGTAACTAATTAAGCCAGTGACTGGACTGGATTTAGAATCTGGTTCAGACATTTCATATTTGAGGATAATACTACCAGTATTTAATTAATAAAGCAATACATAAGCAAGCAGAAGTACTCCAACAGTTCAGGTGGCAGAAAACAAGAATCTAATTTAGTTACAATTCACAAAGAGGAGATCAACTGAAAGACATTGAGGCACTTTTGGGCCTACAGTACATATAAAACAGAATAGTATTTTGGCAGCTAAAGACTGTCCCTCACTTTACATTGGCAAAATTCCGATTGGACGAAATATTATTAAACACGCTTTTTCAAAAGTACTTGAGAAACACATAGTAAAGGCATACACAGAATGTTGGGTTTCTGCAGGGCAGGCCAAATATTCAAGAACCATGCAGGCAATGACATTGACTCTCTACCACAGAAAACGGTCTTGTGTACTCTACACCAAATTCTCAAAAACAAACCCTATCAAAAGAAAAGTGATGATAGACCAATTGTCAGACCAATGAGTCAAAATACAACAGACAAGGCTGTATAATAGACCCATTCTTCCAGTCAGTAAACCTGACTGTACATACTATTTAGTTTTGGAAGACAGAGAACTAAATGCACAGACACACACGCAAATCAAAATCTATACTGTTGTGGATTGTTGATTAACATCCACAGGATACAAAACAAAGCTGTAGTAGATCTGAGTAATATTTCTTTCGCAAACCCATTACAGCCAGAGTTTCAAAAACATTTCATTCAACTTCCATCGACAGCATCACTTTTCAAAAGTATACCCCAGGGCCACAAAAACAGCCCCAGAACATTCTCATATAGAATAGAAAGCCTACTACAAGGTATTCCACATGTCTAGCAGTATGTGGGTGGTATCTACCATACTAGCCACCAAGAGGAATAAAGGAGGAACATTTTTCACTAGGGCTATTTTCTTCCATCGTACCTAATGTATCAGTAAACTTACAGTTTTGAAAAATAGCTACTAAAGATGAACTCCCTGTTTTATAGCTTGGAATCCTTTACAATAGTTCCAAGTCTCCCCTTTAAGGGTTTCATTGAGGAAATAATTGAAACAAACACAGAGATACCTCAATGGCTTAGGTTAAGGGGAGATTTAAATGTTAAACTAGTCAATGGGCCACCCCAAATTTGATAGATTCTGAAGAACATCTTTCTTTACAGATTTCAACTCTGAATATGTTAGACGCTAGACTTCTGCAGTCGGGTTGAAACTACATGTGGGTTAATTGAGTGGGGGCTCTGCTCACTAAATGGTAGGCATCCTTATGACATAACTGGGAATATAACTTTATGAACCATCAGGGTAAGACAATGAGAGACTATTTTCTTTATCTCAATCGAAAAATGGGACTTAGGACCTCATTACAAGGGTGGCGCTCCCGTAATGAAGGGTGCCGGTACGGGACCGGCACCCTTCATTACAGGAGCACCGATTATGAGGTTCCCTTTGCGGGACCCTGTAAGGATGCCTGGTAAAACCAGGCATCCTTTCCGGGTCCCGCGAGAGGAAGAGGGAGGTAATAACGGGCCAGTTGTAATGTGCCTGTTATTAACTCCCTCCCCATTCCCATTGAGCCCTGTGAGGGCTCAAATGGGAATGGGGAATTGTTCCTGCAAGGAGGAATTACCGGGTCCTCCTATGTCGGAATTACCCGGTAAATCCCCATTGCAGGAACCCGGTAATGGAGCCCGGTTTGGAGGCGGCCATGGTGCTAATAGCACCATGGCCGCCTCAAACTCGTCATGAGGCCCTTAGTCTCAGACTTTCAGGTGCAGAAGGACTTGTATAGTGACAATTGTTCCCTATGCCTGGCAATAGATTGGCCATTCTAAGCAGTTATAACTTGGAATGGTCAACCTACCTCAATAATTACAACAGAATCTAGTAGAAGGTTGAAATCGGATCTCAAGCTTAGCGCAGGCATTAATAGAATGATAATCAGCCCAAATAAGAATGTGTTTGACACTATAATTGGTGTCACCACATGTTCATTCAAAGTATTGGAAGCATGTATTGTCTTCATGCCGGTCAACTCCAACCATTGTATCAAAACCAGCAATCAATGTATTTGTAAGAAAACAAGTGGCAATTTCAATGATAGGAGTAATGTAGCCAATGTGGCTCTCCACTCAATACTACAATCTCCTACCAGTAACACAATAGAGATTGTGAACACCAGGGCAGAATACAAAAAACCCTGTCAATGAGGAAACATGAATTAGAGGAGGAAGCATGGGAGGATTTGATTAACACTACAGAGAAACATAATTCAAAGATAATTTGGGAACTAGCAGATAGGGGGAAATTATAAATTGGATGTGGATCAAGTGAACATAAATGTCTTGGATGCTGCTTGGTTAGAACACACGATGGCCCAATATGTCTCACAGGGATATGATTCTGATGCAGGGTTACACATTTCATAAGAGTCCAAAGTAAGGTTTGCACATGTGTAGATTCTGAATGCTCTCCATTAGCAGGCCTTAGGCAGAAGCTCAGGGCCTGACACTATACCGGAATACCTATATAGATCTATGGAAGATTTCTGTACACCATTCTTGGCTATAGTATTCAATAATATGATATCAAAATATAGCTTCCCAGTGCAATATTATTTCCTATTTTCAAATAGGGTAGTTGGGATTTCCTGTCTGCATAAAGACTAATATCTTTATTAAACACCCAATTCAACATGTTTGGCAGATTATTGCTTGCCCGTCAACAAGATTGGGTCGACAAGGGAAATATCCCATCTAAAATGCAGTTAGGATTTAGATCTGGTTTGGGTACAAGTGATCAATCATTACATCTATATCTCATTATAGCTTATTCAATTTATCTGAAAAAAGCAACATCTATCTGGCATTCATGGACCTCAGCACTGCCTTGGACAAAGTTAATAGAAATAAACTGTGGCAGTTGCTGAGGGAAATGAATTGTCCTGAATTATAGGTCTACCTACTTTGCCAGATATACAAAGACAACAAGGCATGCATACGCTCAGGTCCTCATGGACATCGCAATTCCTGGTTCTTAGTGTAATGTGGAGTAAGGCAAGGCTGTGTGCTAGCTCCATTACTGTTCTCCTTAAACATTAATGATCTAACCAAACATCTGAATGCCTGCGAAGCAGATGTTCATCGTTTTGCCCTTAAAGGTATTTCTTCGCTGACAGATCTGCATGCACAGACTCATCAATCCATATAGAGGCTTCTAGCTGCCTTTTTGTCATTCATGAGGAGACCTGACCTTTCAGTCAATGTCCAATAATAAGACACAATGGTTTGTTCACCGGTTCAATGTATCAATAAAAACAAGATTCCCACTCTCTGGATTAAAAAAAGAGAAGATTCCTTTGGTTGAATCGTTGGAAAAATTAGGAGTCAACTTTACCAACAATTTTATGGGGAAAGGATATGTGGGGAAACAGGAAATTGAATGGCACAGGCTATTGGGGCAATAAAGCACTTTGCTAAATCATTTAAGGCCCGGTAGGTGGAGAGGTGCTTAGAAATATATTATGCCAAGCCCAAAGAGGTAGCCTTATATGGCACAGGAATCTGGGGGGTTTCAAATAATACCAAATTGATCACTGTGGTGAATGGCTACATAAAGCATACATTAGGACTTCCCCTTTCTGCACCTAATTTTGCAGTTAATTCAGAATTAAATATGTCTTTCATTGAGGATATCTTTGCCTTAGAGCCATCCTTACTGTGGTTAAGAATTTGGACAAACAAGAAAGCAACTGTCACTAGATTAATCTTGAGGCACATTTGAACGAATGCCATCATTAATACCTTATTTGTTCCACATCAAAAATAATTTGATTAATATTGGTGCACCTTCTTATTTTAATGCCCCTGAAATAATTGGCGATCATCCACCTACCAAGATTGAACCGGCCTTGAATTTAAAAAGTATGGTAGACTGTGAGGATGTAGAGTTAAGGAAAGAGCTAAGGAAACCACAGAACAGAAATCATGATCTCCTTGCCAAAGTTCAAATTTCAGACTATTTACTCTGGACTGAACATACATTCTAATGTTTTTAAATTAGAAGAGCCCAGTTTGGTTCAGTGCAACATAGAGCTGTTAGTTCGTCCTGTGCCCTGGAGAATCATCTTGATTCTCGCTGTTTACTCTGTGGTGCCCTGATGGAGGACTGCCTGGTTTTATGCTTGTTTTCATCCAGCTTATTCATTCTCGAGAAGACATTTTCCGATCCATGTGTTTTGGCCATTACATTTTTATCAATGTTAATCTGCCTTGTGCTACTTGTTGTTGTCTGAGACCCAGTTCACTGCATTCTTCTTTTATCCTTTTTAAGACGTGTTCTAAAGTTGAGAAATGCTTTGATGAATTTATTGTATTCCTCATTTTAGTCCGATACAGTATAATATATATATGGTTGAAGTATAGCTCATTATTGTACTTATTAGGAAGTTACTAATTAGTCTATTGTTTTATCTTGTAAAATGTATATGAATGTTTTGAGTCTAAGGTTTTAATACCCCAAAAATGGATAATGATCTAGTGAAACCTGAATTGATTAAGAAGTGGTATATGCATATTTATGTATTGCATGCGATTTTATGATATTTACCAAAATAAATCTAATATAACTGTCTTATTATTGTACAGATTATGTGAAATCATGAGGAAACTGGCTATAATGATATAAATAAACAATATAAAAAAATAAAAAATAGCACAAAGAGGAGCTACATGTCTAGGAGTCTGATTGTCAGAAGAGGGCAAGGGCTCTCCTCATAATTTCTAGAAAAGTGCACAATTGCAGAATATGAACACACTCAAACAGGATTGTATAGAACTGTGGTCATACTTATATAGCAAACTATGCATAATTGGTTACACCACTCCACACATTAGTAAAACTGAATTTCGTCCATCAGATTGAAAAGCAGAACAAACACATTGTTCAACACACATTCAAATGACTCAAAACACTCATCTTGAAGACAGGAACACTGATACATATTTAGATATAATATTACTTCCTGATCAAAGTGTATTTATATACTCAATGTCCAATCTTCACAAGCCCAAACCAAAAGTGTACTCTTCACATGTTTCCACAAGATCTATAGTAAAATGAGCACTAGCAGCCAATGAAACTATACACCTTAGTACTCCACTAGTTCAGTTTGAAGCATCTACATTCACAAGCAGCTTGAAAACTAAAGCTCTACTCTATATGGATGGAATTGGCTCCTACTCAGGCCACTCCTTATGTACAGTACCATTACACACCAAATTGAAGCAGAATTGTGATCTTGAGTGGTGCTTATGAACAGAAAAAGAAGTGTCCATATGAAGCATTCCACTTTAGATGTTTACAGAAGTATATTACACCAAATGGTGCAGACATTGGGACAAGGTGGACAAACACAGCTGCATGTGCGTCTGTTAAATGTAAATGCAGATTCAACCATAATAATATTTTTGAATGCCTAGGCACCAACATTTTGGTGACACATAAGCCCAAATAGCAGTCACAGTCAAGCAAGTTGTTCCAAACGAACCTAAAACCTTTTTCTCTGATTCAGAATATGTAATCATGGAATACAGTTTGGACCTACAATGGCGGGTACAATATTATTTCTAAGATTCTAAAGGGAAACCAATGGTATCTAAACAACATTGGCAAAAGATTTAGAACATCCAAGATGTAAATTCTCTATTTTGGTTTACACATAGTAGAGCACACAGTACAGATGCTGGGCACAGTTCTGGCAATGCACTAGTGACTTGTCAGCTAGACAGCAGACTACAAATCTGTGGTCACAGCTTTGACACGCTACCCTGCTCACATTGATGTTGATATACAAGCCAGGCTAGACGGATTCCCCAACACTTATAACTATTGTCCGAAAGACAACAGAATAATAATCACAATCCCCAAAAAGGTTACAGGCTCTGTTGAAGGGGTACTTCCAAACATGCATGACAGATTAAAATACAAATATGCTGCACCTGCAAGAATGGCTATTGCCCACTGTGGGATATTAGTAAGAGCTCAGAGTTCTATAGACAGATACTGATGGCCACAGTTGAGAAAAGATGCAAGGCAGTATATTGCTATTTGCTCGAAAGCCAAAGGGGGGGCCTGGGGGGAATGCAAAGCGTTTCCCCCCAGGGATGTTTTTCGCACTGCACACGGCCAGCGAGCGGCTGTGGGGGTCAGAGCACCTCCTCAGGGTATTTAAGGGTCCAGGGAAGGTACGGGAGGCAGGCGACGGTTGGAATTGGTGATTGTCCCACCCTCCCACCCCTTTCTTTTGGGTTAGGTCTGGTATCTGGTTTTATTAAATGGGGGGGTTATTGTACTTGGGTTCTGCAGGGTTTTTTACTTCCCATTTCAAGTTTTTACAGGGTTTTTTGGTGTCTGTTAAGGAGCTATTGACTGGTCGTTTTTTGTGACAGGTCGGGGCATTACTGAAGTTGCTGATGTGGCAGGTCAGACTGCTGCAGGTAATATGAGGGGGAAGATTGGTGTAGAGGAGAGTCTGAGGGGTATTGAAGTGGTTCTGGGCTCCGGGGGCATGGCCCCTTTAGATGTGGGGGGAGGGAAGCACAATGGGGGAATGGCACGGGAAAGGATGGGGAGGTGCTGTTTGCACAAGTGGGCCACACCGGGGGAACAGGTATTGAGCCTGGAGGGGCATGGCCCTGGGGAGAAAGCGGGACGCCTGGAAAAGGGGTAAGGAGACGGTAGGGTACAAGGGATAGTTAGGGAGGAAGTGGCTTTATTTAATTATTTAATTGTTGGGGGAAAATGAAAATGTTTAATTATTTAATTGGTTGTTTAAAATATTTCTTTAGTCTGTAAGGCCAAGGAGCCAGGTAAGCGTTTAATTGTAAGCTTTGGCCTGTCACATTAAAGCGACCTTTTCCACTTTTAAATGAGTCTGGGTTTTTGTGCAGTAAGCCAAAAAGAAACCTCTTTACGGAAGGTAACAGTACCGTTTGAAACCATATATTTGGATCACACTTTAGAAGACTTGTGTATGAGATTCACCTGGATCATTCTCCAGTGTAAGGCTGATTGTAAGGAAGCCTTAAATGATTTGTGATCCCTAGTAGCTATGAAAGCACCCAAAGCACTCCAAGCTGACAAAGGGCTATACTTTTCAATCAAAACCTTTAGAGAAACCCAGTCATGCTGAGAGTGTATTCGGCAATGTTTCATACCTAGTGAATACACACTGATATGGTATTTTGAGAGAGCGAACTGAATTTTAAAACAGCCCCCCTAATAAAAACCATACTTCCCCCTTGGTAAACCTGTTCGATCACTTGCCTTTAGTAACA
Organism: Ambystoma mexicanum; assembly: GCF_040938575.1. Taxonomy (NCBI): domain Eukaryota; kingdom Metazoa; phylum Chordata; class Amphibia; order Caudata; family Ambystomatidae; genus Ambystoma; species Ambystoma mexicanum. Next base: position 394,025,954 of record NC_090930.1, on the reverse strand, counting down.
AGAAATATAAATAATGCACCATGCCAATTGCAATGTGATGGTAAAATACCTTATGAAATGCTGTATAAAATGGCAATAGAAAAGCCTGACTTATACAGTCTTCCAAGTACCTTCACCAGGTCAGATCAATTGCTCGTCGCCATACTTTCAAGAGTCTCTTTAAATGTGAGGGAAAGCTTCTAGCTGTAGAGAGTATAATAAAGTAGAGTTTATTGCAGAATGGGTTAACGGGCACCGCTAATGTTGGTGGCGCCATTAAACCCATTCCGCAATATTACGAGTCCCCCTCGCGGGACCCGATCTGGACGTCTGGTTTCACCAGACGTCCACAGCGGGTCCCGCGAGGGGACCAGGGAGCTAACAACGGGCCGGTCGTAATCGACCCCCTATGGGGGCTGAAATGGGAGTGGGGAAGGTCTGGGCCCGGGTTCCCTGTAGGAGGAATTACCGGGCCCTCCGAACTCGAATGGCCCGGTAATTCCCCATTCACGGAACCAGGACCCGATTTTGGAGGCAGCCATGGCGCCAGTAGCGCCATGGCTACCTCCAAAGTCGTAATGAGGCCCATAATGTTTCCAATGACCACCTGGAACCAGCTCAAGGCCATTACTCCCCTCTACCCAAAAGAAAACACGTTTCTACTTGAACAGCATGGACAGCAGGCAGGAGATTGCAGTGAGAAGTTAACACAGAGGCAGAAAAAAGAAGTATCGTCCAATTTTGGCTGTCTGATTGACACTGTAAAATATACTTTTTGTGAGCTAGACAAAGACACAAGATTTTCACAAACCATCAAATGCAACCCTTGGAACATACAATGGAAGATATTTTATGGAACAGTAGCTCTTTTTTGTTGCTGTGGAAGAGCCTCATCTTTCTTTTACATTATTGCAGTCAACTTCATTTGACATCAGCCTACCCACATACCCACACGCCGCATAAGAATGATGTGTACAATAGAGTCCATGGAACTAAACACATTCACCCACTTTCTCTGTGTTGGTTCTGGATAAAACAGTATAGAACATACAGAGGGTCTACCATGCAAATCCAGGTACATGCAGTATTAGTGACAGATGAGTCAAGATTGTGTTTTTCGAAGTATACTTGTTTTCAGAAATATTTAGGGCAATATGAAGTGCTAGACTTGAGACTTCTTTTTCCCAAGGAGCTCTGTTAAATTCCAAAGATGACATGGCAGTTACAGGACATGGCTGATGATGTCTGGGTTGTTAGATATGTTGTCACATTTTTATTTTACATAGATATCACAATGCAGTAGATTAACATGGACCACTGGGAACATTGTGCAATCCCATTATTCAGATTTGACTCTGGAATTTAAAGCAGTTTCCCTATATAACAGAGGGACTACACAAAGGGTTGTATGCCATTATGATCATGAATATAAATGGACTGCACCAATAGATGATGTTAGGTTTTATTGATATTTGTATGTGTACTTTATTGATTTATGTGTTGCGTTTGCCCAAGTGCTGCACAGATACGATTACTGAGCGCTGACACCATAACTTTAGCGAGCAGAGGAAAGAAGACATTTGTTTACGTTAATACAGAATGTTGAAAGGTATGGAGAGGATCTGATTTTGTGGATTGAGAGGTCCATTGTTCTGGTGTCAAGTGTGCAAAGAAACGTACAAGAGATGAGCGCAAAGGGCGTTTGTGTACTGCAAGTAGGAATTTAGCTTGTGAACGAACGTGAGTGCAGAGAAACATAGAGGGAAATCAGAGGGAAAAAAGTAAGAGAATTCAAGTGCATGTATGCATTTAAATACAATGCAGAGAAAGTGGACGAGAAATCGAAATTTGGAAGATTGCCAGGACAAGGAGCGTGAAGAGGGTGAAATTGAAGTACGGTGGGAGAGACGGCATAAAGTATGAACAGAAGAAGTAAAGATTGAATGAAGCAGGTTAAAATAATAGGCAGGTAGACCAACAAGTAGTTTGAACAGTAGTCCAGGCACAAAAGAATCAGTGCAGAGATAGTTTGGTACTATGGAAAGACAGAAAGGAACAGGTTTTGTGCGCTTATAAATTGGTATATATTGGTCTGCAAACATTGTATCAGTTGATAGAATATTTTACTGTAACATGACAGAAGAACTCCTGGTAGGAATCCGTCCCTTTTAACACAACATGGGATGATTCTTGTGAAGTGCCTGGAGATGACACTTTAGACCTAGCATGTACTTTCCTCATTCCTTGTATTTTATGAATTTTACCTATTTTCAGACAACCTGTACTCAGAAAAGCACATCAGTTTATCCAGACTGGGAAGCCAAAAAAGGCAAGTTCTAAGATGAAACCAAAGTGAAGAAAACCTTGCTTAATTGTAAAATGCACATAACATATGCTTCAGGTATTTTAGCATCTTGGGATACACAGTCAAATGAGTGAAATCAACAGTGATTTGAATCAAGTGTATATCCTTATGGAGCTTAGGCTTCACATGGGAAACCATGCCAGTAAATTATCTAGCATGCAAAGGTGATCTCAGACATGCCATTGACACTTGGAGATTATTCAGCAATTGGACTGCATTCACACAGATAGCTAGACAACTATGTAGGCCTAGATACAAGCATTCCAGGGAACAAAGTCATTACAATCCTGGCAAGATGTTGTTTCAGTTATACAGCATTTAGAAGAGTGTACCATAGAGAGGGGCTTCTATACAGTAGACAATAACCTCTATGCTACAACAAGGCATCTATTTCCTTAAAGATGTAATTGTGTATATGATTGGCACAATACACCATGACCTACCCATAATATGAAATGATCAACAGGCCTCTGCAGATCTTTAAAATGTGACTGCATTGCTAGAAACTCAAGAGCTGTTCTAGATTGGAACTATTTGACCTTTCCCGTTAAGATGAGGGTCTTGAACTTGTCTACAGAAGCAAGAATGCAAGTCCTATGATAAATTACATACACACTGTAGAGCAGAGGTCTTCAAACTGTGCCCCCCATCCTGGGTTGCGTGGGGCCCCAGTCTGAAATTACCCCCCCCAGAAAAGCCAGCATAACATGCATGTTTGTGCATATCCCATCCTACCATGACCCCCACCGCACATGCTCAGCGTGACGAGATCAGGTTTAGGGTTAGTGGGAGTGGCTGACACAGGAAATAGACACCCTGGTAGTGCACGTTCTTTACCTTTCCAGAGAGCATGCTTCCAGGGTGTTTGAATCCAGTCGCAGTAATGAAACAGGAATGGGATTATATGAGGTAAGGAGGGGGGCCCCGGGGTTGTTTTTGGAGGGTGTGGGGGAGCCCTGGTGTTTTTTTAAAAGGTATGGGGGTCTTTTGTGCTGTTTTTGAAGTGGGTGGGGGAGCCCTGTTTTTTTCATAGCAGGTGGAGGTCCTGGGTTTATTTGTGAAGAGGGTGGGGTCCATGGGACTATTCAGGGTGTGGGGTAGGGGGAGAAGGGACTATATAGGGAGTATGGTAAAGAGGAGCGGGAAGGGGGAGCCCTGGGCAGGGGCAGCTCGTCCATTATGGGCAAGGGAGCATCAACCCAGCAGCCCCTCGTCCATTATGGAGGAGCCAAGGAGCCAACCCAGCCCTGTTCTTTCCAGAAGAGTGCTATTCTTTCCCTTTGGGCACTCCAACACCTTGCATACACACATAATCACTTTGATTGTGTGTGTGTGTGTGTTAGGTCTTGCTAGGCACAAAGGATAGGGATGGCATTTTTTTTACTGAACAACTACCATGGATGTCCAGCAAAAAATAACATGCCTGCCTCCAGGGCCCCCTAACGACTCGCATACACACATAATCACATTGATTGTGTCAGTGTCTAAAGCGCTGTGGGGACCAAGGTACAGGGATGATATCTTTTTACTGGCCGTCTATCATGCCAATTGCTAACTGTTTGGCTTTTTACCCAATTTCTTTTAAAAGTGTGCTCTAAAATGTAACATTTTAACCCATTATTTAAAAAAAACTCCCCTAGATTGGTTCAGGCTCACTCGCTTCGCTCATTCGCTATGGCATATCTGGGGGAAATATTTATGCCCCTCCACTTAAAAAATTCACCAGCCGCAACTGGCCCTAGGACTGTGCTGGGAGCTGGGTGGGGGGAGCCCAGAGACTGTGGTGGGAGCAGGATGGGGGGGGGGAGCCATGGGATAGTGCTGGGAGCGGGGATGGGGAGAGCCCAGGGACTTTGGTGAGAGCAGGGTGGGGAGACCCCAGGGTTTGTGGTGGGATGGGGAGAGCCCAGGAACTGAGCAAGGAGTGGGATGAGGGAGCCTGTGATGGGAGAGAGTGGGGGAGCCCAGGGTATATATTGGGAGCAGGGTGCTGCAATGTCATGCAATAGTTCTTTGCCATTTAGACTTACTGTCAACTTGGTATTTTTGGGGGGGGGCCTGGCCTGCCCACATTATGCTCAGGGGTGGCCCAGGCCAAAAATTCTTGAAGACCACTGCTGTAGAATGTACTGAGAAAACACCTTTTTCAACATCAACCTGAGCTTCAGATATAATAACTCTGACAATCATTGGGGTCTTGAATATTACAAAACGTTCAGCCCCCCTCAAACTTATTTTTACAGAGCACTACAATCTTGGTGTACCCTACAACAAGTAGAGAGACACTAGATTCTACAATTCTGTCAAGAATGGGTAATGCATTTCATCTTTGCTTTACATGGTGTGTAAACATGCTTTGATTGAATGTGATGCTTTACAAGTATATATTAAGTAATTCATGCTCAACAGATACAATCAATTGAAAAGGATTTAAACTGCATGAGCCATACTTCTATAATGAAAAACTGCTATAGTTGCAGACTTTATTAAAGGCAAAATGTATTTTGAAATATACTTCTGCATATTGCCTCCATGTGAAAGGCAACATGCAACACTCTGTAACTTGTATTGTAGTATTCTATAATGCAATCATACAAAGAAAGTTTATTAGAAATCACATGAAAGATTAAGTGTGTTTATGAACATATCAACATGTTATCATATTGTCATCACAAATACAAATGACTCTCAGATAACCTTTTCCATTTACATGTAAAATGGTCATTGTGAACTAAATTTGAGCTATGAAAGGCGTGTTTGCACAGAAGTCAGTCCTTTTGTAAATCAGAAATTCCCAGATCCATTATCCATCACTTTGATCTATGTTTGGAAGATTTAATAGCTCCATCTGGGTGTACACAGGACATGGCCATGTTTCCAAATTACATAAAAAGTCTAAATGTGAGCTTTATAAACTGATTCAAGCCAAATCCATGTGCTGTATTTGTAAGCTAATGACTGATGCCGAGACCAGAACAACCTCATGGCAGAGGCTTAGGCTCCATAACAAATGTGTTTGTTCCATTAACCAGCCTATTAAAAGGGTCCTTTTGTTCATAACAGCAGATTGTCTATTAGTATTGATTTAGCCACACACAAATGCCATTTAGTTAGAATGTGTGATAAAAGGTCAGCTTTAAAGTTAATGCATTTAAAATGACCATGGGAAATTGATTGTTTGTTTTAACATTTGAAATATATGTCCACACTGATAACCAGATTCAGATTGGGATTCAGCAGAACAACTCGATTCACATGCATATACAAATGATATATTAAAATGTATGAGTTATGCATAATACATATATTGTAGGCATCAAGCATCCAGTGACAGAAAAAAATATTAATCTCTGAATCCAGAATATTCTTATGACTCTGAATACAATGCTCATCAATACCTAAGCCCATTCTGGGAATTACAAGAATAATGAATACTTCAATCCAAGTTTGTATCCTCATTTCAGAGGATAGAGATGGCTCATAGCTGACATACCCTTTTATGACATTAAAATACATTGGTCTAATAGAATCCAGGAGGAGGGCCCTAGTGGGTGTGAGCAAGTGAAGGGAACCCATCACAGGGTTTGTCCAAACCCAACATGTAGAGTCAAATGATGATGCATGGGAGTAGTTTGCTTTGTATTTATACACACGCTCATAGCAAGAAGGGACAGTTTTGGGTAAGAAGAAAAATAATAGAGCTCATCTGACAGGAGAAATGTAGTAGCTCATTTAAAATCTACTTAAGAAGACCTGAAACTGCATGCAGAGGGCTTTCTCATGACAGAACCATATTGCCTGAGTGGGATTTTGGGAGTTTACCTCCCGGTGCTGCTTGAAGTCAATTGATGTCCCTACCACTCCTGGGCCTTTGAAAGAAAATAAAACAGAAGTGAGTACCATGATCCCAAATTGTTTAGACAAATGTCTCAAAATTAATTAAACCCCAGACAGCAATTAAAAGTATGTTGGGAGCAACCCTTGTTTACGAACAATGTCATTGAAAGAGGGAATATAGGACAAGGACCCATTGCATTTTGATTAGTAATCAATATTAAAACCCTGGATAGCTTCACTATAGTAAGTGTTATCTCAAGCATTTTGTGAAGTCTGGCGGCCTAAGGCATCTTAGCACAGAGCAATCCATGGCCAAGGAGCGGAGTTCCTAAATGAGAAAATAACCACCTACGATCTGACAAGACCACTCAGATCAAGCAATGGCATTCGCCTGGAACCAAAACAATACAACAAAAGAACATTCTGAGGATTATCTATGGAACTGAGGTGTTGTGAGGTTGAACCTGATTTCTCGAGAATAGCGGTTTGGTGCTGTTGTCCCAGAGTTACAAAAAGAAACATCATTCATGAACCCAAGTCTTTAAACCTATTTGAAGCCATTTCTACACCACAAAGATATCCAATGTTAGCTATGCCCAAACTAGGAACCAATAGTTTGTCAGAGATAGTGTAGAATATGTTGTATTTGAATCAGTCCAAGCATCAGACCAGAGACCCATATGTTAGAGGAAATATTATTTCTAATCTAAAACATTTCAATGATTCACAAAAAAGTATGTGAATTGTTTGGTTCAAACTTTATTCTGAAAAACATTTTGAATCAAACAAGCAATGTTCATTAGTGTGTCTACATTGTGGAGTATGTTATTCCATTGCTTAGAATAGTCATTCATGTGTATTATTCTTTGTGTAGATGTGTGTGCAAATTGGAATGGAAACATTACTGAGAAAGCTTGATGGAAGGCCAGGGGAAGGGAGTAATTTAATTCCTCTGGCATTGTGAAAACAGTGAGAGCAAGAGGCCTGGAGAAAGGAGGCATTCTCCAGGAACCCAGTAGTGCAGAAATACCAATGTTGACATTTGAGGTGGAACTTTACCCTTTCAAATTGAAATGAAAACTTTGCTGCTTATTTGACATTTCACTCTTGAACCTTGTACCTTGAAAAGGGATTGAAACCTGGGGAAGGGAACCATTCCCTCGGGCAAGGAACCTACCTAACAAGTGGAACTTGGAGCCGTTGTCCAGAAGAAGGTACAAGGAGATGCACTACCTATTTAGTTTAGTTACAATTGTAATGGATTGAAGTAGGGTTTTGACACAGGATAGCAAACTCTTGATTTCATGGACATCCTGACCGAATCCTTAGTGCTTTAGCTGAATCAGGGAATCCCCTCTTAGAATAGGGAGAGATTGGTTTTCTCTTTGATTTTCCTATTAATAAAAGTGTATTCCAACAACCATGCCACCTGTGCATTGGTCTCCTAATTCTGCACCCTTACAGCCTCTACAATACATCACCAATTAAAACACCCATGAATCATCTGAACCACAGAAATTACTTTTAATCATCATGTCTGCACTCTGTCAAAGTTTTCTTCAAAATGCATGCATATTTCTATTTCAAGTATTAGTTATTGTGGGGCATGAATGACGTCAGTATTTACATGTTTGTAATTGGTAGATTTGATTGTTTTTATGTGATCGGTTGAAGTGGAAATCTGTAGGCCACTTTTATTAAATTGGGATGCTTAGTCCTCTTTCATTATCATTGTTTTTCTTAAAATCTATAAGCACCATTTTGATATGAACTGTCATTCTGATTGCAGAAAGACTACTGTGCTGATGGTTTATGCTTGGCTCATTTGAATATCTGTGGATCGTCTGGTGAGCTTGACAGTGAGAGTTATAGCTAATGTTTTTTTAGCAGTTCCAGATTTGAGGGACTGCCCTAATTGAGTTGGATAAAAAGGAATATAATCATGTTTTCACTTGTTTTGTATTTTAAGTTAGAATAGTGGTACCTGAGAAAGATTATACTTTGCTGTATGGGTGTTTATGCAAAGAGTGTTTCTGTTTTAATGTGTATGGTCAGTAGTCATGTGAAATGAATAAAGCAATATAAAAGGTGTTGATCATTTATTGTTATGTACAGATATAAAGAGAAGAATGCAGTGTTTAGTGGTGAGATAACTGTGTAAAAACATGCCTAATGTTCAAGAAAAGTGAAGTGCAGCATGTATGTTTTGAATAAAACAAGTATTTAGAAGTAAGCAATACTAATTTAGAAATACAGAGAGTAGGGCATACACAAGGGTTTCATCGTCTAAGTTATTAGTGCTAGTACTTTACTACTAAAAGGTCAATGCAGCATATAACACAGGTTAATAGTTTATACACCCATGAAGAGAGTACATTATTTTCATTTAAATTCGATTTTATTTTGAAAGCGCGCTATCTGTCCCTAATCAGATTTAGTTATGTTATGTTGATGTACAACACACACTGCTATCATTTGCATGGTCTCCAGGTGCTCACGTGGCTCTAAGAAAGTGGGCGGGGGTAGGTTAGTGAGGGAAGAGCGATAGGATAGAGGATGTGCTCTTCTGTTGGTGCTTGCAGAACCAGGAGCAACTGGTGTCTGTGCATTTTGGCTTTCTGAGTGTGCTTTGATTGTGTGCACAGGGGTTATTGTGTCCAGATGGGCAACCTCCAGTGTCTGGGTTGTTTGTTAATTGCAGTAGTTTGCGCTTGTGGCGGATGTGTAACTTGTCTGTTTGTGTGTAGTAAGGCTAGCCCATATGGCTGTGTGTGGTCGGTGGGAGGCGTGCGGGAGAGAAGCAAGGAGCAGTGATGGTTAGTAGTGCCTAAATTCAATACAGCAGCTATACTCAAAATGCATCTAAATTCAATACAGTGGATATGCTCAAAATGCAGTTAAATTCAACACAGTGGCTAAACTCATGCAGCTAAATTCAGTGTGTGGGCTATAGTTAAAACGCAGCTAAATTCAGTACAGTGGCTTTGCTTAAAATGCAGCTAAATTCAATACACTGGCTACACTCAAAATGCAGAAACATTCAATACAGGACATACACTCAAAATGCAGATCAATTCAATACAGTTGCAAAGCTCAAAATGTAGCTAAATTCAATGCAGCAGCTATACTCAAAATGCAGCTCAATTCAGTACAGAGGCTACACTCAAAATTCAGTTAAATTCAGTACAAAGGCTACACTCAAACACAACTAAATTCAAAGCAGAGACTAAACTAAAAATGCAGTTTAATTCAATACAGAGGCTATGTGCAAAATGCAGCTTAGTTCAATACAGAGGCTACTCTCAAAATGTAGCTGAGCAGGGTGATGAAAATGGAGGCTGTAGCAGGCCAAGAGAGCGTGGATGAAGCTGGGTGCAAGAGAGGCCTTTTAGGAAGGAAAGCTGCTTACCGGCTAGATGGTGCTCAAAAGAGCTGCACGCCATATGAGGTGTGCACATCAAGTGTGCTTCACGAGCAGCGTTTCAGGAAAGCTACTTCCTGAAATCCATTGCCCAATCAGGGATGGAGTGGACGCATGTGGGGCAGGGAGCTGGGCAATGGGAAGTAAATGGAGGGTGTATCAGGCCCAGGGAGCCTGATGTCACTGAGGACAGGAGAGGGCTTTCAGGAAGGAATGTTGATTTATCGACTAGATGGTGCTCAACGGAGCTGCAGGACAGGTGTGAATAACGAGTGCACAGTGTAACAGAGAGCACTATATGAGCAGCGTTCCAGGAAAGCTACTTCCTGAAATCCATTGCCCAATCAGGGATGGAGTGGGCTGGAGTGGGACAGGGATCTGGGCAGGGGGAAGGAAATTGAGGGTGTAGCAGGCTGAGGGAGGGCACTGAGGGCAGGAGAGTGCTTTCAGGAAGGAAATCTGCTTACCGGCTAGATGGCGCTCAACAGAGATACAGGTCAGGCATGGTGTGCACAACGAGGGCGCAGTGCAACAGACTACATGTTCCTGGAGAGAAATGTTTGCATTTTGGGTAATTTGCGTACCCACAATGCCTTACTGTTGCAGCTCGAAACTGGAGGTGAACTTCCAGGGATGGCTACTAAGTGGCGTCGTGGAATGTGGGATTTTGCTCAAATGGACTATTTTATTTTCACATATCAGGTGAAAGAGTTTTCTCAAGCCTTTTTAAACCCACTATAAGTTTCCTATATATATTGTGTGTGAACAATCCACTATAGCCGAGTCCACCCTTACTAAGAGTAAACCATACTGCTTGCTCTCAGTCATGTTTACCTGTCAGAGAGTGGTCCACCTTTTGTGGAAACCCTATGGGTCCACTAAAAGGAGGTTGGTTTTTCTATCACTCCCACTAGAATGTTTTTCCAAACCAATAGTAACAAGAACCCTTTACTAACCTCCACCTCTCATTAAAGTTCTAATAGCTGTGCAGCAACACACTGTGGCCTGGCCTATCGTGCAAAGAGATCAGTTGTCACTTACAGTAACATAGGAGAGTTAATGCTGTCGCTCACCTTGCCTGCAAAGTTATGTCCAATGCCACAGGCCCCATTCAATACCGAGTTGTAGGGGACATGACAGAAATTAGGAAGACACCCATTGCAGGCAGTTTTCTCTTTTTGTATGGTAGTAGCATGTGGAGGCGTGGCTTAACCAATGTTTTAGGTGGCTAGTAGCTCAAAACAAGCTAGTCAGCCAACTAGTCAAGACCTGCCCCTGGCCTATCTATCTTTTAATCCGTATAATTTACAGTGCAATCCGGTGTGAAAGAAAACACAAATGCATCACTGCTGCCAATCTTACAATCAAGGATTTGCATTGGACAGTGAATGCGTGTACTGTAAACGAACCGGAACAGGATTGCAATCATTATTTAGGCTTAGACCTTTAAATACATTGTAAAAGGTAAATTAAGCATTCCTGGCCAACATGCACTTACCATTCTCATTAAAAAAAAGCTACTTGAAACTGTCCTCTGGTGAGAGCTTAGACAAACCAATGCGTATTGTTAGGTACGTTTTCCCCATTAACTCTTTATGTTAGTTGTATTTGAGAAGACAAGCCTCACTTAGGAGCGGATTGATACTAACGGACAACTAGTCACACATCATTAGACAATGGAAAGGTAGGTCTATACAGTATATTTACTGAAAATATACTCTATTATAAAATAGATCATTAAATACTTCAACAGTGAAGTATCTTACCAAGTCTTTAGTACACTTTCAGTCAAGTACAGTAGTTCAGTTCTTAATATACAGACTATCGTGCTTAAATCAACTTAGACACCTCAAAGATAAACTAAAATAATGCAAGTGTTACCAGTGTTCCACAATAGTTGCTGATCAATCTTCGACCTCAAGAGGCCAGCAGACTCGAGAACTTCCTGGTCCAGGTTTAAAAACCAGGGGCACAGAGAGAGAAGGGTTGCTGAGCCCCACTTAAGTGCCATGAAAGGGAGGAGGGGTTGAAGTAAGCCTGCAGGCGAAGCCCCAAGGTAAGCAATGGATCTGAAGTCTGAATACCCCAAGTAGCAGAAAACAGTGGAGGAAGCGCAGGAGTTGTAGGTGCAGAGGTCAGGTAGACGTTCGGTTTTAGTTTCTGTTGTGATGCCATTTCATCATGCAGAGCCACTGGATATGGCTGGGCGATTATAACTTGGACAACCAGTTCATGGCAAAGAGCTGGAACACAAAACAAGCAGCTGCAAGGAAAAATCAATAGTTACATTTAAACGGATCATGAGGATGAGCCAGTGAAAACAAAGGGTTTCAGTACAGAAGGCAGGAATATCTAACAAGGAGGAGCAGCTGCAGAGGTCAGTCGAGATGTCCTACACGTTTTGAGCATATGCACGCTATGACTCGTCCATGCAGGCAGTAGTGACTCACTTTCAAGTGGTGTTGCTAAACATATACTATATTTTGATAGGGCTTGACACCTAAGCGCTTCAGAAGTTTAAACAAATGGTACAATACATAGAACATGTCACAAATACAAAAGCAATAGATCAGTGTGCAGGAAGATGAGTTTTGAGTCGAGTTTTAATAAGGGGAAACAAAGATAAAGAGTGTAGAGTGAGAGGGAGAATTCCAATGTTTGCGAGCAAGAAAAGTGAAAGAGAGGAAACCAGGTGGAAGCTAAGGGGAACAGTTCAGAGAAAAAGGTAACGGGAACGAAGAAAACAAGCGGGGGAATAGAAGGAGATTAAGGAAGACGGATAAGAGGGAGCAAGGCTGTAGAAACAAAAACAATATAAAGAAAATTGAAAAGGAGACTAGCTTCAAAAGATAACCATTGAAAAAAACGCTGCATAGTACACAAATCGAAGATTGATAAACCAAGCAGAGAGGAGCGAGGTCGGAAGACTCGAGAGGAGCTATTGAATAGTCTAGAGAAAATTACAGACGAGATGAGGTCTTATATGCAGTAAAAGTGAGGAACCATTGAAAAAAACGCTGCATAGTACACAAATCGAAGATTGATAAACCAAGCAGAGAGGAGCGAGGTCGGAAGACTCGAGAGGAGCTATTGAATAGTCTAGAGAAAATTACAGACGAGATGAGGTCTTATATGCAGTAAAAGTGAGGAACTGATGTGTTTTCTGGATACAAAACAATTGCTGGTGGCAGGAGCGAGGAATAGTGAAAGGAGAAGGAAAGGGAGGAGTCAAGAATGATGCCAAAGTCATGGGCCGAGGTAGAAATAAAAAGATGTTGCAGAGTTCGGTGGTCAGGGAGGAAACAGAAAGAGGGAGTGGAAGGGGAATGGTTGGAGCAGGGAAGCTTAACCTTTGTTTTTGAGGGATTGAGATGCAGATAGCGGGTGGACATCAATGGCTGGATTGCAAGAAGGCACCCGGTCAAAGAGGAATGAAAAGAATCAGTGAAAGAGGTGAAGGATGTGAGATGTTCAAGTTATCCGTATAGAGGTAAGGAAACCCAAAAGACAAGGGCTGAGGGAGGAGCGATTGAGAAAAAAAAACAAGGGACCAAGTACCAAGATTTAGTGATGGGTGTTGGTGGTTTTCTAGAGGCAGTTTCCGTTGGGGGTGAGAAAGGTGGATACTTTTGTTTGCAAAGGTCTAGATGGTGATTCAGTCAAATATTATAATGGATGCATAAAGTGTAGTCATAATTAAAAGCTTTGTAGTGTGTTACTTGATGTGGATAGAAAGGAAATCATGCTTCTCACAGTTTAATGTGGTTGAATGATGAGTAACTTACTGCTTTTTACACAGTTGAGGATTTCTAGTTTTGTATTTTTAAAAATTGATTGGATCTCCTTGAGATATGAGACATCATTTTATGGTGGGGATTTGATATGTTAGTAGTGAGGATTAGCAAGGTTCTTGCTGCCATATTCTCGAAATTTGCACTGTGGGGGTACATTTAAATGTCAAACGTCAGCACACATGCATGTACACCGTGTTTTATTTTTCACATTTTATTTCTATAGTGCAAACCGAGAAAATGCTAACTGCAATGCTGACATGCCAGCCAGATTTATTTTTTATTGTGAACACTATGTGGCATGTTTATATAGAAACAGCACTGACAATAGATTCAAGCCTCACAGACATGCTTGTATGTTGGGATGGATGTAATTGTAATTCTAAACAGCTGTTAATATGTGCACATGTCAAGCAATATTCCCACATCCAATTAATTGCTGTACAACAGGGGAATCTGTTGAGGAAGGATTAATTATAATTGCACACATTCCCTGCCATGCTTGAATGGCATGGGGCATGCACAGTGGATACCTAGGGAGGTGTGCTCCCTATGCTTGAGCACAAGGCATGTGGAAACCATCAAGATGTTTTGCATGTTTATATGCAGTATACAGTACAAAAAAGCATTGGCTAAGCCAAACATTTTGGACCAGTTATGAATATTATTAGACATTTGCCAGCCACTGCTATTATATGTTCATGTACCTGCACCATTTTGCAGGTGGTGTCGTCATTGGCCACTTAAAACCACTACGGCATTACCTGAGAAATGCATTTCCCATGCCTAATCAGAATTGGTGGCATTCATACTGATTGTTTACTATTGATGCTATGCTACTATCATTAGCAAAATTGATGTCATGAAAAAAGTAAGTGCTGTTACTAGATCCTGAGACTTCTATAACATAAGGCGCAGGTAACCCCAAGGGTATACAATAGGAATGGATTACAACAATCTAATACATGCCTTTAGGGTTGTGCAACCGATTGCTGTCCATTGTTTTACTGTGTAATTTAACTCAATTTTAGTTGGTATAGTGAATGTTGAGGGATTATGGGTGTTGGAGTCCAAAACATTAAAAGGTGTAGGTCACAGAGCCTTTAACCTGTGGGTAACAATGGTAATACATTTCAACACATATGCTGGATCATTTATATGGCACAGGAAAATGGGCCAGTGTAAATGCAAGTAGTGTCCCATCTGCTCTGTTTGTCATAAAAAAAAGCTTGAGAGTGAGTTGTGGTGTAAATGGTATGCATTATATCATTATTACTCATGCATTTTCCAGAGTGAATATTACCCTTAAGTAATATAGCACGCATCGTTCTGTCAGAAAAAAGTATGTTTCAGTACTTACAAGGTTGGCAGTAATTTCACTATATAATTACATTTGTAAATTAAACTCTTTGGAGTGTGTTCATTGATGTGTATAGAAAGAAGTTAATGCTTCTCACAGTTTAATGCATTTGAGGATACAAATGTTGTACACCGTTTTTTATGTGTGTTTGCAAGTATTATAATGCAATGTTGTGTGAGAGGTAGGGTTTAAAGTGTAGTTTCTACACTTGAAGTAGTTTTATTTCTCTGTTCATGGGACATATATACGAGTTATTTAATGAGGTGGCTGTAAATGTGGTTTTAAACTCAGTAACTAACTGTTTTGTAGACAATTGAAGTTTTCTAGTTTTGTATTTCTTTATTGATTGGATCTCATTTTTCTCTCAGACATAATTTGATGGCGGGTACTTGATATATTAGTGTGATGTTTAGCAAGGTTTCCACTGCTACAATTTCACCATTTGCACTGTGGGTGGGAAATCTACAGGGCAAAGGTTGGCCCATATGCATGTACACCATCTTTTATTTTTTACATTTGTATTCTAAAGTGAAAAGTGAGTAAATGTTAGCTGGCATGCTGGCATGCTACCCAGGTGTATTCCGCATTGTGAACTTTGTTTTGCATGCTTATATGGTAAATAACACTTACAAAACAAATTAAACTCTCACAGACATGCTTGCTTGTTGGGAAGAGTGTAATTGGAATTCTGAACGGTTGTTAGTATGTACATATGTTAAGCAATGTTCCCTAAACCACATCATTTCTGTTTAACATGGGAATCTATCAGGGAAGGTTTAATTATAATTGTACACGTTTCCTGCCATGCTTTCATGGCACGGAACATGTACAATGGAGTCCTATGGGGGTGCCTGCTTTATGATGGTGCAGAAAGCATGTGGAACCCTTAGGGATGGTCTTCATTTGTATACAAAGTATCTAGTTAAAAAAAAAAACACTTGCAAAGCCAGAAGCTTTCGAACATATACGAATATTAGATATCTGTCAGTCACTGCTATCATATATTTAGGTACTTGCAGGATTTTGCAGGTGCTACCATCAATGGTCACTTACAACCACCATGGCAGTAGTTGACAAATGTATTTCCCATACCTACCCAACCGGCAACACTGGTGGAATTAGTAATGGTTGCTTACTATTGATGCTAGGTTATTATATTTAGTATGATTGATGTTATTTAAATACTAGGTACAATTTCCATCAGCCTTAGCTGACACAGTGAATGTTGAGGGATTATGGGAGGTGTAGTCCACAACATATCAGAAACTCTAGGTTGCAAACCCTTTATGTTGTGGTAACAATGCTAATCTATTTCAGTACACATCTTGGATCCTTTGTATGCAAGAGAAGAAGGGAGCAGTGTAAATGCAAGTAGTGTTACATCCCTTCTCTCCTTTATACAAATGCTTGAAACTGCGCTGTGGCGTAACTTTAATGTATTAAAGCATTGCCATGGAGACTTTTCCTTGGGTGTATGAACACCAACTGACTTGTTTACATCTTATTTTCAACAAAATATAGTGAGTGTGACTGGTAAGCAGAGGATATGTGCCTAATGAAACAAGCAGGGAGTAACTATCCATACGATGGCAACAGTTGAAACATGGTGGTTAACTGAGCTTATAATGTCATTATATGGCAAATGTGAAACTCTTGAAGGCGAAAGTGTTGGAATTTACTGTGATTGTTTTTAAAATGAGTTTAGTGAATGCAGAAACATTAAAAGCGGAAATTAAGCAGTTTAGTACCTTGCAGAATGGTTAGATAAATCTGGCAGACGAACAGTTGATGTTAATGACTGAAAGGATGAGTAGAAACACTTACCAGGAACATACATTTTGAATTGATAGTGCTAGCTAGTTGGTGTGATTGAGTATGGTGATTAGTATGGACATGGGGGGGGGGGTGTAAATAAACATACAATACACTTCAGCTATGTGTCCCTTTTTATATGAAAACTACCTGCTTTTCAAAATATTACTTTGTGTACTATAGTTGGCATTGAAGAATCACTTAATAGCAGAAAGAGTAAACATAATGTATAATTAAAAAAGTATTCTTTTTTTAATTTCAGAACTGTAGCATTATGTGGTGAGCAAACCTAACTGATTGTATCTCATAGGGTTTGTCCAATCACTAGTATATAGATTCCTTTTATTCTGCTGGTTAATTACAGTTATTTACTCTATATATATTACACTCATTGCATATTCAATGCATTATACATTTTTCTTGTAGTTTAAGTGTTAATTCTGTCCTTTTTTATGTAGCATACACCAATAATGCCTTCAAAGGAATGAGCTTCACGCCACAGAAGAAAAGAAAATAAGTTGTAGGGAAGTAAAGTTTCTATATCTGAAAGCGTTTAGACTGGTGTTTCATGTCCTATACACATCTGTAATGAGAGTAATTTGGTAATGTATTGTAAAGAGCAAGGTAGAAATGCAGAATTTGAGAGAGAATCCATGTCAACTACAGAACCCAGTAGAACCACATTGATTTCAAGTAAGAGCCTTAATACACAGTGTGTTTCAAAATCATTATAGTAAACTAAGAAATAGGAGATATTTAAAGAAAGATAATTCAGTAGTGCTTCACTTTTAAGAGACAGGATTAAGAATGTGCATTCAAAATATTTAATTCTCACATGGTTTCAAATCTTTGGAGAAGTGTGGAATCAAATCGTATGCATGTGAAGCATTGTTTGCAAAAAAGAAATTAAAGGCAACCATTGGAACCATTGGAAAGGATTTTCATGTGAAAATGAATTTGTTTATTTTAGTGTTGAATAATTTAAAGAAGTTGACAACAATCACCAAGTATTCTATGTAAAATTGCAATCAATGTGTGTATGTACACAAGAAACCCTTTCTGATGTGTTCGGAGTAGAATGGATACACACTTCACACACAGAAAGATTTTTCAGTGAAGAGAGTTACATTAAAAATGCAATGTGATCCTTGCTATTGCAGAAACTGGACGAGGAATTTAAGTGAAAGGTAATGTGATTTATGAAAGAGAAGAAATCAGAAAATCAAGAGCAAATGAAGAAGATACATTAGGGCAGTGTGCAAGACAAGTAAAAAAAGAAAAGAAAATCTAGCATGGAAATGTATTTCTGTGTAGTATTGACAAGTACTTTTGTAGGGCCATAAAGACATTCTTGGAATTAATTCACAAACATGAACATGCACTATGATAAGTTAAGAGGCTGCAGAAAATAGATGATTATGCAGTCTGTGAAAAAACTGGAATTCTATGTCACTCTCTGGACTGTCTTGAGAAAGGAAGATGTGATAGTAAGTTTCACCACATATGTATGCTGGCTGCACATAACAGCAAAATACAGTATCTTCTTCTCAAACTCTATGGGTGCAAAACACCACGTATGTCACTTGCACTGTTAAATTAAGTGTTGATTACTGGAAAGGTAGAAACTTCAGTTTCTGCACTTGATATAGTAAGAACCTCTCATTTGAAATATGATTTCTATCTAGAAGAACCACCTGTAGTAATTGGCCATGATGATCCTATGCTTTCAAATGATCTAATGATTTATAAGCATGGCCAAGAATGGCACTTTTTGAGTGTTCTTCAAGTGACAAACTTGAGTATGGTTGTGTATCCTGTTGACGCACAGTCTACAAAAAACAAGTCCAAAAACTGTACATAGAAGACAAAGTAACAGACTGTGCAGATAACGTTTGGAAGGGCCTTTATCTGTATTTGTTTGTAAAAGATTCACTACAAGTGATGCACTATTTGTGTGCACATACTATTTCAGTGTTTTAAAAAGAGGAATGATTCCTTCAAGAAACATATTAAACAACATGGATGTGCCCGAAATTCCTGTTGTGTTTCAAAATGTGAACAGCACTGCAAACTGATCATCCTTTTCAGGTTATTGCTAGACTATGAACAAAGCCATCCATCCTTTCTAAAAATCATTAGTGCAAGGTTAAGTGAGGGTAAAATCTGGCAATGATTCTTGTTTGTTTTGGTGTTGCTACAAAGAATAAATAAGTAAGGCAACCCCTTATAGATATCACAAAGATAAAGGGAGCTTCACAGTATCTAGTCACTCACAATGAACTGTATAAAGACAATCTGAATGTACCATACTTGTCTATAGTGGATGTTGGATTACCAGATAAGAAGAGTGAAGGTCAATTTAATCATATTACTGTTGCTGAAAATAACAGTTTGGATGGGCATTACACTATTCATCCTCTACACTCACGAGCAGTGATGGGTGGCAGTCTTGAATTATATCAGATGAAGCAAACAAAAGTGCACCGGTCAGTGTTTGGGAAAAAACTTTATGCTTTTTCACACTGGAAAAGGTGACAGATTGAATTGGAAAATTCATATTACTTCTACCGAATACTGCTGTACAAGTATGTATTCTGAGGATCCCAGATTCTGCACCAATATTGAGTATACGTTTAACATACTGTATGAAAGTGAATTTTCAAACTGTGCTATTCTGTTGCTCATACACTTCAAACAGGAACTTGTTTTACAAATGTTTCTGCTAATGAAATGGTAAAACAGGTAAAACAAAAGGATGAAGTTCTAGAAGGCAAACTTACAGATATCCTTGCCACTATGAGAGGAACTAAAGAACAATGGTATAGGAGACATTCTGAGGTTCGATGCATGCTCCAAAACCTGGGTTGCTCTACTTGATTTGTGGCTTTAAGTTGTGTAGAATATGGCTGGGATGATCTTGGAGATTGGATTTACAAAACAAATCCAACCAAAGAAGGTATACTACACATGTCACCAGCAGAATCGTGTGCCATGGATCCTGATACTGTCACTAGATTCTTCATCACTAATTTTTTGCATTTTATATGCAACAAAGACAATGCTCCACTAGGTACTGTGGAACATTACTTTTGGAGGAAAGAGTACCAAGCTTCTGGAGTGCCACACATTAATCTGCCTTTTGTGGTTTAAAGATGCCCCACAGTTTTGAAAAGACAGTGACAGCTGTGTAATGGAATTTATTTAAAAAAAAATGTCTCTCATTCTATCCCTGCTCTTTCAGAACAAGGTAGAAAGGTTTCAAATGCACATGTGTGTAAAATACTGTTGATGAAAATTGAAAAGTAAAGAAAGGTACAATACTAAGTGCCAATTTAGATTTCCTAGGCCTTTTTCCCCAGTTGTTCAAGCAAATAGTGTTTTACATCTGTTTTACACCATGCCAATACTGATGTACAGTATTTTGCTGATAAGGCAACAGCTGTTGCTCGCTAAGTTACAGCATACTCGACAAAAGCTGAAAAGAGGATGCAGCATAGGTGTGGGCTAACTTATTAGCAGATAAATGCCTTAGTCAGAAAATACTAAGGTTTGGAATCAAAATACTCTCACACAGAGAGTGTAGATCCTATGAAACCTCCGATCAGCTTACTAGTTTGCCTCTGTATGGACGTAGCATTAATGTTATTTGGCTCAGTCTTGTCTAAGGTTTTCTGCAATTAGCAGAAAACCAGTAATAAAGTCTTTGACTAAAATTGAACAGTTAGCTGAAAGAGTACCTGATAATATAGACATTTTAAAACAAATGTAATTGATACCTATTATCTGAACATGTGTTCACATTTGGAGAACCTTTGCTTATTTGAAGTAGCTGAATACTGCTCATACCGTAATGTGGAAAGTAACAATGAAAGAAGATAGTATAACTGGAGGCGCAAGGTTAGAGCTTGTCTGTGCCCACTTGCCAGCGTCTGCGTCAGAGGGCAGGAGCCCCCCTCCCCAGCTGCACCAGCCACCATCCGTGAGCAGAGGAACCATTGAGGACTCCATGACACGCTTCCCTTGCTTTGCGGGTAAGCGTGACCTCCTGATCCTGCCTGCAGAGTGTTGCCTGAGTCTGTTTGCCTTTATACCCCTTTGCAGTACTCACAGCACCAGTACAAGCTACTGTGCATTTTGTAGCACGCCACGAGGAGCACGATCAAAATGGAGGCTTTGTTGTGACCTGCAGTCACCGGAAGGCACAAGCCGGGCAAACCCACCAAGGACCACCACTAAGGGTAGAACCTGTCTGTGCCTGTCTTCCCCGCATCGAAGCAGCGAGGCGCGACACCCTGTCTGCCTCATTATCTGCCTTGACAATCCTCTCCTCTTATGTCTTGCGGTAAGCAGCACAGCCAATAACTCCTATTCTGTTCCGCGGATCACTAACCAAACAATACTATGATCCATTAACTGTTACCTACAAAGTCTCTTGAAAATGTTCCCAACACACTCCGCATATAGGTGTTTACAATCCTCCTTTTACTATGATTTCCCTGCCTGTATGCCGATCCCTTTAGCTTGCCATCTCACTGCTTATTGTTGTTCTCATTCGTTGAACCTGCAACTGTAAATGAACTGCAACCGCCCCTCTGCTAGCATATAACCGCTGGTACTGTCAGCCACCTAGTTAATCGTGCCGCTGGTCTGATATCTACTGCATTTTCTGTTGCACTCACCACATAATCATAAATTGTTCCTCCTTCCATTATACCTGCTTTTGATCTCAGCCACGCTACCACGCATTGTAGTAATTCCCTCAATGTTACCTATTATATGATTAATTGTATAGCTCATGTTACATCTCATGTGGCCCACTATGTTTCTCTCAGCAGTGATTAATTTTATAGCTCATGTTGCATCTTATGTGCCCCACTACGTTTCTTTCAGCACAGATTCTGTGTATAGCACATGTTGCATCTCATGTGCCCACTACATTTCTCTTAGCAGTGATTAATTGTATAGCTCATGTTCCATCTCATGTGCCCCACTATGTTTCTCTTAGTAGTGATTAATTGTACAGCTCATGTTGTATTTCATGTGCCCTATTGCGTTCATTCAGCAGTGATTAATTGAATGTCCCATGCGGCATAGCCCCATATGTCCTATTAAGTACTGCCTATTTGAATTACTAACTGAATTGTCTATAAGCTCTGCCCAATTTTGCCTAGCCACATTATTCTACTATCTATCAGATTAGCCACGGTCTCAACCATTGTATTACCTACAGAACTCCCCGTGTTTTTACTTACTGTATTTCATATCTCAACAGCCTGTACATCATTCAGTGGGCTGTCTATTAGAACAGCCTGTTCTTTACCCACTGCAGCTCATTGTAGATCAGCTTGTGTTTTTACTCATTGCTCTGCCTATTAGCATAGCTTGTGTTTATACGATTGCTTCACATACTAGTTCAGTCTTCATATCTAGCCTGCGTATATCCAGTCATGAATCATGACCCTGCAAAGGCTTGCATCAACCAAATGTTATTCTGCCTTATAAGTACTCTTCCTCATGTAATTCCCAGGGTGCACATCTCTGCCATACCTTCCCATTTCAGGGTGGAATTAAAACTACAGCTAACATGACCTTCAGCCCTTCCTTGATTAGAAAACTTCTACCACACTCCAACCAAATCAAGCCCACTTACTTTCTGCCACCGCTCTTTCCCACTCAGGCTCAAACATCCCTGGTTCCATAAGCTACCAAACCCGCACCTGACCTAATAACACCTGCCCAATGGATTCAGCGCTTCGCAAGCAGGTCTTAGCCTAACCAACCCTGCATCA
This sequence comes from Ambystoma mexicanum, assembly GCF_040938575.1. Lineage (NCBI taxonomy): Eukaryota > Metazoa > Chordata > Amphibia > Caudata > Ambystomatidae > Ambystoma > Ambystoma mexicanum. Next base: position 394,003,600 of record NC_090930.1, on the reverse strand, counting down.
CAAGCTGGCGATATCTTCGGCTAGGCTCCAGACTCACCAATTTTCATCCTCGTCCACTGTATGGAACTCTCAGACTCCCTGCAATCCGTACATAATGAACGCTAAACTTAAACCTAATGATTAGCCTGGTTCCCCACCCCCCCAACTGCACAGACACGAATATGATGAAGAAAACACACGAAATTAAAGGAGCACTTCTTAATGCCAGATCTTTAGTAGCCCATGCCACCGACATCACTGACATTATTACGGCCAACCAGTTAGATTTCCTAGCCGTCACAGAGACTTGGCTCCTCAAAGCAGCTGGCCCAGCCCTTTCTTTAGCTGCCCCAGAGAACTTCACTATCACTAGGGTAGATAGAGAAACATCCAAAGGGGGGGGGGGTACCACCCCCCCCTTTGGATGTTTCTCTATCTACCCTAGTGATAGTGAAGTTCCCCTTCATTTCCTAATCGAATTTGGGCTTAAGAGCTAACAAGCACATACCTCTACTATCAGCTGAACTCCTCTCAGTTAAATTACTCCTATCAGCCTCACGCACCATTACCATGCACCTTGTTTATAGACCCCCCTGGCCCTATTGGGACATTTAAAGAAGACATAATAGCCCTCCTTAATACTAATACCAAACCTGGGTCTCAAACTATAATACTAGGGGACTTCAACCTAGGCTTGAATGATCCTAACAATGGCAATGCAATTATCTTAGCAAACAAAGTCACGGAAGCAGGCCTTACCCTCAGGAGCAATGCCCCTATGCACACAAAAGACAGCACTTTTGATTGGATTGCAGATATTTAAATGTATGTAGTTGTGTGTCATTCTTGTTGATGATGTTATAGGTTGTGTGCAACAGCACTTTCAGGTGTAACTTGTTGGTGATTATTGTACTTATAACTAACGAATAAATAATCATTGGTAGATGCATTCCTTTTTGATGCAATCTATTTCATTTACCCTGCACTAGCAGTCCACAAAGGTTTGTTATATGCAAAGGTTAGTCTGTCCAGGAATAACCTTCTTGCTGCTGTATCAAATACCCTGGAGTTTCCCACAGTATGTTTTAATTAACCAAAAATAAGCAACAGGCAAAGCCACATTTAAAGAAAATTGTCCCATACCTTCTGCAAAGGAAGCCAATCTAACAGTGATAGAAACTAAAGTAGATGTAAAGTATTTCCACTGTGGATTTAGTAATGAAACAGGAGGTTAATGTTACACAAATGCAGCTTTGTTTATGTTGTTTCAAATGACATCACTCATGCAAATAGTAACTTCGAGGGTAGGAAAATAACTATTCATGACCTTTCAAGTCTTAAACTTTCGGTAGATTAAAGATCATAGCACAGACATTCTGCAATGTCAATTTGACATGTCATAGATGTAGAAACAGAAATAGATGATTTTTCAGGAAATACCCAAGGACTTTTAATGAGTATTCTGGAGGTGTTAGACAAAGAAAAGGTAAGTGTGGACAGTTTCATGGCAATGTCTTATTAGGCGGACTGTGATTGTCCACAATGTCATAAACAAAACATTCAGCACAACCCTATGGAAAGATTGTTATATCTTCCACTACCAGAACAGAAAAGTGTTAATTTTGACAATCTGTTATTACAAGCTCACCATGATATGAGAGTTAGTTTGGTTGTTATTTACAATCATCACTTCAAAATCGAGACTATAATAAGTATCTTTAAATTATGTTCCATAGATAAACAATGGATGGTACAAAGATCAATTCTCCAATTTTAAACTATGTAAAATCACAGGTGTCAATTTGTAATAAAACATTTAAAACATGTGCAATAATATTTCATGAAGGTGTATCCATTCATAGATCACATTTCACTACATAGGTGCACACAGAAGTAGATTGGCTTGTGTGCAATGACTACACTATCACACAAAGCTAGATTGCCTACGAATTTAAAGAATGCCTACATAATATTATTAGAACTACAGTTTAAACTTAGTTGTGCATATCTGCAATGGCAATGTCAGTGCACATTAAACAGAGTATTAATCTGGAAATGTATTATGCAAACTTTTCAGTGACTACTTTGTACATATTCAGTATTTACTAATAGTGTACTAATGTAAAACCTTGGAAAGATTTACAGTTTTACTTTAATTAGTGTGTTTGCTTTCCAAAATAGGCCAAAATAGTCCAAACACTATTAAACTTGTGATAATACTTGAATATAGCATATGATTAGAGTAGAATAGATTAGCGTAGAAACCTTATTAGCATATGATTAGAGTAGAAACCTTATTATACATATATTTGATTTTTTCTCAAATGTGAATATGGCAATCTTATACTTCTGTTTCATTATGTAAACCATTATGTATATTTGTGCATGCAGTAGCGTCGCCTATACGTACTAAATTGTTTAAGTGGGTTCCATTTATAGTATATTGAGTGCTAAGTAGTGTAGTTTGATATAACTGTTTACATTTGAAATAAAAAACAGTGTAAAGAGAGCTTCAATGCAAAAATCACAGAAACGTATATTTCAAAAAGAAGACAGTTATAAAAAAATTGTTGATTTGGAACTCTACATTGTACAATATTGTCATTAAGTTCTTATGTGCGTAAGTGGACAAAATAAGAATGTACACTGATGTTAGAAGAAGTATTGTAATGACAAAAACGACAGATGCCCAATTTTTGGAATGAAGTATCTGTGCATTAAGTGATTGTGTAATATTTAATTTCTCTTACTTTTATTTCATATAATAGTGTGGATTTTACTTAAAAAGTTTCAATTTAAAATAATGATACGCTGTATGCATGGCTTTATATATTCAATAAAAATGATGAAATGTTTAGGTTATTTGTCTATGTTTCCTTACCAAGGTTATGTAAACCATTCTGCAAAATGCATAGACTGTATTTTGAAACAATGTTTGTACAAACATGAAATTCTAGCTATTTGTATATAGTTAGTTACTGCTTTGATATTGTTAGCATACATTTTAGTGTAAATACAATGTAATTGATTCTAACACTGAAATTATTATATCAAGGACTTTGTATAATGTAATTATCATTGAATAAATATAACTTGTGTTATGTTATGTTATGTTATGATATGTTATGTTATGCTAAAGGATATTTATACTGGGCACTGTCACCACCGGAGTGGTCCCTTTGTGCTCCGATGGATCTGAAAAGCTATAGGGTAGGGTAAGTTAGTAGGACTGAGCACAAGAGACCTGTGATTTGCTGTTGGTGACTTCAGTTTGGGTTACACCGTTTGCTGAGCATAGCTGTGATTTTTCAGTCAGAAGTTGTCATGTGCTGTTGTGCAGGGCCATGTGTGACTTGTTTCGTTGTTGCAGTGTAATGAACTGTGTGCGGTTTGTTGTGCAATAGAGGTGTGGTTGTGTTTTGTTTAGAGTTTGAGAGGTGTAAGCAGAAGGCTAAGTTCTTAGTGGGTTGGACAGTGGTGGTGCTGTATTGTGGTGGTGCTGTATTGTACCTCCTCTGCTTAGGCAATCTGTGGTACGTGTCCCTACCAGTGTCATGTATTGGGGTGTGCTGGGAGCATCTCCCTCCTATACGCTGTGCAGGGTTGCGCATTGTCTGCAGGGTTTATTTAGTGGTGATGCCTCCTCCACCCCTGCCCCTGTGTTCAGACTAATGGATGTCTACACCGCTTTGGCCCGTGGCATATCCTGGTGTGCTGCCACCATCACCTCCCTGGGCCCTTAGGGGGAGGGGGCTTTTCCTTGTGCCCTTGAGCTACCAGCACCCTGTGGCTTATCTGTGCTTTAAGGCGACAGGACAGTAAATGAAGAACACCTAGATCTGGGACACCTGGATAGATGAAGAATGGTCTAAAATGGGGTACAACATTAAATGCAGTAACACTTAGGTTGGGGACTCCTCGATAGACGGAGGATCACCTAAAATGGGGGCACAACAGTGAATGTAGAACAGCAAATGCAGCAACACCTATATTTGGGATGCCTGGATAGGGGGAGAGCGGCCTAAAAAGGGGGCACAGCAGTAAATGCAGTATATTGTGTATATTGCCATGTCCAAAGTATATTACATATAGCAAATGGATATATTAAGAACATGTACTGTATATATTTATGTTTTCTTTCCCAAACGGTTGAATTATGTATGCATGATTATTATACATATTATAGTTTAACACTATTAAATTAATAAGAAACACTTGTTTATTAAAAATAGAAAATGTTCATACATTATTTTTTGCTGCAAATACAATTAGAGGTTATTTTTTTCTTTCCAACAAGTAATTTGTTTCCCCTACAGCTGCATTATTAATAGTCAGAACCTTAATTGGTTGAGTAGTAAGATTACCTTCAGTATTCATATAGTACCACTATGAAAAAAAAAGAGGTAAGCAATAATGCAGTATATTTGCTTTTTTATCTATGTTTTTTAAATACTATTTGTAGAAATTGTTTCTGTAATGTGTACACATAGTGGGCCTCATTACGACCCTGCCGGTCTGGTAACAACGGTGTCGGAAGGCTTACCGGCACCGCTGTTACCGGACCGGCACAGTACAAGTTTGCGGGCCGGATGCCCTCCCACCCGCCAAGTCTGACCTGGCGGGCGGAACGGCACCCGCTCGCAGACTTTGACAGTAGCACCGGCACCATTATGAATGGTGCCAGTGCTACCATCCTCTTTGTTGGGTATTTTGTGGATATTTGGGGCTTTGCAGTATTTTCTTACTGCCAAAATACCTTTAGCAATAATCACTCTCTGTATTCATATTGGGTCACACACGACAATAATACATTGCATTATTTCAGAATTCAGACCTATTTAGATGGTATGCGCGGTAGTTTACGTGGTTGGTTGGTATAGTGGTTGGTTTATTTGTGGCCCCAATATCCAACATCCCTTGTTTTTTATCTAGATTGTTCTTGTCCACTAGAGAGACCTCAGGCCTACATTTTAGGGAAACCACATTTTCAGTGTTAGTGTTGTGTGCCACCATGGGCTATTGTGGTATTTTTGTGGTAATTTCCACTACCTTATATACGGTAGGGAACTATGTCCAGAGAGTCTCTCTTCCAGTTGACTCATGTACCTCCAACAGGCTATGCTACAAACAGTCACTCACAACTGCCAATACTGAATAGAATCATGCACACATCTGTTTTAAAATGACAGTTGGACTGTTTAAAAATCTACCCACGTTTAAACCTTTTTCCCATGCAAAATGAAAGAGAGAAATAATACACACTAGCTATCTGTTTTCAAATATTTTTGTATTATAGAAATTTCTTTTAAACACAGTTTACCTTTTTTTACAGAAATAAATGAAATGGTACAACATTATTTGTGATAAAATGAACAGAGAGCTGCGAGAATATATTCAATTGGTAACATTAAATATGCTGATAAGAGACTGAGACTCCCTCGAATACACTGACTGAACAGTTTCGCACACTTTCGCACAGCTCCCACTCACTTCTATAATTACCTTATCTGTTCAGCATGAGTTTTCTCCAGCTATTCTCTTTCTGAATTCGGCTCCCTTGAAATTCAACCCCAGTGAGAACAAGCGTCTGCCGTTCTCAAACCGGGGTTATTGCCTGGAACTCTCAGCTTTTGCAGCAGGAATCCCCAGCCAGGAAACAGATCTTTCTCCCAGCTCTGCAAGATCTCGATTGTTCTCTCCCTCCCCTCACGCTTCTCCAGCAAAGTTCTAATCACAGCCTCTAGCATGATACTTGCTATGACGCTGCTCCAATCAGAATCAATCATGTCATCTCCTCCCTCACTACACAATGGCTCACTTCTACAGTAAAAATTGTAACAAACTGATTTCCTGTTCCTTCGAGCTCTTTGCTTCCTGTAGTTATGTGGACAGAGCAGCAGAGAAAAAAAATGAATGTGCGTTTAAAAGTTCACTTTCAGAGTAGGCCTAATTCTGCAGTGGAGACACATTTATATTAGTGGGTTATGTTAAATGAAGTTTTATTAGTCAGGTTAGTTATTAATAAGGTTAGTTATTAATTTTCAAATGTGTCTCTTGCAACATAGGCATTTCAGGTGAAAAATAGTGTGCATTTTGAATGTGCACATGTGTGCTTTTAACTGTAAAAATAGATTTGCATCTTATATGTAAAAATCGTTTTTGACTGAATAGCCTGTCTTTACTTATATGTCCATGTTACTCTGGCAACACTTATAGCAATGCACCACACCCATGTGGTGGTGCTGCATAAAAAAAAAATGCTACCTGTGCAGTAGTGCTGTACTCTGTGCTGTAACACCCCAAATATCCTTACATACCCTCCTTTTGTTTTTAGAACTTGGTTACGATCCAAGCCAATTCCTAAAAACAACTTGTTCTTTTTTTTCTTTTAAAATGCATGTGTATTGGGATATCTTTCTCTTCCTGACGTAGCTACTAAAATCAGTAACATTTTCATTTTTGCTGATAGCACAATCAACCATCCACCCATGATTAGCACCAGGACAGCCAAACCCACTATTGAGCGTTCCCCCCAGGTTCCCCAATTAAATCTTTCCACTTCTATTATCCCCAGATTACTAATTGTAATATTGTTTTTTCTCAAATTCATTTTTATAACATGTCTTTTTTTGTGATTCAATAAATATTCCACATCCGGATCTATTGGAAAAGTATCCCTTTGAAAAAAATCGATATTTTCCACTTGGCTTTCCCAAACATCATTTGTTACATGAAACAATGTTAACCCCCCAATTGACACAATTGTATCCTTTGGAACTTGTAAATAAAAAACATTATATTTCACCTGTTTAACCACGTATGTTCCATGGTTTAAATGTACTACCGTCATGTTCTTTAAACAGGTGCTGACCAACCATTTACCTCTGACCATCTTAGCCTGTGCCAGTTCTTCACTCCCCATATTGCTAATAATCACTTCACATCCTTCTGATATACTTGGGTCAGATTTCAAACCACAAATAGCATCTGTGGCATCAGGAACAAACGGTTTACCTGGACACATATAATTTTGTTCCTTAAATTTGACACATCTTTCCAGGTTTGGTATTAAATAAACTTCAGGTTCCCATGACTGAAATGCCACCACTTCTGGAGTCTTAATCTTAATAAATTTGTCGTCTTGCCAAAATCCCACGTTGTGTACCCACTTCGTTTGATAAATAAGTTCAGGGGCTACATATGGGATGCATAGCAAAAATCCGATCTCTAGTCTTTCCAAGTCCACATATAACGGCATTGCATTACCCATTTCAAATACAGTTTTTACCTGTATTATATCAATTTCCCTCCTGGTCAATCTTTCTATCATTTGACGAATAATATCCTGCGAAACAAAATACAAGGGGATATGTCCTTGAATCAATTGTGAAACTGCAGTTTGAACTTCTCTCATATAATTCGTTAATAGTCTATCAACAGGACTCATTATGTTCAATATTTCATTTAAAGTTCTGTCATGCTTAAGTATTATTTTAGTCTCCCGTTGCATCACATCTGCTTGTTCATTTAGAATGATTGCAGTTTCATTTATGAATCTTACTTGTTCATCCAGTCCCCCTCTAATCCCATCTAATGTTTTTTGTATTATTTCTAGGTCAATACTCAGTTGTTGCGCTTTAGTACTCAGTGTTCCTACCGAAATAGAATTGGCTGTTGATATTGTGGTACCTATTATGGCTCCAACTATAGACATTACCAATGATATCGCGAGCATCACCGCACCTCTCTTTCCTCTCCTCTTCTTATTGTCTGCTGAATTCACAAATGTTTTCTCCAACTGCATTAATATATCTCTTATTGACTGCTTAGTGTCCTCTTTTCTTATTTCCAGCCACTCTTTAGTCTGTTCAATCTTAATTCCGGTATTGTTCAAATGTTTTTCAATCAAAATCTCAGGATTCAATGGTATGTAGATATTTTGGAAAATCATCCTTCTATCACTCATGATGAATCCTGGTGCCTCTTCCACCGCGATACCAGATGCTGGTCCAGGTTCAATGACAACCTGTGCTTCTGAATTCTTGAAGATCCCTCCAAATATCATCATCATTAACCATATCATCGGTATCATCTTCAATGCTGATCGCTTTGCAGCCTTGGTCTTCACCCCTCTTTGGGGCTTTCCCGGAATCCGTCCACGTGGGCTCCAGGACTCCATCGTCTCCCATGGCCTCTGATCCCGGAACCTCCGACCAAATAATGTTAATTTTCTAAATCAAATAGAAAAGAAATAAATTAAGTACATAGCGCAATACTAACTTCACCCTTTTGCCAAAAATAAAACATGCTTGGTAAAAACATTTCGTTTTTTTTTTTTTCTGAAATTAAACACAAGTTAAAAAGAAAACAAGCATATATAAAACAGCATTCAATATTTAATACATTTTCTCTCTGCACACCAACCATGAGCTTCCATTATATATAGTTATTTATTTATTTATTTACTTATTTTATATTATATATTTTTACATATATTACAGTGTTTATGTGCCATTATAACAATCAACTTTTTAACTTCTCTGTCACTGCCTCCTAATTGTACCCATTTATTTTCTCTTTTTGTGTACAAGGGACTTTATCTGTTTCTACATGCTCAAGCTGCCTGATCTCATGTCTGGGATTGCATGGTTTGATTTGATTTACATGGACGAACTGCTCTATTGCCGTTTCACCTTCATTTTTCAAAATTTTATAAACTACAGGAGAGACCTTATCTATAATTCGAAATGGCCCCTGCCAGGCTGCTAGAAATTTAGATTTTTCTGTTTACTTTTTCCAAAATGAAACTTGTACACCTGATCCCCAACACTGTATTCTCTCACTGATGTTCTTTTATCATAGTATGTTTTAGCACTGTCAGCAGCCCTTTCCAGATTTCTCTGCACAAAAGCAAATGCATGTTGCAAATGCTTCCTCAGTTCATCAATGTACTCATGAACTGTGGATGCACTCACAAGTGTCTGCTCATGTGTTCTGTATAGTAGGTGTTGTGGTAACACCATTTTCCTACCTGTCAAGACCTCATGGGGGCTAACACCTGTTGCTTTGGCAGGAGTTGATCTGATTGCCATCAAAACCAACGGTAACCATAAATCCCAGCTGGAACCTGCTTCTGCCACGAATTTCTTTAAAATATCCACAACAGACCTATTGCTTCGTTCAATTCCGCCTGAAGAGGCCGCCCGATATGCAATATGTAGTTTTTTTTTCACACCCAGTATTTGCCATACCTTACTCATTAGAGTACTTGTAAAATGACTTCCTCTGTCTGACTCAATTCTTTGTGGCAACCGAAACCTTGAGAACACATGGTTCACCAGCAATGTGGCTGCTGTTTGCGCACTACAATCTGGTGCAGGAATGCATTCAATCCACTTTGACATCAAACATACCACACTTAAAATATAACGGTTTCCTCTGCTCGACCTTTTTAAAGGCCCTACATAGTCTACTTGCAAATCTGACCATGGAAGAGTTAGGCCTCTTTTCATTAATGTGGCTCTATGCATTGGTGAAGCAGGTTTAAATTGGGCGCATACTAGACATCCTCTAGTATATAATTCCACATCTTGGGACATATGTGGCCAGTAAGCATAATCTTTTAGTATTTCTAATGTTTTTTGTGAACCTCTATGGCCTGCAGTTATAGCATCATGTGCATGGTGTAGCATTAGCCCTCTGAATGAAAGGGGTACCACCCACTGTATTTGTCCTGTTATGGACTCTCTAATCATGAGTCCATCCTGTAATCTAATTTGTGTTTTGTTCTTTAATAGCACCCTCAACTCTTCTTTTCCCATACAATCATTTTCTGTTAAAGGATTTTGTTCAGGATCTATTAAATGATTATAATAGATTCCCAAAATTCGATCATTCTTTTGTGCCTCAATCAAATCTTGGTCTGGCGTGTCATGACTCCACTGTACCACTGGTTGATATACCTCCTTTGGTGCTTTAGAACGTGTTACTGCATCAATTTGTATTTCACCCATTAAATAATCAATAGGTAGCAATTCTCCCATCACAGCCCCAATCTTAGCCAGGTGGTCTGCCTTATCATTTCCCTCCTTATCCTCTCCTAGTGTTTTTAAATGCCCACAAATTTTTCTCCAGTATATTGTTAAATTATTCTCTGACACCAATTTGTCTATGGCTTGTATCATTTTTCCATGTTTAAGTGGCTTTTTGTTGTATGTAACCATGCCTCTTGCTTTCCAACCAGGCAAATACTCCACAAAGCTATACCGTGCATAGTCAGAATCAGTCACCAGGACAATTTCACTGAACTTTTTATCAACTGCAGTAGCAATTGCTTTATAAAAGGCTGCCAATTAAGCCACCTGACTGCTTCTAGCTCCAATCCTCATCCCTATACTGGGGACGCCTTCACATTTCAACCAGACATTTCCTATTCCTGCCACTAATTGTTTATTACTGTCATTTTCAATGTGAAAAGCACAACCATCCACATATACAGTTGGCAAATCCTTGCATGTTTTTTCATCAAAAGCTTTGTGTGGTGATTGTTCAAATTCCTGCAAACTAGTTTCCACTTCCATTTCATTTGGTATTTGTTCAGCTGCGCAGTCATGTAAGTCAGCTAACCCTTGAGCAATTGTATTCTTTTTTTTTTGTCCATATATCACTTCTACAGGAAAACCTTGTAATGCCAGCGTCCATGAAGTGATTCTGGACTGCGCTAGATTACCTGATCTAATTCTTTTACTCTCTAAAAATTGCAAAGGTTGATGATTTGTTTCAATAATCACCTTTTCTCCCTGAACAATGGGGCGGAAATGTTGTAGCGCCCACACAGTGGTTAATAGGGCCTTTTCACATTCATTAAATTTAATTTCAACTTGGGAAAATGCCTTACTTGCATAGGCAATGGTTTTGAGATTCAAATCGTGTTTTTGTGATAACACTGCTGACATACAATGTTCAGAAAAACCTATTTCTATAAAGAAATCCCTGTCCTTTATGGGATATGCTAAACACGGTGCCTTTACAAGACATTCCTTTAATTTAGCCACTGCATCAGACTGCTCTTTTTCCCATTTCCAGGGAGTATTCAGTTTAAGCAGTTTAGTCAATGGTTGAGTGATTTCTGCATAATTTTCAATGAACTTTCTGTCATCCCTAATACACTTTTTACTCCTTTCACATTTTTAGGATCTTTTAATCTTTGTATGCCCTCTATTTTCTTCTTTTGTGGATTTAGCCCATGTTCAGTCACTTCATGCCCTAGAAAGTTCACTTTTTTCTTGCACCATTGTGCTTTTTGCAAAGATACTTTGGCGCCTGCTTTCTGCAATTGGCTAAGCACATGTCTTATTTCATCAAAATGGCTTTTCAGGCTTTCATTTTTTATCAGGACATCGTCCACTTAAACTATTGTTCCTCTTTCTGCTGCATCCGGCATGGCCTTTCTCAAAAATATGCCAAATTCACTCCCACTATTGATGTACCCGAACAGAGCTCTAAAACAGGCGTATTGAGTCCTGTCAAATGTAAAGGAAAATAAATGTTGTATCTCCTCTGCCAATGGCACGCACCAATATCCAGAGGTGAGATCTAATGTGGTAAATACTTTTGAACCATGTACCTGAGCTAGGCCCTGATCAATGAATGGCAGTGGCCATCTAGATACTGGTACTATTTTATTTAACTCTCTCAAGTCTGCACACAGCTGCCATTGACCATTTGGCTTTAACACACCTAAAATAGGTGTATTGAATGTGCTATGAATGGGCCTGATGATTCCCCGCGATTCCAAATTTTTAATAATCTCTGCCAATGATTCTAAACATGCCAGTGGCAGTCTATACTGGCGTACAAACACTGGACTTCTGCTACACCCTTCTGGTAGTGTGGCCACATGTAAATCAGTTAAACCACAATCATAAGCATCTTTTGCAAATACATCCTTAAACTCCATAAATATCTCCCTCAGATTTTCCCTATCCTCATTGCTGTCACACGCATCTGCTAAGGAGATCTGCTCTTCTACCATTTTGGAAAATTCTGGAAAATCTTCTGGTAAGGGAATCTCGGCGCTTTCCTCTAACTGTGTGGCTGTGTCTTTTTGTAAAGCTGCCACTTTTAAATATTTTGGCATATCAGCTTCCACTTCAATGGGCTGATTTTCTGTTTCATTTTCATTTAAATTAATATTATGCAATCCTCTTGATGGCAGCACACTGTCTCATTTGAATCATAAGGATACACAGAATTAATTTTAAATATTCCTTTGGGCTGAGAGTCCAGGTGTTTCTGTAATGTGTACACATAGTGGGCCTCATTACGACCCTGTCGGTCTGGTAACAACGGTGTCGGTAGGCTTACCGGCACCGCTGTTACCGGACCGGCACAGTACAAGTTTGCGGGCCGGATGCCCCCCCACCAAGTCTGACCTGGCGGGCGGAACGGCACCCGTTCGCAGACTTTGACAGTAGCACCGGCACCCTTATTAAGGGTGCCGGTGCTACCATCCTCTCCATTCCCATTGAGTCCTATGGTACTCGAATGGGATTGGGCAGTTACATATTCCGACGCCTGGCTTCAAGGACCGGCGGGGCTGTAATGCCCTGGTGATTCCCTAAAGCCAGGCGCCGGGAAAAAAACACAACTCCAGCAGTAGCCTGCCATTTTTATCAGCATGGCTACCGCCGGAGTTATAATGGGGACCAGTATTTTTATCATAGTACAGAACATTCATAAACTGTAGAAGAAGAAGGACTTTGAAATTCAATGAAAAAAACGTTAGTTTGAAAACAGTAAGGTGAGCAATAGCTTGTAAGAAAAACTTCGCAACTCAGTGAAAAAACTTTAGTTTAAGAGACATTAAGGTGAAACTATAATGCAACAAAACGCCTGAAATTCAGCAGACAATGCAGACAAAGTCACCTTTAGGACTCACCCCCTATTGGGCAGCATATGACCACAATGATGACATTGGTGATTACACCAGTGATGGCATCATCCAAGGCTAGTGGGCCCTAAAAAAACCTATTGGTGCAACATGGCCATGACCAGATGCCATAGCTAGTGGGCCCTAAGGAAACCTATAGGTGGAGCATGTACAGCGGCCACAGCCGAAGGCCATGGATAGTGGGCCCTAAAAAACCTATTGGGAAACACGGACAGTGGCTACAGCCGAAGGCCATGTATAGTGGCTGCTAAGGAAACCTATATGTAGAACATGCACTATGTGAAAAGTTTATTTAAAAACTAAAACACATTAATAAACAAATTAGAACATGCACAGTTGCCACAACGAAAGGCCATGGCTAGTGGGACCTAAATAAACACTATTGGTGGAACACGACTAGTGGCTTTGAATAAACTATAGTACAACAAAACCCATGAAATTCAGTGAAAAAACTTTAGTTAAGGGACAGTTAAGATGATCAGATTTAATGCAAGAAAACCCTTGAAATTGTACGGATGTGGGAAGCAATGATCTACTTAACTCGGTATTCCCCCCTGTTGTGAAGCCAATGAGCACATACATAACAGATGGGCTTTACAATGACAAACAAGGCTAGAGGCTGGCAAGATAGCACAGTCAGTTGACCGCTCGCTGCAGCAATTTGTGTGTGAACACATCATTAGATGCTAGCAGTCATCAACGGGGGACACCAAGTTAAGATGATCATCGCATTCCACATCGACTGAATTTTAAGGGTTTTGTTGTGTTAAATTTGATCACCTTAACTGTCACTTAACTAAAGATTTTTTAATGAAAATATATTTGCCTTACTCACAATTCATGTATGTTTGATGGGCAATATTACAATCAGCTATGCGGTACAGCCATGGGGACATCAGTGGGCCCAACGTACACCAATCTGTTCATGGGGGCATGGGAAAAAGACATATTCGCCTCAGAAGATCTTGCAGTACATGCTAACAGAATCAAAATGTGGAACAGATACATAGATGATTTATTCATTCTAAGGGGGTACAGTTAATGAGTGGCTACAATTTTAAATCACTTAATGTCAATTATAAGAATTTGAAATTTACATAATAACATAACAAGGTTGTAAATGCCTTTCTGGACATAGAGGTTAACATTGTAGAAGGTAAAATAACAACAGAACTGTACCGAAAAGACCCTCGCACAAATGCAGACTTGCATGCAGACAGCGCCCATCTCAAATGCCTTAAAAACACCATAACATATGGGGAGTACCTTAGAATCAAAGGCAACTGCAGTGAAGAGAACATCTTAATACAAAATGTGAGAGTGGCAGCAACAAGATTCCAAGAAAGAGGGTATGCCAGAGGTACAATCAGTAGGGCATATGAAAAATGCCAAATCCGAACATAAGATAGCACTTTAGCTGTGACAAAGGCCAAAAAGAGACAACAAGAAAATCCCATTGAAACCATTAGGTTCATAACGACTTATAACGGAGGAGCTAAAGATGTTTGAGAGATTTTAGAGAAACATTGGCATCTGCTGATCAGAGACCATGAAATACGCCAGCATGTAAAACCCAATGCCAGTGTTACCCTTAGAAGAGCAGCTTCAGTTCAATCCAAACTGTCTACTAGCCTTTTTCAATCAGCTAAGCCTGTAGGAATTGTGGGTTGGCAGACAGAGAAACCATAGGGTTTTCAAATGTACCAAATGTAAGGCATGCCTTTTTGGGATGAATGTGCATACTATAAACATACCAGGAATGCAAAAGAGGTGAAGATCTGAATATGATCACATGTATGACCAAATATGTAATATATGTGTTGAAATGTAGCTGTGAAATATGCTGTAGGCAGCACCAAGCTAGAGATAAAAACAAGGATACTACAACACATAAGGGTGATCATAAATGGTGACATGACATACCCCATAGCTAAACGTTTCGAGGAGAAGCACTCCAAAGACATGACATCTTTTAAATATTTTTGCAATAGATTAAATACCCAACCACCCCAGAGGAGGTAATCGAGAACATAGATCAAGACAAGCTGAATCTAGATACAACATAGATTATGATACCAAGACCCCAAATCGGCACAACAAAGATGAGGAGCTATACACATTTGTGGGCAAGTAACTTAAGATGAAAATAGCCCCACAGGAAGGTGGAAGAGAGTACTAGTTAACTCACAAACATCTAGTGATAATTTAAAGGATTCAACTAACATTTTAAACTATAAATGTGAAATGAATTCATGCAGCTAAGCAAGAACAACATTTGCCTAGTCCAAACAGAGGGTCCACCCAATACATTATCCTTCATTGTTAACTTAAAAAGAACCATGGGTTAACACCATCTCTCAAATAAAGTGCAGACGATCTGTAAAAAAGGTATATCTAGTCTTTAGCAAAAGCTTGAAGTAGGTCTATAACTGAGCTACAAGACACACAATGCACTTCTAATGACATGACTAATGCAGGTTCGTTCTTGATAAGGTCCATAGGGCCACTAGGAATTTCCCATAAGGCCATGGAACTACACTATTGCTAATATGCACTATGCATTTTTATATAGATGTACTGTAATGAGCGCATGCCGTGTACTGTGCACTTTATGTGGAGAAACACTGCAGCAAATTTGCACCATGTGATTAACATTTTTAATGTGTAAGGAATATAGGGATTTTATACCCTTGTAACAATAGGAGAGACGTATTTTCTAACCTGAGTTTATATGAATAGGAAGATATATTATGATAAATTTGCACCAGGCAGTTTCCACTTTGTGCAAAGATGTACTGAAGTGAACATGCACTATGCACTTTGTATCGGCAAACATCGCAGTGAATTAGCATTAAGCAATGACATTTGTGATGTCCACTTTGATGTCATGGGTGTTAGTTTTAGCAGAGCACAGTGCTGGCACAAGTTAGGGTTGTTAAGCTTACCATAACTGGAAAATGTGTGGGGTGTTTCGGTTTGACCTGTAACCATAACGTCTCTGTAAGAACGTTTTTCCATTGAATTTCATAGGGTTTTGCTAGTGCAATTTAACCATAACATCCCTTTAACAACGTTTTTTGTTGGTGAATTTCACCCTAACGTCCCTTTAGCAATATTTTGTGTGGTTGATTATGATATAAAGCTCCTTTCAGAGTGTCACAATGTAAGTGGCAATGAAGGAAGGCAGTGCAACACGCATCGTATAACCTCCACACAATTGTATGCTAAATGGAAGAAACCGTGATACTGTGGAAAACACTGCAGTGGAAACAGGTAGAAATGGGTGGCTGTTGAAACAGATGGTTGTGCGTGTTGCAGGGCGTTTTCAAGAGTGCAAGTGCGCAACAGCAAGCACAAACATTATTCCTATACTTCCAAAAAGGGCAGCAAGGCAATGTGTGCAGAGCGTGCATAATTCAGAAATTCAGTAATATCAACAGGAACGCTATTTGTGGGGAAAACTGTTTGTGCTGTGAAACAATAGATTCCCATTTGTACAGTACGAAAATGGCACAAGTTGTAAAAAGACACAAATACACTTCTTCACAATTTACTGCGCTTTCTCCATTTCCGGACCAAATAAAAAATAACTTGCCTACATGGGTATCTGCATAATGGGATACACAATTATGCAGAAGATCAGAAACAGGAGCATTACCTGGCCTACTGCCTCCCACCGCACAAACGGCACTATATATCGTGTTACATGGTGTTCATTTGTCCCTCCACAAGCAACAACAATAATATTGTTGTGATTGAGCATCACTAAAGTCTCACACAGACAAACCAAAAGCAATCACTTCATTGTAGGTGCTCCATATGCGTACATACCCACATGATACACTCCACACATAACTCCCATCGGACTCTGTTTTCCATTCACTGCCAAGTAATGTATGTGCAATTCACCCACAAAGCATACGCTGTGGCTCGTACAACAAACAGCCATAAGCTCACCCTCTGCATTTAGGTCAACACATATACCATATACCACAGTGTGTGCGTGCACTACACACCCAGAAAGCTTATTGTGCAATCCTGTGTTCTCCATTGTCCCAAATATAAGGTGGCCATGTGCAAAATGGGAGTATGTTACATGTACAACCCTGCAACTATCGCTATGTCCGCTGACTTTTCCAGGTGTACGCGCACAGGAGTAGAGGAATACATTTCAACCAGGGTAGGGGATGTCCTTTGTAGTGGTGGCTCTTAAAAAAGCAGTTTTTTAAAAAAAATGTAAAACAGCTTCCACAGTAATAAATCTTTTTTTCGGCCTTTTATAATTGTTTTTATTTGCTGCACTGCGCCTCAATTTCTTACAATAGCGTCTTCAGTGCAGCCTGTAGATTGGAAAACCAAATGTCATTGCCACTGTGTGACAATGAAATGCCATTTCCATTGAGAAGGTGCACATATCGATAACCAATGTTCTCATTGTCACAAGAGTACATCCCAGCAGCACGCAAAAGGTTACACATGCTTCTGCTGATAAAATGCCTTCCCAATTCTGTTTGCCGACAACATTCATAAGATAGTTATATATTGGACTTGGTGGTATAAATGAAAAAAGCCCCTTCTCAGTGGTAAAAATGTGTTGCACTTCTTTCATCATCTTTTTTGAGTTGACGGTGCACACTTGCACAAGCTATGGAACCCAAAACCAATGCTCCATAGTGCAGTACCACAACGTGTACATTACCTAAAGTGACCTCTCGTCGACAATCTGCAAGCAAATGGTCAAAAGTATGGACAGCAACACTGCACCACAAAGTCTCCATGTTGTCCAAATTCATTAAGGTCTCATTCCACAGCACACTGGAGCAGATCTAGCACAAAGCGATCACCCACTATGAAAACTGTGCGTCTTGCCGTCTCTGCCAGCCTTACTACACAGAGTAATGTAACAAAATATGGCCACGCTTTCCTGTGACGCACACTCTAACCACTTGATTGGACAATTGCAACAATCTCATTTCCATTGGCCAGCATGTTCAAAAGCGCAGAATGTAGCATGTGCGCCTTGCAAAGTATCATAAAGAACACACCCCTCTAAATCATGAACAGTCCTTCTTCCCTTTCTACTATCATCTTCTCACCACACCCTTATTAGGTATTGCAAGTACTCACACACGCATCCACCAATGCCCTCCACGACTTCAGCATCTTACAATGTCAGTTCTCCAAAAGGCTTCATATGTGCCATTACAAAATCAGCCTACACGTGTGCTGTTATTGGAAACCAGGTCCAGTGGAAAGTTCAGCGAAACATTGCAGAAGTTATATATGCACATTCATCCACATAAGCACCCATCACCACAAAATAAAGGTATGAGCATTTTTATTGCAGTATGTTCACACTCTGTTATAAGTGCCTCTGCGCACGATATCTGCCTCTAAGCACCCACTACGTGTTTGAAAAGCATACTGATGTTCCTCCTATCTCCTACCATAAACTGGCAATTTGTTGGTATGTGCTTGCAACTTTTTCATTTACCCATATTATACACTATATTAGTGAAACAAGAACTCTGTTCTTTCCTTCCGACAATGCTACGACAATTGTTCCCCACTAACCCACCTACTACATAACTTGTAAAATGAAGGCACTAAAGCCACCACTAAATGTATCTTAGCAACCTACAGTCACTTTCCAAAAGGTCAGTGTCTGCATGGCTGTCGTGCTTTGTATGCTGCACTGTTGCCACAGGCTTTTTTAAAATTCTGCCAGCTTCCACTCTGTGCCCTCAGCAACTCATCCATAAGACGAGTGTGCAACTTGTCCTTGGCCTGAACGGCAGGGATCATATCTCTGCTGGACTAAAATGTCTGCAATAGCTCACAGTGGCTGCATACAATAAAATTAAAGCCCTGTGCATTATGCAGAAGGCCTTCTAGTCCCTGGGACCTCAATACGTTGCACTCTCACTTCCTAAATATCTGCTTGCTCCAGCTCTTCCCTCATCCACCTTGTACTCCCTCATGGTCAGTTGCTTCTACATGCAACCAGATGGTGGTAGATGTGTTTCTTCGGCTGGGGCCTCCCTGTGGACCACACTCTCTGTCACCCTGGACCTTGAGGAGAAGCATCCCAGGGTCTGAAAGCACCTAAAAACCTTTCTATGTGCTTCTTCTTTTTCCCCTCCTCTCCCCTACTTCCTGGTTAAAAGGTATTGTTCACTGGTTTCCTACCCACCCTATAATCTGTTCCCCAGGCCACCTCTCTCCCTACAGTTCCACCCTTGCACTGGCTTTCTACTAACACCTGCTCTTGCGGACTGTTTTCTATAACCCTAACAGTCCAGGCACTACTTCATGTCTACACATATCCTTGCACTTGCCAGCACCGGCCGCACTTGCATGGTATTCTATTTTTTATTGTTCCCATGTACTGCACTTTGCCCTCCCCCTTCCGATTAACTTGCACACTCTCAATGTCAGCTGGCCTAGAGGGATCAATGTCTCTGTGTGGCCTCTGTTCCGCCTCCCTTTCTTCGGCGCGCCTTCACACACTTGTATGTAGGCGCGATACAAATGGCACAAAATACCATAGCACATCATATCATATGATCCAACACTGCATTCATAACAACATTATGCCTACCACATACCTTGTACAATTCACAATATGGTCTTCCCACTGTAATGCATGTACTACAAATGTTGGAAATGTGATCTCACAAAAGCAGCAGGGAATGTATATTAGCAACGTTAAGCAAGTGCTTGCAGTGCATGCATACAAACAGGATGCATGCCCCTTACCTTGCACACTTTCACCATAGCCTCCTACATTTATCGATACAAACAGACCTTCTGTCACAGTGTTTGTGTACACACCACAACCAGCAACCACATTGCCCAATGGCTTAGCATCCACAGAGCCAATGCCATAGCTGCCGCCCTAAAAAGAGCAGGATGTGCCACGTCTAATCCTCAAAGTCCCACGAAATCTGCAGCATTACTGTGCTAGAAACTGGAGGGGGGGGGGTTGGGGGTTATTGGAGGGGAATGTGAAACAGAGGTGGGGATTGAGTCTTTAGGATTGTCTCTAAAAACACTTACATATATATTTTTTTCTTTTTGTTGTGTGTTTGTTAATTATGTACGTGCATTCATACATCGTTTTTTTCTTGTTTTTCTCTCTTTTGCTCACTGTCTGTTTCCTTCTCCTCCTGACATTTTTCTCGACTGAAGATGAACCATTTCCCTGAAACCACTGGAAATCCTGCTGGTTTTTAATGCTTTTATAGTCAGTGTAGCACATCCCAGCACTGCACATAAAGCATATCCAACATCTCCCGACCTCTGACTGTGGACAAATTACATCGGCATGCTCCCATTGATCTCTTGGTGTCATCGATGAGAAAATCAACTTTGCAGTAGGAAATATCTGCATCACAGCTGTCATCAACTTCTGTAAGTAAACAGGCAAACATGAGCAGGACATGTGCCCCAAATGTAGTCCTCCAAAATGCACGACCACCACATCTACATTACCAACAGAGTCCACACATTTGCAAAGGAGATCCATACATCCGAAACCCCACTCATAAACTGTGCCCCAACAAGCTTGCACTCCTTCCAACTGAATGTCAGTATCGAACCATCTTTCCATGGCATACCTGTGCAGATCGTGCACAAAGGTATCACCGACTATAAGCACTCACCGTCTACCCATCTCTGACAACCTCACTACATTTAACTTTGGGTAAATATGTCACCACCCCTTCCAGTGCACCACACCCTCAAATCCTCATCGGAAAATCCCCACAGTTCCATTTGCAAAGGCTCCATGCACAGAAGGCCATGATGTGGCACGTGCACTTTCCCAGCTACAGCTAGGGCCACACCCCAGTAAAGCAGACACAATACTTCTTCCCTTTGCACTCAAATTTTCCAACACTCCCTTAGTGGTGCCTATTGCCAAGTATAAAATTTCAAAAACGCCTGCACCAACCACATACTGAACCTCAGCATTGCACACTATCATTTCTGTACACAACTCCATATTTCCCGTTAAATAGTCTGAGAGCATCTTTAATTTTGCTTCCAAAGCTCCTCCACCACAACATTTTCCTACAGGATGCCCTATTTCACATCCACAATATTCCTGCGGCGCACCCAGCCCACCTTTCGCCATGCACATAACAGTACAACCTTGCCCGCACCCAGCACAACACTATGAATCCATGCATGTGACCATGTGGGCAGCTAACATTGTGCACAAATGTGTGTTACTGCGGTGGGTATGCTAAAGCCCTATGCTCTTCAGTGCATGCCCTATGGTGTACAGCCTTCGGCCATGCACCCAATAGTCTAATCCTTCCACTGATCCAACATTACTTCCTTCACCAATGCATGCCACCATGTGCCCAACTACCGCATTCCATCCGCATAGCACAGCCACCCACGCTCCCATCCAACCTATGTCATGTGCAATTAATTCCCCTTCTAAAATTGTTCAGGTTGTAGCCGTGCGCAAAGTTTTTCCCCATTCAGTCCATGGGAACAACATTTTTTTAGGACCCCCCTATAACTTTGCCCTGCCGGCACGAAACCTCACCCGACTTGGTGAAAAGCTTCAGAGCCTGACATATACTTTTTTTGCAAGGTTTGGTGAGGATTCCTCCAGGGGGAGCAGAGTTATAAGCCACCGAAAAAGTGCTCTTCCTATGAGTTTAGCAACTTAACCATAACTACACGCCCACTACCGCAGGCGGTGTAATATACACACACATGTACACATGAATTGGAAGACCGTTACACTACCGTGGGAATCAGCATAATCAGAATTAATTTCCAGGAAATGATTATAGGAATAAGGAGGCAAAAAGAAGTGTGGACCTGCAGTGATCACATCAACTAGGCAGGTATTAGTTATTCATTCTGTACCTTGGCTTCACCTTTATACTTAGGGCCATTTGCTTGAACATTCCTTAAAATATTTTCTCATATAGTCTTCACCAAATTTTCTTTAATAATCCTATGTTGCTTGGAGAGATCTCGAAAAGTTAGGAATTCACCGCTATAAAATTATCTTTTGAATCTGGGCCTTAGAAATCTTAGTTTGGCATTATACTCTTGTCCTACTTAAAATACTATTACTTAATGAATTCAGAGAAAAGTGAAAACAATTGTTACTAATATTACTTATTCGGTTTTTGTTAACAGAATTCTAGTATATATTTATTTTATTTCTATTTATTTTATTTATTTATATACAAAGCTCTTTTGATCACAATGCACAATAGATAAGAAATCAGATTTGATGGGAAGCAGTGAGCTTCTTACAAAGGGGTGAATTTGAGGGACATTCTGACCAGGTTGTGGAGGGGAGTACATAGAACAGTCACTGGGGACAACACATAAGTGGAAATTTATAGATGAAGGACAACCAACACTGGACATTTCTAAGTGCCGGTAGGGTGTACGACCAGCTATGCTCAGGCTGTGACCATGATGGGTGAAGTTTTATAGAGGAGGCAGAGGAAGTGAGGGACAGAGGCAAGTTAGAGGCGAGGAAAACATTTTAGCTATATCATATTTAATGGCAAAAAATGTAATAGTCAATAAACAAGATGCACCAATTTTAGGAGCTCATTCGGCTGCATTGACAGCAATGTTTGGCATGTTGTGTGTAAACAGTGGCCATTTAATTTATATACCTATGTTGTTATGTATCAGTATGATGTCATTTTAATTGCCGGTGCCGCATTAATAAGTGCTTATGTTTGCTGGAAGCTTTCCACTGCTTCACTCTCAATTTTACCTTATTGCAACAATGAAAAAGTATTTTCAAAAATGGCCGCTGCATTAGCGTGGTTGTGTTACTTCCTTGACTGAGGTTGCTGCCTCCCGACTGGGAAGCTGTGGTCCTCTTAAGCAACCAGCAGGCATTAGCCGGCCCCACACATCAAGGCCCCCACTGTAAGGCCCTGTCTGCTCGCTGTACGCTGCCTGCCCGGGCCTGGGGGGAGTGCCCTTACACCCCCACACAAATGCACTGTGAATTGTGTGTCCTTGCTCTCTCTCAGAGCATAGCATGAAGATTGTGACACTTTCACTCCCTTGGGTTAGTCACTTTTAATGACCATCACTTTGATCATCTCTGACTTTCCCAACCACATTCTCTCTCACCTGGACCCAAAGTATCTTTACATCCAGCTGTGCCCAGGGCTGCACTTTTTTTTCATCTGTGCTGCTTATTTTTTTAACTTAGCTGTGCCCAGTGGCTTTACTGTGTTTTCATCTGCCCTGCTAGTTTTAAACTTAGCTGTGCCCAGTGTGTTTACTGTGTTTTCATCTGCCCTGCTCGTTTTGAATGTTGCTGTGCCAATTGGCTTTACTGTGTTTTCATCTGCCTTGCTAGTTTTCAATTTAGCTGTGCCCAGTGGCTTTACTGTGTTTTCATCTGCCCTGCTAGTTTTCAATGTAGCTGTGACCAGTGGCTGCATTGTGCTTCATCTGTCCTGCTTTCCTTTTTTTGCTCCATCTCTTCCACTTGCACACCCCTGTTTTTCTCCCCTAGTCTCCCCACCTCCCTACATTCTTCCTTCATTCCCCACCCTCCCTCACTCTTCTCCCCCTTCTTCCACATCTCCTATGGTGCTCTGCATTTCTCTTATCTTCTCCAACTGTTTCTCTATCGACTATCCTACCCTTTTCACTAGGTCTGGTAGGAAGAAGTTCAAAAATGATATCCTGGTCTCCAACCCAGGCCTCCCTATAGCTGATACTTACACCAGCGCTTCCTCCAGACAGACCCTTACCGACATCCTCTTTGTCATTCCTTCCCCAGACCTATGGGCTCCTTATATGGTCTCTTTGCTCTCTCATTACTCCTCCTCTCCCATTAATCGTGGCACCCAGTGGGAGGCCCTCCTGGCTTCCTTCCTATCCTCCAAGGTCATCATCAATGTTTACCTCAATGGCACTGTCTTGGTCTAAGTCCCTCATGCTAACCTCATCCTCTTTGATTGATGCTTCCCGTGCCTTATCAATTTCCTTTCCTCTTCTGCTGTCTCTTCTCGACCTTCTTTGGCTCCCTTGCCTCCTCCCTCTTCCACTACTGTGGTACCCTCTTCCTCCTCCTCGGCTACCTTGCCCTCTCCTCCTACCTACTCTGGCCTTCCTCGAGCTACTTCTTCACCTATGCAGGGAGTACCTCTGATTTCTTTACTCTTGCTCTGCTGTGAAACATTCCTCTGACATCTGCCATCTCCTCGAAGAACTCGACCTTGATGTCCTTGGTCTCACCGAAACATGGTTCAAGGCCAGCTCTGTCACGAGCTTTGACACTCTGCTCCCTGATGGCTGCAAGATCCTCTCCATGCCCAGCTCTAACCATTCTAGTGGGTGTGTACCCTTGGTTTTTCTTGAGTGGATTGCTGCCCCTATCATTCCTATGCAGGCCTACTCCTCCTTTGAATGCCTGCTCTATAGGCTCTCTCTCTCCTGGCCACTCTCTCACAGTGGCTACTATCTACCGGCCACCTGGTCTGATCACCTCCTTCCCCTCCAAGTGGGCTGACCTCTCTTCCTCCCTCCTGGCCTCAACCACTCAACTCCTCCTTCTTGGAGACTTGAACATCCACCTGGATGCTTCATGTCCCACCACGGGACTCTTCTGCAACCTTTGCAACTCCCTCTCACTCTCTATTCTTCCCTCTGGCCTGACTCACTCTGCAGGACACACTCTTGATGTTCTGATCTCCACAGACCCCCCCTCTCTAACTCTCTCACCACTCCTCTCTCCTGGAGTGGCCACTTTCTCCTCTCCTCTCATCTGTGTCTCTCTATCCTCAGGCCAAGCCTACCTCCACACTGTCACCCACCTTCTCAGTCATTTGACCCATGAAGCGTGTGTCAGCTGATCCTTTTGCTGCATCTTTCTCTCCTCCTCCTGCACCTCTGTCTGGCACACACTCTGACACAGCCCTTTCAATGCTCCACTCTGCTATCTCTGATACTCTCAAATACTTTCCCCTTTTATGAGGATATGCATGAAGCCAAAAATGCAACTCCTGGTATGACTCAGACCTCATCACCCTTAAACGCTACTGTAGGGTGACTGAGAGGAAATGGTTGGCATCTTGTTCACCCTCTGACAAACTGGCCACTGCCTGCACCTAAGGAAATATCAACACTCTGTTCTCACTAAGAAGAGAGCTCACATCTAAGCCCATGTTTTTGCGGCATCTAACAACTTGGCCAAACTCTTTAAATCTGCAAGGAGCTGGACAATCCTTCCACAGTCACTACCTCTCTGGTTCCTTCCCAGGTGCTCTGTATGGCCCTGGCTTCTCACTTCATCTCTAAAACCTAGGACATACTGTCCACCCTCTCGGCGTCTCCTACCCCAACACTCTTATCTCCCTCTGGCCTGCCTGCAGCCACCCCCCTCCCTTTTCTGCCTTTCCTCTCTTCTTCCCGATGGGGTTTCTAGACAAGTCCAATTTATGAAAACCTCATCTAAGCAGGTTCTTCCTTGTTCTTACAAAACCATCAAGGACCACATTGACACTCTCGCTCCAGCCTTGGCTGATTTCTGAAACCACTCCTTCGCCTCTGGTACCTTCCCCTCCCCCTGAAGCACTCTCATGTGCACCTTCTTCTCAAGAAGCCCTCAGCCAACCCTTCCCTTTCAGCTAATTATCACCCGATCTCTATCATCCCTTTCCTGGGCAAACTCCTGGAAAAGCTGGCCACCTCCCAGCTTAATCTTCACACTAAATCTGTTGGCTGTCTCTATGACAATTAGTCTGGTTTTAGAGCATCCAGAAGTACGGAAACTGCCCTTCTGAACGTCTGTGAAGACCTGCTCTCTAACCTTGCTTCTATTCTTGCCTCTGTCCTCATCCTTCTTGATCTCTCCTCTGCCTTTGACACAGTCAACCACGCCATCCTGCTCAACCGGCTCCATGATAATCTTGCTATCGCTGGTCAGGCTTTGGCCTGGTTAACTTCATTCCTCTCTGACCAAACTTCCCAGGTACAACTTGGGTCCATCCTCTCCTCTATCTCTCTCTCCACCTGCAGTGTTCCCCAGGACCCTAACTTCTCTCCCTGATTGTTCAACCAATACCTTGCACCTCTCGCCCATGGCATTGCTGCTTTATGTGTCAACTTCCATTGCTATGCAGATGTCACCCAGCTCGCTTTCAGGCTCTCACTGCCGCCTCTTCTCCTTCCCTCATCCCGGATTGTCTCTATGCAATCCAAGAGTGGTGTGCCACCAATGATCTATGCCCTAATGCCAGCAACAAAGAGTTCCTCCTCATTGGCACACCAGCACCCTTCTTCCCCTCACACTCAGGCTGGCCTCACTTGGCCTCACTTGGCCCTCCTCCTGCTCCCACCTGCGAGGCTAAGAACCTCAGGGTTATCTTCAACTCCACACTCCACACTCTCGTTCTCTCCTCACATCTCCAACATCTCTAAGAAGTCAAATTACCAACTGCACCTCCTCAGAGGTATTCTCCCTTTCCTCTCCTTCACCCAGACGCTCACTGTCTCTAGAGCCCTGGTTCTCTCTGGGCTTGACTATTGTAACAGCCGCTTTTTAAATATGCCTGCCTCAACTCTCCGCCCTCTTCAACTCATCCAGAACAGGACTGCAAGACTTGTCCTTGATCTCAAGCCTAAGGATCGTATCTCTCCAGCACTGAAATTCCTCCTTTGGCTCCCAGTGGCTTCAAGGATCAAATTCAAGACCCTTTGCATTTTCCACAAGGCCTTCTGGGGCCTGGGACCAAAGTATCTCCAGCTTTCTCTTCTGAAGTATCTTCCTACTCGAGCCCTTCGCTCCTCTGCCTCCAACTCCTTGAGGTCAGGCGCTTCTCCAAGCAACGTGCTGGGGCCAGATCTCTCTCTTCTGCGGGCACCTCCCTCTGGAACAACCTCCCTGACGCTCTGAAACTTGAGCATAACCATCTCCGGTTCCGGAAGTAGCCCAAGATTTTCCTCTTTGCTTCTGCCTTCTCTCCTACTGGTCCCTGCTGATCTCCTGTCTGATACTGCACTGGTTACCTGGATACTCTTTGAACCAATCACCCAGGTCCCTGCCCTCCCAGCTGTACACCTGCACTGCCTCCTGGCAATCCTGCACTTGGGGCTGTATCTGTAACCCTACAGTCCCCCTACCTGCACTATCTATCACTTGCTGTTCTGCACTTAATCTTGCACTGCCACATGTTGGCCGCACTTCTTGTTTCTTGGTGTTTTGGGCCTATGTCCTGCATTTGCCCCTCCTCCCCTTCCCTCAGCACTACTCCCCTGCACTTGCACGATCTCAATATCACTGGGCCTAGTAAGATCGTTGTCTTGTCCTCCCTTTGCTCCCATCCCCTGCCTCGTCACGCTTTGAAACACTTGTGTATGGGTGCACTATAAATCATAATTACGAAACATGTGAAGTCACGGCTGCGTATCCAAAAAGTAAACAATTTGCAACGGTAGATATTGTATTTTACGAAGCTAAGACATGCCGATAAAGTATTACACTTGAGCATAAAATGAATAATCATGTTATATACATGAATAGAACTAAATGTTTGCTAGGTATTTTAAACTTCTGCTTGTATTTGCTGGTATTTGTGCAGATACTACACGATTTAATTGTGGGCTTTTTTCAGGCACCCTTCAGTTAGCTGTAGTATCTACCATGATCATTCTTTCAGCTGAATGTAGAAACTCACCCTCTCCACAAGCTGTTCTCACTGCAATAGACAATACTTCTATCAAACCCCGCTGAGCGGATTACCATGATTTAAACAAATCCGAAATGACCGAGGGAGAAATTACTGAAAGACATATTTTTAAAAATAACTTTTGGTTTTTCCTCCTGCCGTCATTTCAGACAACCCATTCACCCCAGCCCCTGCACACAGAGAAGCGTGCCACCGCCTCGCCATCCCTCTGTGATGCCAGTTCCCTTCACGCACACGGAAGGGAATCAGCGCTGCAGTGTCCTTTCCTTTTTTTTGGGTATCTTTACTTGTCCCCCGCAACCCACGAGCTCCCAGAATATCGATCAAGGAGAGCGGGGGACACACACTCGCAACCCCTGACCCCCTTGATTGACTTTTTTGCTTTTGTTTCTTTCCAATGCCATACTCAGTGTTTTTCCAGTTGTTTTTTTTTATCGAAAATGTACACGGATTCCCTCTAAGCTTCATCACATGCTCTGCAGCATCTGTTGGATTCAATTGATGTCCTGGTTAAAGTTTTACTGATATTCTGCCAGTTCTAAAGTACTCACATCTTGGGCTTGACTATTACTTTGTAAAACCACAAAAATAAATAAATCACTGCTGCGATGAGCGCAGCTTCTACTATCACACCAAGTGTTGGCTTGGCACACCTTTGCAAGAACTAAATGCTTTGGGAAGATCAGGTGTACATTTTGAAAGATGGGGTTTGGATGTTGGGAGACTGGCCGCATTGTTGAGGTCAAGTTAAATTAATGTGGGGGGCAATGGTCCAGACACAGACAATACAGTTGGATGATTTTACAAACATCACATTGCTCTCTGGACCATGTCTCTCTGGACCATGTCATCTACTGTAGTTGTCCTTTAGGAATGGGTACAGAGGGGCAGGGATGTGTGCATTACACATTAACATTGCTGTATGTAGTGGACTTTACCACAATACAGCACAGTTGCTTTACAGTAAAGTGTCTAAACAAATACTGTTCAGAAACCGCAATATACAGTATATAGTTTATCTTCTCTTTTATGGTGTCGAGGCTCATCCCATAAAATTCAGACTCCAATATAGAAGTAAGGATGCTGGCTATATGGCCATACTGTACCTGCAATAAAAGCATTGGGTCCCTATGGCGTTATGGCGGCTGAGTGAATTATTCTTAAAAGCACATAAACAGAAAATAAAATGTGAAATGTTTATGGTGGTGGGGGTATTAAGTACTGCAAGCAATCGATCTGGGTCTCCCAATCTATGATGCACTTGCCCCCAATTGATTAGTTAAAACCAGCCTTGAACCCTTGTTCCCAGATCTATTGCAGGGAGCAAGGCCACCACTTCCATCAAGCAGAGCGGTGGTTCAGATGCCTTCATGCTTGAATGGACACCGATGTCACACTCTCACCCCACTCGCAACACAATTGATTCCATTCTCCTCCCACTCGCAACACAATTGTATCCAGCCCAAGAGGCCCTTCATTGGTGAAAAGAGAAACATCATTACGAAAGGTTGTTTATGGCAAGAATCGCTGATTGGTTGGGGCAAAAGCATAGCAGAAAGATGTACTCAATGTGGCTTTTCCAGCTGAAAATGATGGTGAGATTTAAAGAAAAAATATCAAATGTTTGAATATGCTTTCCAGGCCATTCTTATCTCTCTTAATCATCAACACTTCCAAGATGAGAGTTTTATAATTTCTAGTTTCATCTGGAAAGGTGCAGTGCCTGACTTTAGTAGATGTAGCCTTGCTGTCACAGAAGGTGCTGCTTGTAATGGCTCTCCCGGGGATGCAAATACATTAAAACACTTTTTGTGAAAGTGTGTGGTTTACCTCACATGTGGTCGAATTGATATGTAGATTTAGCAGGATTCATAGAATTGTACAGTCCATTATACTGCAATAGGTTCCACAAAAGTCCTTGGATAAGTAATCTATAGATGCAAGTATCTCATGGATTATTTAGGCAATTGCCTGCTACAAACCTTCACTAAACCTTGCTGTAATTTAGCTTTACACGTTAGTGGTAAACTTTGATCTAATCCAGGTCTGCAGCCACTGGAACACATTTTTTTTTGGATTATGATCTACACTCATTCATCATCATCATTTATGAGTATAGTCTTCTTAAAATGTTCTTTTATGTTGTTTTTCTGGTTTTGACAAATTAAATGTGGTGTGCAGAATATTTCTTATGAGCACAGCACCATTTGTCTGGCTGTCCAGTTGTTTATGGGTAGTTATGGGTGCATGGTCATTTTCGAATGCTAGAGCTGATCTTTTTAGAAGTCTTGAAAGATGGTGACAAGATAACAAAGAAAAGTGACACATAATTTCAAGATGAGGAGATGGAGGAGCATTTTCAAAATTGATATGTCGGTCAATCTCCAAATGCATGACTATAGAGTACTGTGGTATAAGTGGTGCACATTTGAAGTAATTAACATATGATTTCTTACGACAGGCTCTCAGTGTATGTGCTGCTCTGCAGAATTAGTAGACTTATTTCATATGTTTGTCCAATTCAATAAGATTTATTTTGGGAAAAGAGATTCGTATAAAACCAGTTACATGCATGAATTCAAATGATAAGAGAACATTATTTACTGTCATTCTGTTCAAATGCAAGTAAACCCATTAGATAATACAAGTCCAAGTGTTTCATTAAGTAAAGTAACAAATCAGTTAATCAAATGCTAAAATGCACAGATGGAAGTAAAGAAAAAGTGTTAACGATCTTGCTAAACTAAGAAAAGATCTCCTTGCAAAATAGAGAATTTAGATTTCTAATGTTTAATGGGTACCTTAGAAACCTTACAAGCATGAAGGATGCCAGTTTGCCTGTTATATTTTGCAGGTAGGAAACAGAAACACAACATTGTGAGATCTCATGCTTTCTAAGCAAAGATGGTATGTTCAAGGAACCAAATATCAGACAATGGGTGGAAGTACAATCCCAGGGGCAGAGACACTTGCAGACTTCTTAGGCGACCTTATGGATAGAGTGGATAGAGGCAAACACCATAACTACAGATGAGAGAGAGTGTGTCAGAGTTGGCTTTTAAATATTCTTTGTGACCTGACAAAGGAGCAAGTAGCATGTATCCTTTTACAGTTAGACGTCTTGGGGCAATCTACTATACAAATATGTAGCCATCACCATTTATCTATACAATCATTTTCTGTTCTCTAGAATCAAAGCAGAAATGTCAAACCAATACCCATATCTAGATTGAAGAAATGTGCTTGGTGTATTTTGCCCATTTGACATTTGAGGTCACTTCACTAGACAAAATATCACCTAGAATGAGATTAGTGATTGATGCTTTGGGAATGGCCCACATAGAAGATCAAGGCTCCACAGGTTTTCAGGCCAAACGGTCACTACTCAAATAAGGCATTTTATGTCACAGATGTATTATTATCAGTCAGTCTCTCTTCACTCCCACTGCTCTAACGGTATTGAACATGTGTGTCGTCAATAGGCTGGCCCACTATCTTGAATCTAACAGTCTATCTGGTGCCTTGCATTCAAGGTTTTGAGGCCATCACTCATGTGAAACGGCATTGGCTTCTAACGTTCTTAACACTGCTCAATACAATAAACTCTTCTCCTTAAGCAATCCTCATCCTTTAACACTGTACCTCACCCCTCTACTCTCACATGGATTGATTCTCCCTTTCTCCTATCTACTCTTTCTAATCCAGGTATTCAGGACACTGATTCAACATGGGTTGCTTCCTATCTCTCAGTTTGATTCTTCTCCATCTCTTGGGAACACACTTTGCTGTGCTGCCACTCCCCTGCCAGTGGGAGTTCCACAGACCTCGGGGCTTGGCCCTGACCTGAACACCTATTCCTTTAGCAAACTCATGTCCCCTTTCGCGTTACCCTTCCATCTCTTTGACTGTGATATGCAATTCACCTTCTCCTTTCCTATTTTCATCCATGACCTCTCTAAGAAAGTCTTTAACTGCCTTTTACACATCTGCTCATAGATGGTTAATGCTTAACTCATTAAAATGTATTAATCTACAACCATGCGCCGCACATTCTTCGCTTGCCCAAATCCTTCTCCCTGAGTGTCACTCTCTGTGCCCAAGGCCCGCTACCTTGTGATCCTCTTTGGCAGCAACCTCAGACTCCTACAATTTATAACAGGATATGCGCATTAGTATTTTTATTTAATATTAAAATGTGCCTGTTGGTTTAAAATAAAACGTTTACAATATTTAGTACATGTGTTTTTTATTATTAAAAAAACAAAATTAAAATCCAATAAAATGTATTATCTCAGACAAGATCAACATTTATGCCAGTCTCACAGGCTGCCCAGTTCACATATGCACCCTTAATTTTTCTCCCAATAATTAAATGAATTCAGAATGAAGGAACTCTGTTTGAAATTAATGATTCTCACACAAAACCGCTCTGATTTTATAAAATCACCCCCCAAAGATTGCCACCTTCAGAGCCTCAAAGGATGTACATTCAATAAACACATGTTCTAAAGTTTCAAATTCTTTTTTACCGCAATACTCTATTTAGCCTCAGAAACATACTCAAACACAGTGTGATTGTCCTTGTTCTTAGTCTGCTAATTCGAAGAAACATGAACTGTCACTTCAAGTTCCTATTAAGGAATTGCATAATGTATCTGTGAAACTTCTTGAATTTGTGGTTTGCTTTAAGATATTATTTTTGTTTAAGGCCTGTGTTTCCAACCATCACAGGTGCTCCTGCCCAACTTATTTTACTTTCCTAGTGCTCTCAATTGGGACAAAACCAGACCACCTTCATTCTGATTTGTTCTAGCGAGATATCGTTCTGCTCTTTACATTTGTTGAATTGTTTTCAGGTACCATTCTTCAGGGTACTATGGAAACGTATGAAACATATTATACATAGAACGTACTAGAAACATTCTTTCTGTGTATCTGGGAGATTACTTATGAAGGAGCTATGCAATCTAAGTTTCTTAAGTCTTGGCCACGAAGGCAAGGATAGTAGTCATAAGTGCAATCTTAATTATTAAATAAGGACACTCTTTGGTAAATTCAAGCTTCCCACCATATCTTTCAGTCCCGTTTGTTTAGCCACTGATCCTCTTATTGTCGCTCATACTCCAAGCCATTTAGATTTGAAAAGGAAATGTAGTCTTTGATTAATGGTATTAGTGTAAACCATCCATACTCTTTAGCAAAATGTTTCAATGTTGGCATTACTCTTAGGGATTTAGTTTCCTTAGTTTAACATGATATTGTGTTCATAACTATTGTCGTACATAAACAACACAATAGCAAAATGTGTCAACCATCTCAATTGGTTGTTTAGCCAAAATGATACAAACTGTCTTTTATCTAGTTCAGAAAACGGATTTCATTGTCCTTGTCTTGGTTATACTAATGTTTTGCTTCCACTCTTTAGAGTACACCTCTACTGTTTCCATGCTTCCCTAGCTTAGTCTTACCCAATAGGACTAATAATAGGCACATAAGCTACATCCAAACTTTGGAAAATTTACTGATTGATGTTAATTGAGCCCCTATATCCTCAATGTATAGGTTAAAAAGCAAGCGGTCAAGTACACATTGAAATTGGAAGATCTTGACCTGTTAGCTCATATTGCTTTTGGATTGCAGGTAGGAGGCCGCCACGCTGCTTATCTTTAGAGATTTTTTGTATCAGGTTTGGGTGCACACTCATACCATCAATGCTAATAGGATCACATAACCAAACCTTTTGTAAAATTACAATATTAAACTTTCTCATCTAGCTTAGCAAACCTCCATCCCTTGCCCAGTACATGCAACATCTTGCATTCCATGGTAACCTCCTAATATTTCTTCGAGTGTTAGGAGTGGTGACAGCTCTTCGATTGAAGGATGGCTGGTAACCAGATGTAATAATCCTTACTAAGGTCATCTTTACTGCTTGGCTACCCTCCCCAGATTACTGTTCTAAGTGGGGCTTTAATTTGTAAGCAGCTGATTTTCAATGGACTGAGTGACAGGACCTCATTTACTGACTTCATATCCACCATCTGTGATGTTGAATTGACAGCCCATAGAAACCTTGAATGGGGATTATATCACATCCCATATCAAGAAAGTTATCCATTTGGCTTAAAATCAGTGTAACCATCACTAAAGAAGCACATTGAATTTTGACCTTATAACAAGAGGTTTGATTAACAAATTCCATGAGATCTATGTTTTTGCACTCCACTACCATAGCCCAGGGATTTTGTGCATTATCTGTAAGATCTGAGTTTTGTTTAACCGCCAAGCTGTGTCATCGGGGAAGAGGTTTTACAACAATAACTCAGATAAACTTTGTTCCTTCCAGCAGTGCTGGAGGTTGGAGCTTTTAGTCACCCTACACTTAAGTACATTGTCCTCTTGATAGAGGCATCAATTATCCTTTATTGGTCCAAACTTGTCCCGTTGACAGTAATATAAAGTGAAAGTCTCTCTGTAATCACAATTGCAGTGGCCCACTTTCCCTGTAGGGGTTGTGCGACTTTCATTGATGCTATGTTCAAAGAGATGTCATTTAAACAGTAATCATGGGGATTTCAAGGATCCACTATCAAATCTTCAGCAGAAACCCTTAATTCTTGATTTGTTCTCTTACTCACTGTGTTGGAAGCCTTAAGTTCCTACATTTGTATTATGTCCTGTAATTTAAGATTAGACTGCCATATTTCTCGAATTTCCTTTTTTGTGTACTTTAATGTCATAAAGCCCCTGTGCATTCATTATTATGCTAGTTGAGACAGCTTGACTTGAAATTAGAGCTACTTTTCAAACCAAGTATTTTACTCCATTGTCCTCTATGTTTCTCTTCTCCTTTTTGTATGGTTTTCCTTTTTTAGATACTGTAGGCTTTGTGATGTTTCCCTATCTTTTGTTTGAGAACAGTTTCTTTTTGTGTTTCTGTTTGACCAGCTCCTAGTTGTATTCTTCTCTTTCGTGGGATTTGGGCCAATCACATTTAACACATCAAAATATCACAATGTGTTATTATCGCAGCTAGTTTTAGACCATTGTCTTTTACTTCCTCCCCTGCTTCTTCAAAAACTGTTACCAAATATTTTAACATCTTATGTAATGCTCTAAATGACGTCACCAATGAGATGTTGTTCGTGGCACTATAATCTGTAATTAGATCTTTTACACAGTGCAGGACTTCCATGCTCATTACACCCACCGTCGGAATTAACCTCATGCATGTTTGATTTAATACCTCTTCTCCTATTGTCGTATTTAGCTATATACTGTTATGCTGACTAGGTCCTAGACCACTAAGTCATGAGGTGGCCGAAAGCCAAGAGTTCTCCTCTAATGCTTCAGAGTCTGCTTTTGCCATTTTTGTCATTTGCTTCCCTTTATCTGGTCTAAAATACATTAAAACTTTCTTCTTTCCTTAAACATCACCTACATGAGAACAGTCTTAGCTATGGTGCTGACATCTATTAAAAGTTGAATATTTGTAATATCCTTTGCAGTATTTCCCCCACCTCTGGCTAATGTAGACATATTGGATGACGTGTGTGAAGTTCTCAGCTGGTAATGGTTGTGGGTATTCATTTGTTTTCATTAGCAGTGCACTAAAATTTGGGGAATGAACTGTCTCTCCTCGAACACATTTGAATTACGATACGTTTTCCAGAGTTAAAGCTCAATCTACTAAAAGAGCTGGAAATATTGGCAACAGGTTTCATCCAAAATTCTGGGGCCAATTTGCAAAGGTCCAGGAGTACTTGAAAAGGCCATGTTGTGGGGTGCATTTAATAGCACAAGCCAGAATGCCCTTTCACCTGAAAAACTGCATTAAAAACTGCACCAAAAATGGCTGGGCTGTGCTTTCCCTGTCACAGGAGTGGCAAGCAGTTGAACACTATAATCCAAAAATGGCCCTGCGTTGCTTTTATTTCATCTGAATGACAAAAAGTTATGCACTGCATCCAAAAACGGCCTTGTTTTACTTTTAATTCACATGAGGGGCAAGGATTTCAACATTACAACACAACACAGCTTGTGCTTTTCATTTCAATAAAACAGCAGCCCTTGAAATGCAGAAAACGAATAATGACTTGGCTTTTTCTTTTGTTCATGTCAAATCTGAGAACCATGTGGAAGGGGGCCTACCCCTCATTTTCAATGGGTCAACAGCATATGCAGACCCACTCCCAAAAGAAGAAACTAAATAATCTGGTGACATACAAGACAGGGTTTCAAACATTAGACGCAGAAACGGCTTGCACACGCGTGAAAAAGAAAAATTAGCACTGCTCGCACAAGAAAATGTCAGGGAAAAATGCTATGGGGGTTGACTAAAGTAATGTACAATAGGTTTCCACGCACAAGACTTCAGTCACCTTTGAAGAGGCTCACAATACAGGAAAAATCAGTTTGGGGCTAAGGCAGGAAACTTCACAATCAAAAGCCCCGCTCCCACTGGAAGTCGCACCTACCGGTGAACCAATCTGCAGTCAAATGTGAGGTTACTGAGTTTGTCATAAGTCCCTGCTCTGACAGACTTAAAGGCAGGGGCTCAGGGATTTCAAATAAAGCAAGTGTGGCTAAAGTTTGACTAGGGGTTGTGAACTCCTTTCTGCAACCACTACAAAGAACAAACTGACAACTTCGAAGGGGGTCATAAAAATCTTTGGTCATTGGCTGAGACAGGGGAAGACAGTTGGCCGTGGGGAATGAAGCCCCCCTCCCACAGGTGGAACAAGGTCCTCCCAATTGACATTAAAAAACTGATTTCATTTTGGGCATTTTTCACAGCACTTAGAATAAGAATTAAGTTTGTTTTATGATATTTCTTCATGTAATTTCCAGGTGGTTTTAAAGCGACTAATTGCATTTCTCTAGGCCTTTGGGGACTGAAATGGCTAGTTAAGACTAGTTTCTGGCTGCTAGGAACATGTGACAAATATGATAATTGGTAGGAAGATGGAAAATGAAATCATGAACATGCTTGATCATTTGCAGAGTTGTAACTGTTATACATTTTGTGAAAAGCGCAGAAATGTGCCACCGGGCCATGCTACATCGTACAGAGTTGACGAATGGCTTAACTACTTCCTTATGACCCACTAAAACCACATATCTAATTCATATGTCAGGGGCTAGTAGAAGTATGAAGTTAGGAGACATAAATGGTTTTTGTCAAAAAGTGGCAAGGAGGACAAAGGATAGTAATAAATGCAAACAGACAGATGGTGCTCTCTTCCCTTGAACCAATCATACCAGGGGCGGAGAGAGGAATGGTAAACTGTCCTATCCGAGCAGAAGGGGTAATTTCAGAGTACTCCCCCTAGATTGGAAAGTGAGTGATGTAATTTGTGCTATATAAGGGGGACTGTACTAGGTCAGGGGACACACAAAAGACTCCTGGGAGACAGGAGAAGGGGGGCAGAGAGGAGGCGGCTGAACCATACCATCTTTGAGAGTGCAGAGACCAGACCCCTTGCCTAGCTGTCCAGAGTGTCCTGAGATCCAGCTGGCTTTCCAGAATCCCAAACCAAGGCTTACTTTGTAAGTAGCAAATAACCCCATTCCGAATTGCATAAGCTCTTCTTTTTTGTAGCATTTCACCCAATAATTCCCCCATTGAAGACCCCATTGAAAACCCAATGGAAAACCCACATTTCAAGTGTAATTCAGTCACCTTCCCATAGATAAATCTGTGTTTAGCCTGTGTATGTTTGCATATTCCCTTTGGTAAACCTCTCAGTGTCTGTGTAAATCCTTGGCATATTTTAAGTAAATCAATGAATTCCCCCATTGAAATTCATGGTACATGTTGGTTGAAATTCGAAATTAACTGCCTTGTCCCTGGTGTCTTTCTTTAATTATTATAGTCATTAAAGTGTTGCCTCAAAAGAATTAGCCTCCTTGTAACTAAAAACCAAGCTTGTCCGTGTATTGTGTGCATCACCCCAGGAATTCCTATTTTCATCTGTCCTAGTTAAAACCCAAACCATAGTCCCATTGAGAGAAATCCCTTTTTGCCTACAAGTCTATCTGTTATGTGTCTCGGTCCTTGTCAGTGGAAACCGATTTTCCTATTGTGAGCTAAACCCCTTCCTTGCGCTGCCTGTCATTGTAAATCCTGTGTAGAACAAATTTCCATTTGCCATTGTATCTTTCCTTTTGCATTTGCTTCCTTCCAAAACCGATTTTCCTACTTTATTTCTATTGTTGCCCTGGTGTACTGATTAGTAGTCTCTAAGCTTCCCTTTCTCTTCAAGTGTAAGCAATACGAATTTCCTTTCATTCTGTCATCTAGCAGTTGTGAGTAATGATCAAAATCCCATTCCGCCATTTTGCTCCAAAAAGTAGTTTTCTCTTTATTTGCTGACTTCCCATCTTGGGGTGGTGGGCTTTACCTCAATCCAATTTTCTCTCTCTATTCCTACTCCTTGCCACTGCCTTTGATTCAAAGGAATCAAGTTAGCTAATGTTTAGGGGTGCGTGTTGCAGTGCGGAGTGCTAAACCGTTGGTGTTATCTCTTTCTAAAATTGCTCTTTTTCTGTGTTACTATTAAAGATTGTGAGAATTGTAACAGGGTATCTCAACCTAATTGTTTTGTAGGGATTAGTGAAATTGTGTACCAAAACATTAGTGGCTGTAAAATGGTTTGCTTTTCCTTTTTCATTTAATAATACATTAATAAATATCTTATTGATGCCCACCGGCCTGATTCCTGGTCCATTGTGACACGGGGTGTTTATTGAGGTTGGGTGCAAGACGGGATGGAGGCCTACTAAAAAAAAAAAAAGAACCTTTGGTTTATTAAAAATAAAAAGCGCTTTATTGTACGCAACATTCATTGTCAGGGAAGGAGTCCTGGATTGGAGTGTGCCGTGTAATAAAACGGTGACAAAGTGCCATAATTAATTCAGCTACAACAGTGCTAGAAATTGACACAATTTACTGGGGGAACTCCCCGCTCACCTTCGGGCATGCAGGGTGAGGAGGGGTTGGATTGTCAGTGGTGCAGGCGGGACTGGGGTGGATTGTCAGTGGTGTGGGAGGGACTGGGTGGCAGAGCTACATTTCAAACGATGTGTGTGCCCCGAATATAGGATACTGGCTGCTTTGCATTAAAGCAAATTGCATTTTGGGAGCATAAGAATGAACACCAATTCTTCACACTTTTGTGCTAGTAATTCAAACTTGCATTCCTTCTGAGCATGCAATGCACACTTGATATGGTGCTCATTTCAATAGTCACTCTGACAGTAAAAGGTGTGCAAAGCATGAGACATACATACAGTTTTGGCCAGCATCATTGCTTAAGTTTGGCTGTTCAGCAACTGATGACTTTCTATTGTAGTTTATAAAAACGTACACTGCTCAACTAGAGGAAACACGCTATTCAAAAGAGTCTGGGGCAGAGAGCTTCCTCAACTTGGGGGCGTTTGAGTGGTGTCTTGTTCTGGCCCACCACCTCCTCTGAGTTACCCCAAAATGTGTAAATGCAGTAGCTTAGTGTCTAATTAACCTTATACGTTTTTACAATTCAGAGACACACCCTGTTGTGAAAGTGGTCCAAGGCCAAATGGAAGTCATCTAATAACGTAAAATGGTGAACCCAGGCATCCAGGTTACATGCAACTCTAGAGGCCTGATTACAAGTTTGGCAGTAGTTGTAAAAACATTTGATATTTTAGAATTACTGGATGTTTTACGACTCTCCCAAACTATGGGTTCCGCGATTGTGCCTTCTTTTGTGTGGAGGTAGTTATCGCCAACACAATGGCATTACTGCATGCAGTAATTTGCGTCATGCTGTAATTAAAAAATCCCCTCTTAGACTTGAAAACGGGGAATAACTAAAGGGTCAGCATAACTCAGCATCATGCTGACCTGTAGAATTGCTGCATGAGGTAACAATTGTACCGTTTGTCAGTATTTCCAGGGGTAAACATCACCAAAATTGAAATCAAGACCTAAGTGCGTCACCAGCCGGTCGACAGTGGATGTCCATGCTATCAATTTCTGGAAGCCCTGTGAATCCACTGCATTTGGCAACATGATCATGCATTCCCCAGGCTTCCTAGCACATCCCTCTTTGCTTACTAATCCCTTCTTTTAAAATTGCATGTTGCCTACTATCAATTATATTTTTAATGTAATCTTTTTTAGGGCAGTTAAAAGTTCGTATTCATGATATTTGTAATGGTCATCAAACTGTCACTTTGTCCTGACAGGATAGCCCTTGGGACCTGGGACTTGCCGGAGAATCGCACATCTTATTGGACAATTCAGAAAGATGTCCCAGTCTGAATCTTGCTATAGAATTATGTTTCAGCAGGACACATCATTTTAAAGATGTCATTTGATGTTATGGCTCTTTAGCATCAGTGCATTGTGAAAGTATTGCTAGACAATTGAATGAAGTGTCTGGTACACGAGAAACACAATGCCACTCAGCCATATAGTAAGTCCTCCGTCTATGGTCTTGCAGAGCGCATTTTCTTAATTGATATGATAGGTTATTTATAACGTGCTTAATACTCTAGGCGCGGACCCAGGGATCGAACTTGTGGTGCTCCGTGTCGTCTTGCTTCCACGGCGTGCCCGTTACCTCCTCCCGAGCTGTCCTATCATCTGCATACATTTCCAGCTGTGTATTCTAAATCTCCAGTAACTTCTGTTCGTTGTATCTGATTGGTTACGCCACTCTTTCCATGAATGCCTGCGTCCCCATCTTCTACGTCCAGCTCTCAGTTCCGAGTGTGCTCGGAGATTTCTTGTTGTGTAGTACCACGCGAAATCGGACTCACGAGAAGTGTCCGTAGCCATACTTTTAACTCGTTTAGGAGGCCTGCCTTGTTAGGCAGACCGTTGAAGAGTGTCATTCAGAGTTACTCGACTGGATCATGTTTGTTCTTGAGAGCCTTTCTGTCCAAGGCCAGGTTATTAATTTTTAACATGACAAGAACATGTGTCTGTATGTCCCTTTTGTCACAGCGTACCTCCAACATTGATCTGTCTGCACTTCGTATTGCTGAGTGCTGCAATCTTGTCCAAGAACACTAGGATCATGATGACGCATTCCCTCAGTAAATACATGTACGTACACATAATAGATGAACAGCAAATTGCACTATTTGACAACTAGTGTGTTTTTGCCGACTATGGCACGAATTACATAGACTGCGCCGGATGGTGGAAATGGAGAGGGCAGTAGAGAGGGCAGTGCTAAATTCCATTGTTGTGTTATTTTGCCTCAGCAGTGCTAAATTGCGCGGGCATTATTGCAACATGTGCAACGTGAATTCCACGCTTTTGTTTTTTTTTTAAATGGGTGGTAAATGTATTGTAACTGCACATCAAACTACACATACTTGAAAAAAAAAACGACAAGAAAAAAAAAGAAATACACCTGGCATTGGAACACGCCATCCAATGCAATGTGTCACTAACGTGTGCAATATGGCTCCTTGCAATTTAGCGCCAGCGAGGTAAAATAAAACAGAAATACAGTATAAAACAAAACCACTGTCACCATCCGTTGCGGTGTATGCAATATTGTCCACCATGTTTTTAATAACAGTGTTTTTAAATTTCTAAAAATGTACTTTCGAGCAGAAAAATACTTGAAACAAACGAAAGACGAAGAGAAACATTCCTTGCGGCGCTTCAGAAACGGCATGCGCGTTTGTTCGTCAGCACGCGAAACATCTGTAAGTTAAAAAAAAATATATATGTATCGGAGTAGACAAAGGACACAAAAAAAACCTTGGCAAAGCCACAATACTTAAAACACGTGGAAGAGTTGAAGCGAATGTCTTCAATAAATACGAATGAATGTTTGAATATGCAGTTGAAAGTAATCGAGATAAAAGGCTCTCGAGGCGTGTGATTGATCTGAAGCTTGTTTGCACGTTCCTCGGGGCTATGCGCGGTGCATAATGGGATTTCTATGGGGCTAAACAACAAAAGGTGTAAAACGTCTTTTCAGTTGCAAACTTTGCTCATTTATTCCTGTTGCAAAAGAATGCAAATCTTAAGTCCGTTTTTTGTGAGCTGACATCAGGC
Source organism: Ambystoma mexicanum (assembly GCF_040938575.1). Lineage (NCBI taxonomy): Eukaryota > Metazoa > Chordata > Amphibia > Caudata > Ambystomatidae > Ambystoma > Ambystoma mexicanum. The sequence goes on along the minus strand of NC_090930.1, from coordinate 393,961,899 downwards.
CCTTCTGAGAAAAGCTCCCTTCAAGAGACAAGGGTAAAGTTCAGAATAAAGTCACCACAAAACGAAAGGCAAAACAAAGCAGTCAGGGGAAATCTCTCTTAATTACAGCTGTCACAGAAAACACACAAACCTGTCCCTCTACTAAACGAGAAGGGTGTACTGAAAACGGCAGCGCAGGCAGTGAGAGAACAAAAGGGACCACAGTTCGAAGTTTGATTTGCATACAACTCAGTGCACTTGCAGACTCATTATTTCTTACAACAAATATTTGCTCCGAATGAATATCTTTTGGGGCAGATGCCAACGGATGGTGCCGAGTGACCGCCCCCCCCCCCTTGTTCCCCCTCCCATATTTTATTTGCGGCTTTTGCTCTGAGGACGGACTCCAGATGTGCGGGTTGTTAGCAGCAGAAGCCGCCAGGAGACCAGATAACAGACATAAGTATGTGAATGACGTGAGGCGGCAGTATTAGAATACACTTTCACAGATTTCCACTATGAGACATGTGGAATAGAGTCACTATCCATGCAAAGGCGCTTTTATGGGAGGGCAAAAGGGGCACTTGCCGTGGCCCCAACTAGGAGCGGGGGGGGGGAACTAGAAGGGGAGTGGGGGGGCACAAGGCTGCCTGATCTAAAGAATTAAGATTCCATTTGTCACCAGACTTAAACAGCACACGTCAGGATATTTGATGGCGTGCTGGGGAGGCTCCAAACCTATTGCCTGTCGGTTGTTCTGCCTGGAATTCAACCTGTAATGCTGCCTGTCTCCACCGCGGTGTACATAGTCAGTGTACTCACTACTGCACAACTCTTGTAGAATTCCATCCTTCCTGTGGGAATTATGTTGATCATGTCCAATAGCTAAAGGTCTAATGCATACTGATAGTTCAGAAGTTAGCTCAGTGTGTTAAGCAATCATTGCAGAGGCATGTGTTTATATGCAAGATTAGAATAGCACATACCAGCAGGGCTGGCTGAGCCTTTCCTATGACTGAAGTTCATAAATGTGCCTGCATATGTACTTGGTTTTGCAGCACAAAAGGTGCTATTATCAGCAATGTACCTGCACCAGATAGGTGGTGCTATACAAACCAACATGTCATATTATGATGAAGGTCTAGAAATTGGCTTGTTCAGATGGGGTGTTGTAAAACATAGACAATCACCTCCAATGATGAGCATAAACTGTTAGTCCAAGAGGTGAACAAGTATCCAAATTCAAGACTGTGGAACCAAAGCGTTTATGCTTAAATCGTGGATTTGCCAGCAAACGATACATTGATCCTGGTCAAATCATCTAATATGTCTTACATCACTATGCTGTCTTCTGTGAGGTATTCCTTCTCGCATGCTAAGGGCATCCTTTAGCCCATTACTTGCTCTTTCTTCTTATGGAGGCCATTTGAGTGGAAGGTGTGGTAGACACAACGGAGCGGACCACATGTTGTAGGCCTCAGTCATGCATATTTTAAGGTCTGCACATTTGACACAAAAAACTGTGTGCTTTTTTGTAAATGTCAAAGGTTTTTCTGCACGTTTATAAATGACAATTTCACAAGCCAGTGAAGTATTTAAAGCTTTAAAATACAAAAGACAAACCCATAATAAATCTGTAAAAGCCAAAGCGATTCAACTTAAATATGGGAAATTTAGCCTCAAACCATCCATAACATTCTACGTACAAAATGTAATTCCAATCATAACGTACAGAGCTCACATGAAATTACAGGGTAATACCCTGAATTGGAAAGTCTTAGAAGGCTTATATTGGAAACAGATTTTATCCTTACCTGTTAGCGTACCAATTTCCATTGTTAGATTTGAACTCGGTCTAACGTCCCTGCTGCTTGCAATGCTTAACTTCTTACAGGAAATGCCTTATCGCTTCCCTGACTGCTCAATCACTTATCCCTATTTTAAAAATCTCTCTTGACACTGCAATCAAAAGTCCCCTAAACCCCTAGAAAGCAGATTGTACTCGTTTATTGCATTAAGCAGACATCTCGACTGATTTGCTGCTCCAATTTCCAGAGATTGCCAAAAAAAAACTATGGATAAGAGACTGGATGTTGACATAGGAAATATCTAATACTTATGCTTAATTTTGCCACAAAGCTTTTATCCCTAAATCTCTCCATGAGTTGCCACTTTACCTCTCTCACTTCCCAGATACAAAGTATGCATTGTCAATCCTTCGCTTACGACTAAATTTATGGCCAACCAAAAGTAAACAAGCGCTATACAAACCTGATCTTGTACCTGACACGGATTGCAGATTTTGCAAGATGACTAATTGTCAGGAAACTCTGTACCACCTAATTACAACTTGCCTTGCGCTAAAAGATCGAAAACCTCTATGTATGCTACTAGATGTTGCATCTGTTTTTATCTTTAAATTAATTTAAAGAAACATACTAATTGAATACATTGCACCAAAACAATGCATATTCCCTCTGGTGTTTTTAATTTAACAAAATGTTACCACGAAATATAGAATAACAGTGATTTGATGACTGTAAAGATTTACTAATTGAAAGTTGTAGAAATTATGTTAGAACTTGAGAAGCATCTCTTTGACTGTATAACAAATGTGTTTTGCATCTGTTTTTATCTTTAAATGAATTTAAAGAAAGATACTAATTGAACTTTTAGAAAGATTAGATTGCACCAAAAAAATGGTATTCCCTCTTGTGGTTTTAACTTAACAACATTTTATTTTGTATTTAGTTTATTTGTATTGCGCACCTGGCTCAAAGGCATCTGGGCACATTTCTTACAGTTACAGTTTACAGGTAAGTGGTTAACATTTTCGTCTTACATCATAGCATAAACTTAAAGTAATGTACAAGCCAGTGCAGGGTGATGGGAACACGAATAAGCAGCGTTGAAATGTACAAGCATTGTGCAATATCAATACAGTATGACTTTACACAGGATTAAGCAAAGTATTTACAATATTTACATAGAATTGTACAGATAATTATACAATGAATACAGAATGAAGGGAGGGTCTTACACGTAATATAGAATAACAGTGATTTGATGACTGTAAAGATACACTAATTGAAAGTTGTAAAAATGATGTTAGAAATTGAGAAGCATCTCTATGACTGTATAACAAATGTATTGTTGAAAAGGTTGGCATTTCAACCAAAACAATAGCAATAAAAAAAAAAGAAATCTGTTAAATCACATCAATTGCTTTTCTGGTACTTACCTCCCTTGATGATGGAGAGAACGAAGCTAGACTCATTCCCATTTTGCATAACACCCTTCTATAACATTTTGTTTAAAAAAATGGTCATGTTTTGTAATGTGATTTGTGTACTTTCCAAGCCAGTTTTATAAAATGATATTATTTTAGTTCATGGTAAGAACTAGAAAAGAAAGTTCCTCAATGCAGAAATTGCAGAGTTGGCACAAATCCCAGCTTCACCCCTTAACCAAAGTGTGATCCTGGGCATCACATTTAATCTTGTATTGCCTAACCTCTGAAAATTGCCAATCCCTAAAACTTTCAAAATTCTCAGCCCTTCAGAGTGATATCCTTCTCAGGGTATGATCTTCAAAAAAGCCTCACTCATGGTTCCACTGGCTATAGTGTTGCTTCCACTATAATAGTGAGCATTGATATATTGCACACCACAGGCATTTGTTCCTTTGATCTCTAATGGCAGCACTATTTGTAAACCATGTTCCACTCCTAATCTCAGTCTGTCTGAATACAGACACCTTCCTGATGGCTTCTAATCTGCATCCACTACCCATGCTATGCTATGTGTAGCTTTCTCCTTCCTTCCAATTGGTCTCCTGTATCCATGCTTGAGCACTTTTGCAGTCTGTGAGGCAGCTAATGTGAGTCTCTGTCTGTTCTGCGTTACATGTACCTTTTACATATGGCCCTGCATTAATACTACAGGCTGTATTACTTCCTGGATGTTATTGATAAAAAGTCTCCCGTATCTATACAAGAACAGAAGTAACTTCTTTGTAGACTACTAATTTTGGCCTTCAAATGCTACTTGTTTATCAATCGTATTAGAGCAAGAATGAAGTTTGTAAGGGGACTTAAACCGAGTTAACATGCTTACGTTTGCATGCTGCAAGGCAGCATATCAACTTATAGGTTGTGATCACGACGATAGGGTTCGAGGGGAAGGGTGCGACCAGATACTTTGATCACTTAATTCATTTGGTTTGGTGGAGGGGGGCCCCAAAGATGTCTGTGCCCAGGGCCCCTAAAATGCTTAAGATGGCCCTGTATCCATAATTGTGATATAACGGTAGAAGTCTATGGGCCACATTCATAGAAAAAGCGCTAAATCTGCACAAACTACTTTGCACCGTAAAGAACATTGCGACTGCTTGCGCCTGCAAAAAGTTTACTGCTGTTCGCTGATTCATGGATTCAAAGGTGCAAAGTAACCCACAGCGCAAACAACACTGAATCTCGCCTGGAACTGGCACAACACGCACCCAGATAATCAAAAAGTTGTGCCAACACACAACCTTTGAGCCTGCCTTGGCACCACCATCCATCACCCTGGAAAAAATGCAGATTGTCAAACGTAATGTAAGGCTGCACCCCAGGCAAACTGTAAACCATCCCCCGTAACTCACATCAGCACCCCGGCGAATCTGCAGACTGTCCCCTGTGCTCAAGTCAGCACCCCGGCGAAACTGCGCACCGGTCCCCATAACTCAAGTTAGCACCCTGGTGAAACTGCAGACCACCCACTTAACTCAAGGCAGCACCCCGGCAAAACTGCAGACCATCCCCTGCAACTCAAGGCAGCACCACACCGAAACTGAGAAGCATCCCCCATAACTCAGGTCATCAGCCCGGCAAAACTGCAGATGGCCCCCCCTAACTCAAGGCAGTACACCAGCAAAACTGTAGACCGTCCCCTGTAACTCAAGTCAACACCCAGGCAAAACTGTGGACCATTCTTTGTAACTCAAGGCAGCACCCCAGCGAAACTGTGAACCATCCAACGCAACAGAAGGCAGCACCCTTGCAAAACTGAAAAGTGTCCCCGTAACTCAAGTCAGCACACTGGCGAAACTGTGCACTGTCGCCCGTAACTCAAGGCAGCACCCTGGCAAAATGGTGACTGTCACCCCTAAGTTCAAGTGGCACCCAAACTGCAGGTCTTCACCCCTAAGTCATATCAGCCCCCTCAAGTCCTTACACCTCCCATCCACCCCAACTGATCTCTGCTACCCCAGGCTGCCCCCTTAAGTCCCTGCACCTCCCACCACCCCACTCATCACCATCAACTACTCCAGGAAGCCTCCTCAAATCCTTGCACCTCCCACCACCACCACTCACCTCCGCCCACTACCCCAGGCAGCCCCCTCAATTCCTCACACCTCCCAGCTCCCACTCACCTCGGCCCACTACCCCAGGCAGCCCCTGCTAGTTTGCCCTTGAAGCCCCCCCCTCTACATGCTCACGCCACAAAAATACAACCCACTAGGGAAAAAAGGCAGAGAGATTCTTGCAAGGATAATACATTCTAATCACACAAAAAGTTAGGCCAGCAAAGTACTCTGCTGTTTGAGAAAGTTCTGCCGAGAGATAGTACAAGTAGAAGGTTATATGGAAAATCATTGTCACTAATGACGTTACACATACAGTAAAAACCTTCATGGCTGGTTGCAGACATCCTGTACTGGGGGGCCTGCTCCATAGGGGACAACAGGCTGCTATTGGTCTCAGCCCCGTCCATCCATCTTCCATCATGTGGGGTCAGCTGTACAGAATTCTTGAATGTAATCTGGGGTGGTGAAAACTGGGGTTGTGGGAATCACTTCTTTCAAAACGTTAACATTTTGTACCATGCCTGCTGTCCATTCTAGTTTGTGGGTGCCTTTCTGTGCCTCCTTGAGACCCTGTAGGAACAGTCTTGTGTATGCTGCATAGTCCAGAATCCATGCCCTGCAGTAATTACAATACCCCAGGAAGTTTTGCATGTCTTTTAAGGTAACAGGATTGGGAGTGGCACACACAGATGCTGCTCTGTCTGGTGCTATTCCTTTGTCATTTGCTGATGTTAGCTGTCATAGGTAGATCACCTTGAGCTCACAGTATTGGCGTTTGGCCTTGTCAGTCTTGTACCTCTTGCAGGCCTAGAGTTGTAGAAGGGTAATGGAGTCCTTGCGACAATTTTGCTCACTGTCACTGCAAACTAGTAAGTTGTCCACGTACTGGATGACTGTGCTGGGCATATGGATGTTGCCTAAGTCTTGGTGTAATATTCTGTTGAATATGCATGGGCTCTCACAATACCCTCGGCACAATCGAGTGTGCTCATAGTGCTTTCCGCCATGTGTGAAGGCTGTGAGGTACTGTGAGTCAGGGTGTAAGGGTATCAAAAATAAGGCGTTCTTTAAATCAACCACTGTGAAGTGGGTTGATCCTTTAGGGATACTGCACAAAATGGTGGCAGGGTTTGGGACTAGAGGAAATTCTTTCTGTACGATGTCATTAAGTGGACGGATATTCTATATCGTCCTCCAATTGCTCCCATTGCTTTTTGGACAGGGCATATGGCAGTATAGCATGGTGAGGTAGAGAGCACTATTATCTCTTGGTGTAGTAGGGCCTGTATTGTGTCTTTTATTCCCTCTTCCGCTTCTCTTGATAATGGGTACTGTTTTACTCAGGGGTAATTCTGCTCCATTTTTTAATGTGATCTTCACTGGGGTCACTTCTTTTAGTAACCAAACGTCATGTTGGTTGGTTGTCCACAATTGTGTTAGCACAAACTCTATGTCATCTTGGATGAAGGGTGATGGTGTGACAACAGCCATTAGGGGGCACTACATTCTTCTGTACTGCGCCATGTTCTCATAGGGTGTGAACATTCCTAGTATTATCTCCCCGTCATTGTCATTGACATTGAAAAGTTCTGCATCTGTCACTTCCTTGAGGGGTACAGTGGGATCAATGCATAACACAGTACACCATTGGCACCACTCTCTGTCTGTCCCAAGGATAATCATTCTCCTTGCAGAAACTATCATTCCTTGTAAGTGTAGGGATAGTATTGTGCCTGTTACCAGTTCTGTGGCTACTACAGGGCAAAAACTGAAATCTGTTGGAACTCTCCAGCAGGCCTTGGCAATTTGTGGCAGTGCTTTCACAAGCACTGTTATGCTGTAGATCAACATGTCTGGGTCAATGAATATGCCTCGCACCACTATGTTGCATGTCATTGCATGTATTATGAGCATTGCTCTCATTGCATACATTCCTGCTGTGGCGCAGACAATTCCATTTTCCATAAATGAGATCATCATGTTCAATTTGCTAAGCAGATCCCTGCCGAGCAAGTTGACAGGAGAGCTCCCAGAATACAATAGGGGTGCATGTACTACCTTTCCTCCTACCTTCACATCCAAATCTTTACTGTATGAAACTGTAGAAATAGCCCCAGAGAATCCCTGTGTGTTGACAGTTTTGCCAGATAACGGGAAGACACCTTCATTGATGCATGATTTCTCAGTGCCCTAATAGACCATAAAGATGTATTGTTTGTTTCCTATCTCTGCCCCCACCAAGCGGTCCTCTTCGGGGTGAGGGCCATTGACAGGACCGGACACGCAAGTGCTCTCTGTGGGCTGTCCTAATCAGGGTAGGTATTTGTACCCTGGAATGAGAAGGGGTTTCTCCCCACCACTGTATCAGCTTGGAACGGGGCAACTGTACCACTGGATGCTCCTTTAAAGGGGTTTGTGTTCCCTGCCTGCTCAAAGTTGTGGTGAGGCAGGTATTTTTGCATCGCCTGCTGTGGTTGCTGTGATGGGGGAGGCCCTGGTATCTGTGGGGGCAACTGTGTGTATACCTGCTGTATTTCATAGGGTATGGATGTTATTCTGAGAGTTGGCCCCATACCATAATTCTGTTGACCATGACTGTATCCCATTCGCTGTCTGCTTCTACATTCTCTTGAATAATTCCTCCACTTACCACAGTTCTAACACTGCTCCAATCCTCCTCCTTGGGGTCGCATTCCTCCTAACACCAGTCCCCTTGATCCTCTGAACCTAGCTCTTCCTTGACGCTGCAGGCCAGGGTATTGTGTGTGTCCGCCCCACTGTCCCTGTCCACCTTCCGACCACACCATGGCTATTCTGGTGTTTTCAAAATTAGGTGTGTATCCTGCAACTTCTGTCTGTGCTGGCATTGAAGCTGACCCCTCCACAGCGACCTTAGCTAATTTGCTTTGTACTAGTTTCAATTCCTCTGCTTGTCACTTCTGAGTTGTTTCCTTTTCACGCTCTTTTATTCTTCTGCAGTGATGTACAATTATGCTCTGTATTTCAGGCCACCCTTTCGCCTCAATCCCCACAATTTTGTCTAGTGCCTTTTGCACTTCTTTGGCTAGACCTTGTTTGACAATAAAATATTAAAATGGTATTGATTGATCCCAAGTGTTAGCCGTCTTTGCTCTCTACATCTCTTGGACCTTAAATATGAATTGAGCAGCAACTTCATCATCACCCATGGTACATTGCATAACAGACTGCAGGTCAGGTGTGTCCGGGAAAGCTTGCCACAGTGCATCCCATACGTTTGCTCTAATCTTAATTAAGGATGCTCCATCATGTGCCTTGTTGCCCAAAGTTACTCACGGGTACCACGCCTTCACCCACCCATTGGCAGCATGATCTCCAATAGCAGCTACCAATAAGCTTTCACTATCTCCTACTGCCAGGGGTACTCCTGCCGTTTGTTTTTTTAATATGTATATCCATTTCCCTGTGCCCGCTGTAAGGGCCAGAAGCACATTTATGAAGTTGTTGTTGTCCATCTGTGCCCATGGCACATAGTGCGATCTTCTAGTGCCTTCAGATATGAGGGCCATTTGCATTTTTACTTTACTTCCCTCACCCTTCTTTGCACTTCCCTTTTTCCTTTCCACTGCCATCTGGCCAAACCTCTCTCTCAATCTGCCATCCCATAAGCTCTCTAGTGTAGGTGTATGTTTAGGTGCTTGTTCTGCCTCCTCATTGTCCTCAGCCTCATATAGCGTTCTCCACCCATCTGCCTCTCCCCTACAGGAATCAAAATTCTCAATCCGTAGGCTACCCATTTCACCGTCACGCTCTACATGTACAGTTTCTATGGGTGCACTGTCTATCCTGAACAAAAAATCTCCTGACTTCCACTCATCCGTCCCTTGCTCAGGTGGATTGTCTGCCTTAGTTGCATTCTGTGCAGCCCACAGTCTGTTTAGTACTGTGCGCGTCGATGCCAGTGCTCCCTCTAGATTTCTTTATTGCGATGTCTGGGGATTTATATGGGGGTGATGGGGCTGTTGCTGGTATTGACACATAAATTGGATTCGTGAAGCCCACTGTGAGGCGGGCTGTTACAGGATATATTCCCTTATGTCCTGTTGACGCTTTCCCATCGTCATTTAAACCTGCATCTTTATTATTGCAGCACACCCCTCCTCCTCCATCCCGCTCCCCTGTATCCTCAAACATCTTCCAGAGGTTCAGTATTTCCTTCCTGTTCTGTAGTTGTTTCCCTTTATACTTTGCTATCACAAATACGGACATATGTTCCAGAATACTTCTGTCATAGGAGCCCTGCTCTAGCCACCAGCGAGGCATTCCCCTCCCCTTGTCACTGTAACACACTGGCTATGATTTTTTAATCCTGTCTTGGATTAAAGGGCCTTGCACATGTACTCTATGGGAATTTCACCTCCCATAATTGTGTTGGTTGTGCCCTTGCTGCTGCTACACCTGTGCTAATGCACTACACACAGTTTTGTAGGTTGTCAAAAAACACATTCAATTCCCCCCTGTTCCTTTCTTTCCCCACCCCTTTCCTTTGCTTTCAGCCTCCCAAATCACACAAACCACACTCTCCACACACACACCACACATCACACAACACCCCTCCTGGCCCTCGACCATACGCAATAAAAAACACGAATAAAACAAGCTAAAATAACAAACTAAAATAACATCCTCTACTATTCCTGAGCTCTCTAAATATATGTGGCTCCTATGTATTTCCTTTTGTATTTATGTTAAACAATATGAGTGGCACCACCTTCTATCCTCACTCAGGGAGAATCCCTATCATTCCATTTTACTTTCCTTAATATTCGCCTCAAAAAGTTAATAAAACCAAAAAATAAAACAAGCCACATATATATACACTCCCAATTTCAATCTCTGCATGTTCACACTGTTCACACTTTCCCATACATCTGTCCCCTACTTGTTATCCCTTGCAAGGCTATACTTACATGCAGGTGTTCACCCGAACTCCTCCGTCACAGGGTTCTAACAACACTGACCTGCACTTCCCCTGAGAGCAACGTCCCGCTCCAAAGAGCAGACAGGAATTCTGCAAAGACGGCTCCTCCAAAGCCACTCTGGGATATGCATTTTCTTGGACTGGTCGCTGTAGGTGGGCGCGGCCTTTCCGAGAGGCTACATGGACACCTCCACAGATATGGATGTGCTGGGATTACCTCAGGGTCACCAAATGAAGTCACACCCCTAAACGTTAACGCCAGAAAAAATACAACCCGCTAGGGAAAAAAGGCAAAGAGATTCTTGCAAGGATAACAAGTTTTAAACACACAAAAATTAGGTAGGCCAGCAAATAACTGCTGCTCGAGAACCTTCTGACAAGAGAGAGAATAAGCAGAAGATTATAAGGAAACACATTCTTACTTCATATATCTGAAATTATTTTTTCTCAGAAATTATTTGTGTGTGTTAAAGTTTTGTTTTCTTAAAACTGTATACATAATAAAAAGAAAAAAAAGAAAAAAAGATGCTACAAATACAGTAAAAACCTGTGTGGCTGGTTGGCGAGACACTATACATGGGCAGTCTGCTCCTTAGGAGACACCAGGCTGCTATTGGTCCCAGCCCTGTCCATCTCTCTTCCATCACCTGGGGTCATCTGGGCTCATCGTCTACAGGGAATGAAGGTCACGTTCCTCATTAATTACTATTGTAAGACAAGGCCATTCTATCATTATGGCAGACACTTTGGAAGCTCTAGGACTGACTCAGAGGGAGTCTTAAGATCATGCTGACCCACACAATCTTCTCTCATTCAATATCAGACTAGCTGCACCCAAGGTTTCCACCTTCGCTTTGGACTATAATGTATTCCTCACTGTACCTCGTATTACAAAGTGTGTCATTATGAAATAGGGTGGAATGGTCGTGTTCTTTTAGATCTTTTATGACCACTGGGTTTATAGTTGGTGGTCTGGGGGCATCTACTATTGTGGAATTAAGGGGTCTTGTGCTAGGGCACCAGTAGGTGTCATAACTCCTGGTGGGCTGGGTGGGGGTTTGAGGTCTGCTTTTGGCCTTGCTGTGATAAATTGCATGGTGAGGCGCCTGGTGCTGTCTTGTGGCCTTGCATGGCACATTCCTTATTGGGATAACAAGTATTTGCAACAGTTATGGAACAAGGAGAAGTTTCTATGGGAATTAGCAGTGCAGGTCTTTCTACCATCAGAACTTGGTTCTGTTCAGATTTTTTCGTTGGGCCTGGGTTTACCGCACAGCCATGCTGGCCAAATGTTTCTACCATCACTACAAACAATGGCACTTACTTAAATGTGCGCACTAGGTCTTTACATCTGTATTTCATATTGGGGTTTCATAGCACACCCCTCTGACCCCCTGATACATTGCAAGTATATCTATGGGATTCACCTAACTCTGAAGTGCCTAGGGGGGTGGGAGAGGTTCATTTCCTTCCCAGCATCCTCCTTCAACCACCCCACACACCTCTTCATAATACCCCAGACAGCCTCTGCTAGTTTGTCCTCCTCCCACGACCCTGCCCACTGACCTCTGCACACTACCCCAGGCAGTCCCCTCAAGTCCTTGCACCTTCCACCCCCCACTGACCTCCGTGCAGTAGCCCAAGCAGCCACTGCTAGTTTTCCCTCCTCCCAACACACCTACTCGCCACCGTCCACTACCCCAGGCAGCCCTGCTACTTTGCTCTCCTCCCACCAGCCCACTAACCTCCGCCCACTACCCCACTCACCTCCACACACTACCCCAGCGAGCCCCTGCTAGTTTGCCCTCCTCCAACCATCCCCACTCACCTCTGCCCCATAACCCAGGCCGTCCCCTTAAATCCTCCTACCTCCCAGCCACCACCACTCACCTCCACCCACTACCCCAAACATCCCCTGCTAGTCTGCTCCCTAACTAGTCCAATGTGTAGCAGCAGCCTACCTTGACCGATAGGCCTAGCTACACCATCAAGTACACCTACCACATATCCTCCTCCAGCATGAACAACTTAGAGCACTGCAGTTGAATCCAGGACTGTAGCTTTCCCCATGACTCATTGGTGGACCACATGCAGCTGCATGTCAATTGGACACTATATTGTTGCACAAGACATACTTTGACAACTCCATGTACATGTGAGATTGTAATGTAATGTAATATTTGTATAATGCCTTTGTGCCATTGCAATGGCCTAAAATCGCTGAAGTCAAATGCCTTTGGAGGACCAAAACATGAGGAATCATAGATTTATCCAAGTGATTTACAAAGTTTGTGTGCCTTTTATCATGTACAAAGGTAGGTAGGGGTTGCAAAGTACCTGCTAGTGACCCAAGCAGAACAGGCTTGTGGTTGGGTGATGTGAAGGTTCTCAGAGAGTGTGTGAGTCAAGGAGACTGATAATGGTTTCAGCTAGAGTGAAGAAGCAATCATGGGACACAAAGGCATTTCAGTGACTAAGGTGATGGACAATATGAGAGCAGGTAGTGGCTGAGTGCAGATGTATGTGGATGGGTGGTCGTACCTTCAGAGGAGCACACCAATCTACCACTGAGTGCAAAACTAATTAGTGTAACCCTCTCATCCACGGTGAGGCCACATCCTAGCTCAACACCCACAATGCCAAAAACCCATAACTGTGAATGAAGTGTGGGCACATACACATTGAGGTAACAGGTGGAATCTCTCTGTCAGTGTAGTGAGGCAGTAATTCCACTTGTTAACTTTTTGTCTTCAAAATCTGATTGAGCACCAGAACTCTTCCATTCACTGACAGCTGTGGCAGGCTGTTTCAGTATTTCCTTCTTGATTGTCTTTGTAACTGCATGGGTTTTAGTTTCTAGTGCCCACACTCTTTTCTTTCATGCACATACACATTGACAAGCAAGTACCAAAGGAACACCTAAAAATCAGTGGACCAGAAAGGAAGTCAATTTACAATAAATTCCAGCTCCAGTAGCAAATATGCAGAAGCGAATACGATGGCACCAGATAAAACATATTACAAAACCATGTGGAACATTTGGCAATACATATGAACAAGTGAGTATCCATCCCAATGAGAGACCACAAACACCCTCATGAGACATATAACACATCGCCACAACCATACCCGTGTGTGCACAATTATACACAAAACAAAAGACTTCACTCCAACAACACCAACACACTGACACCAAACACGCAGTGCCCCTGCACATGGAATGGAATCTGATAATTAGCCAGTGCCCCCTCCAGCTGTCTGATGGCCCCACTCCAACATGTCATACATATGCGCACACGTCTGCCAGTAAGCATCAGAGTTACAACATGATACACACAGTGAGGCCCCAGTCCACATAATTGACACAGAACAAATACACTGCGAGAACATAAAAAAAGTAAATGTGCACACATACAAAGAGACTGCAAGAAACATGGAATGAACATAATGAAATCGTGTATTAAAAATGAACTATTTACAAAAAGATTATGGAAGGATACAACTGTCCTTGGAGAAACACAAACAAGTCCAAAATTAAACATAATCTTATATAACTATGTACAATGGCGGCAGGCTACAAGTCTCCAATGTCTGACAAGGCCTAAACCAGGGCTGAGTCACACTCAACATCCTCTGCCTGCAGGCAGGCCTTTTTTCTTGCCTGGGGGGCTTGCCGGTGGCCACCACCTGCCTCTCGAACTCCTCTGCCGATCCGCCAGGATGGCATGCTGCCTCCTTGTCCACCTCTGCTCCGTTTAAGCCCTGGCCACCATCACCGCTGTCTCCCTCACACCCTGCCTCTCTGCCACCAGCTTCCTTCTGTATCGACCAAACATAGAAGTCATGGCCTGGAGGGCTCCCCTTTCTTCCCCCTGCCTCACATATGCCAATTCCTTCCTGTGCGTGGAATTGCCTGTGAAAATCTGCCTCCTCACAGTAACCATCTGCTGCTGCCAAGCAGTGTGCAATCTCTGCAGGTACGGCCTCCGAACAGTTTATATTTGCCGGGGGCATAGGGCACCTGAACTGCCCTGAAGTGCCAGCTGTCCCTCCACTGCCTCTTCCTGTGTCGCTGCCTGGGCAGGCACAGTGACCCCCTTATGTAGCATTCTTGGCCGCTCCACCTTGGGCAGGGACGTAGGCACAACCAGACTGTGTGGTTGTGGTTGGACTGTTGCACAGGAGGCAGTGGTGTTAAGTGGCATGAAAGGCTCAGTGGAGGATGACTGGGGCACAGAGGAGGATGTGGAGGAGGGGCAATTGCATGGGCCAGTTGAGAGAGACCACCCGAGAGCCATGCAGTTGCCAGATGGCCCATGAGGTGGCTTCTCTTCTCGTAATCCTAAACAAGCTCCATGTGAGAAGCTTTAACAGCATCACAAATAGATGAAGTCTGCTTCATGCCACCAGCCAGCAGGCACTTCACCACATCTCGGAGGGCCACAAACACACACATGCCCATGCAAGTGAAGGGACAATGATGACTTACAGTCATGACACAGGCACATGTGAACCCAGCACATTGACATGTGGCCACAAACGCATTGCAAGAAATCATGATATGGCACAATACCCACAGCAAAGTGACACAAGTGTAACCTGCAGCCAGGGCCATAGGAATTGCACCTGGGTCCATGTCTTACCAACACTGTTGCATGTCTCGCATAATCACCTTGTCCGCTTGCATAGACATGCAGCGTGGGAAAGGCTACAAACAGGACAGCCACAAGGAGTCACGCATTGTACAAGGAAACTTGAGAGCTATGGCATACACAGTGACACACAAGTGTGTCGTCACAATGT
The DNA here is from genome assembly GCF_040938575.1 of Ambystoma mexicanum. Taxonomy (NCBI): domain Eukaryota; kingdom Metazoa; phylum Chordata; class Amphibia; order Caudata; family Ambystomatidae; genus Ambystoma; species Ambystoma mexicanum. Next base: position 393,946,808 of record NC_090930.1, on the reverse strand, counting down.
GCACAACTGGGTCCATGCTATTGACGCACTAGAGCAGTAACCTCCCAAGAGGTCTGGGGATCCCAACTGCTTTATGAGCTCCACTAGCTTTTCCCAGGGACACCTACTGGGGCACATGTCTAGCCTGGACCTTAAACCACTGGCCTTGCTCAGCCACTCCCACAGCATCCAGGCCTGTAGTCACACATCTGCTCTGGTGTCCTGGTAAAAGCGTGGAGAAACCCATCAAGCTCCCATGCCACATGTCCGTCACACAGGGAGACACCAACCACACACTACAATTCAAGCTCACATTAGGATCCAAAGTGCATGGCAGCAGAACATTTTGGGACACAGCTGTACCAGCTGTGACACAGGCCATCTGAAGGGCCCAACACACAGGCTTTTGGGCCTGACCGAATGTACTGGCTGTAGGAACTGATGCACCTGTGGCCACGAGGCAGTGCCAGCCATAAGGCACATTCCAGGGTGTGGCCCTCAGCCATTAACACTGTGATTGGGTCTGCTAGTGGCATAACACTGGCTGTGGGTTGAGCCACATCAAAATGACTTGTGACCACTTAGCAGTGCTGGTAAAATGGCAACATAACGTCACATGCCCAGTGTCCATTGTCTGATGACGAATGGCACTGTGCACTGTGGACTTCCCACATCACTTGATTGCATAACATTTGGAAAACTCGTCCCTTCCTGACTTTTGAGGCCACTAAACTCATGATATCTTCATTAATCTTGTCTCGTCTTTTCTACTGCTCTTCTGCACCCTGTGGTCTTCCTCTTATTCATCTTGCCCCCTTGAAATCTGTTTTTAATGCTTCCATTCATCTACTTTTTCATTTGGCTTCTCATGATTATATTTCTTCTTCTCTTTCTAATCTTGGCTGGCACTCTTTCTTGTCCCTCCTCAACTTTTTATGTCTGGTTTTTAAATCTTGCTATGGTCTTGCTCCTGAATATCTTTCTTCTATAGTTTCATTCTACACCCCATCCCATCCACTCCACTCTTGCTTTCAATTCTTTTTTGTTGTTTCCCGTCCTCCTTTTGCTCATTCTCGCTTTTGTTCATTCTCATTGCTCACTCCTATGCATTGGTATGCTCTTCCTCTCTCTCTTCCCTCTATCTCTGTTTATTCCCTATTTTATAATTCTCTGAGATCTCACTTGCTTCAATCTGGTTAACATTGCAGATTGCATTTTTTAATCCTTATTTGTTTTGTACCGTTTGATCAATCTGTTCATTTATTTTATTTATTTTTTACATTTGTAAAGCGTACTAGCAGCCCAGAGGTATTGAGGCACTGTTGCAAGAAGGTTAGTTACAGGATGATTCTTTGCTCAGGGTTACAGTGAACGTGGAGCCTTTAAATGTAACCTGTGATGCCTGTGTAACCATTTGCTTCCTACATTGTAGGCTCCACGTTCACTGTAACATTTAAAGGTGATTCCTGGTTGCATTTATCAGTGGTTCCTTCAAGTTACACTACCTTGTAAGTAGAAGGAAACAGTACAAGCTTTGTCATACAAACAGCAGAGTTTTTGAAGCCTTCCTGAAGCCTATGTGTGAGTCTATGGTTCTGAGATGGGTTAGTAGGGAGTTCCAGTGAGTCGCTTCCACGACTGGGAAGCTAGAGCCTCCTGCGCACACCCTTAAGGTCTTGGGATCGGTGATGCCGTTAGTGTATGCGGTCCTAGTGGGCCTGCCAGAGATCGGTTTGTTGAATCTTGGTGATAAGTACGGGGGCCATGTTGTGTATACACATGTGTGTGATAGCAAGAGTTTAAAAGATGATACTTGACACTCTTTGATGGGGAGCCAATGGACTTCTTTTCTGGTTGCCGAGATGTGTTCTGTAGGCAGCACTGAGAGGTTGGAATCTAAGTAGACCCCCCAAGGTTTTGACCACTTGAGAGACAGGGATTGGTGAGTTGTCAATCATGAAAGAGCTATACTGTTTGTCAAGCTTCTTTATGGTTGCAGGAGATCCAATAAGTAGTAGTTCAGTTTTTCCGCTTTTAAGGCATAACCAGTTTTCTGCTATCCATGTTTGGATAGTGAAGTAGATAGAGTTGAGGGTATTCATGTTTGATTCGTAGTTGCCGGACAGGGGGGTGAGGACCTGCGTGTCATCAGCATAGTTGGTATATGTATATGTATTGCCTAACGCATCCAGGATGTTGAAACGTGGCCTTGTGAATTGGTTGTAGAGAGTGGGTGAGATTCAGGAGCCCTGTGGAACTCTGCATTTGATGATGCTCGAGTGAGCGAAGGCTTGGTTAGAAACAAATCTCATGAGTCTTTCTTGGAGAAAGGAGGTGATCCATGCTGTGGCCATGGGGCAGAAGTTAGCGGCAGAGGAGAGATGGTGACATAGGGGCTTGTGGTCCACCAAATCCAAAGCTGCGGATAGGTCGAGAAGCAGAAGGAGGGCTGGTATGCCATGGTGTCCCTGAAATCATCCATTTGATTCTTGAGGTCGAGTGGTGCGATTTCAGTACTGTGGCCGGGACAGAAGCCTGATTGCCTGAAGCCAAGAAGGTTGTTAGCCTCAAGAAATCTTTGGACTTGCAGGTAGGCTGCTTTGTCAAGGATCTTCAAGAGAAAAGGGACTGTGGAAATGGGTCTGGAGTTTCCTGGTATATTTGGGTCAAGCGCAGGTTTCTTCAGTAGAGGGCGTACCCATGCTTGCTTGAGGCAGGTTGGGACATGGCCCGTCATGAAGGAGGCATTGATGAAGGCTTTAAGGAAAGGAGCGAGAGTGGGGGCGCAATATTTGATGAGTTGAGCAGGGCATGCATCCCCTTTACAATTGGAGGGTTTAATTGATTTGAGGAAGGCGATGACTTCTTGTTTGGTAATTTCTTTGAAGGAGAAGAAAGGTGAGTTACTAGAGGTCTAGAGGTCTACTGTGGAGATTGGCTATTTGGTGGTTGAGGGCTTTTTGATGGGTGAGGATTTTCTCTTGAAGAGTGTTGAGAATGTCCATTTGGCAAATTCTATGCAATTCTGGCTATTTTTAATGTCACAACAGGTCCATCATCTGTTCATATAGCTCCAGATGCTCCTATACAGATTATTTGGCATTTTTGTGCAATAAGGTTTGAAATTTCTAATAGCTTTAATCTTTTTAATGGGGTCTTTCACCAGAGCTCTCTTTTGTTTATTAGCTTTCTTTTGCTGCTTCACCTGAATCCATTCACCCTTAGACTCAGAGCTGCTGCTATTTGAGGTCCCCTCGTTACCCTCTAGGAACTGCCTAATTCTTTGAGCTTGGGAGTCTCTCTCACAATGGTGGGGCATAGTTTCTTCACCCCTGTTGTACTTTGGGCTCTCTGGGTCACTCTCCCTGGACTCCCTCTTTTCCACAGGAGAGTAGTCTTCTGACTCCTCTCTGCTCCCAGGGTTGGTGGAGAATCCCCCTCCTGACCTGATTGGGTGGAGGTTTTCAGAATACTCTTTTGGGGCCTCAATTCGTTCTTTTTATTCTGCAAAGCGAACCAAATGGTCCCTTTGTAGGTGATGTTTCTTCAAGGTTTTCTCCCTGAGTTTCTCGTAATAGGAGTCTTCCTGGTCAGATATACTGGCCATAATATTTTGGAATCTGTACTTGGACACCCGTCTATCAATCTCTAATGGGCGGTGGCCTGCATGTTCAATCATACTTGACCTACTAGGGTTGACTGCCTCATGATTCCCGGTTCATGTGAACCGGCGGACATGAAATCAGCAGTGCCTTGTGCATACCAAGTGTTAGATGAATTTGAGGTTATTGGTACAGATGGCATGACACTGTGATCAGGGGTGGCCCTGTCCCTCTTTGCTTGTTCGGGGTCCCTCAAGTTTTGATTCAGCCTAGCATACTCTTTTTGTAACAGCTCAAGTTTCTCCCTCTCACCACCTATCTCCTGATGGTAGGTAAAGGCCTGAGACTTTTGCTCTGCTATCAGGGCTTGACTTACCTCTATTACATTTCCTTGGGCTACTACCTGGCTCTGGAGTCCCCTGTTATCATCACAGAGGGCCTCCTTGTTTTTTTGTGATGTCTGTATTGCCTGGGAACACTGAGATAATTTTTCCTGCAGGAGATACCTCTCCTGACTTTGCACATTTTTAGCCCGGGTGGTCTCTTCTAGACCACTGTCTACTTGTCTGGTGTTCCCCATTAAGTTTTCATATTCACTTTTTAGGTCAGTCAGTTCCAGAAAGTCTGACTCTCTTTTCTGTACGTCTGTTTTTACTTTGCACACTTCTTGATATAGCGCATATTTTTCCTGATACAGGGTGCCAACCTGTTCAGTCAGTTCATCTCTTTGTTGTTTTATAGCACCTAATTTCTGGCGTTCCTGGTTCAATTCTGCTTGGGAATGGACTTCTTTAGTGATTAACTTACTATTCTCATTGTCCAATTTCTCAATCTGTTTTTGGAGAGTGTCCATGTCCTCTAAGCAGAGTCTATTGTATTTTATTTGTTGCATTAACTTTTCCGGAACTCTCTTTCAGGGAATCAACCCTCTCCTTACACTCTTCTTTTAATGCAGCTAATTGGGCCTCTTGTTCTTAGATGGTTTGTTGCTGTACTGCCAACTCCACTTTTAACTGGTTGATGTGGTTTTCAAATTCTACACCAGAATTGTGTCTCTTTTGCAATTTTTCTTATACCTGTTTTAATTCACTCTGGATTTCGTTTAAGAGCTCAGAATGGTTTTGCGCAAAGGTTGCACTTTCTCGATACTTTTCTTCTGTGACTATCAGGTAGAAATATATGTACGCAGTAAGTTGGACCAACTTAAGCTGCTTCTCTTTGATACTCTGAGTATATAAAACTCAGTCAGGGCTTGATGCAATTGGCCACCGTTCCGCCACACATCCATGTTTATGGAGGTGACATGTTGCATAATGTCTAATAGCCAGGCCTCCTGACCTTGCTCTGCCCATTTCCCTTTAATGGATAATTTAGACAGAAGGTTCTGCCTAGGCATGTTGATCTCAATGGTGCTCATTATAAAAAGTGTTCTTCCTTTATTAAATTATTTATATAGGGACACATCTGTACTCTGTTGCTTTTGTCTAGTTCAGGGTTAAGTTTACTGTATTTTTACACACAGGCCTGATACCTAGGCTATAAGTTTGGGGTTGGCACTTTTACAGTTTTCTAACCACAAAAAGTATCACTACCTTTCCTGGGTTAACCTGCTGTGTTAAGCTGTCACAGATGGAAACACTTATCTCAATCCTTGCAAATGAGCCCCCACTGTGTAGCAGAATGTACAAAACGGCACACTCCAGACCAGGATTCTTTCCACTGATGTGGCGCACAATGAAAACGCTTTTAATTTTATTGATTTTGGATTCTGCTTTGAGAAGGCACCCAACCCGTCTCACCCCCCCTTGACAAACAGCCTGTGTCGCAATGGACCATCAATGTAAATATGAATGGAAGCAAGATCACTTTTTGACACACTCATAGATAACACTTGTGTTAGGTCCTCCACCTGCAACACACCACCAAACCGGTGCTGACTAAATTCTGTGTAGGTGGAAAGGAGTGGCAAGAAGTCCCAAATAAGAGGGAAAATCGGGTTTTAATTCCGACCTACCGACCCAGAATGGGAGGGCGAAAGCAAATGAAAACTTTGAAAAAGGAGCAAAATGGCACACTTGGAGTTCACTGGCTAATTAGAGGTCAGTTTACATGTGCGGTAAACTGTATCGGACAGGATTTTGTGTGGCTGTACTAAAGAGGTACGAAAGCTTACAAGCTACAGGGCAAGGTAACAAAGCAACATGAACAAAGGTGAAAAAATCGACTTTGGGAAGGAAAACTATGCAGCAAAATCACACGTGGCAGAATTGCAATTTCTTATTTTTCACAGATTTTAACCAAGCAAACAGCTAAGGAAATGAGCTTAGCAATCGAAATCGGAAATCAGTTTTTGGGATGGAAACAAAGGCACTTAACAAATAGGATACTGAAGTGAAGGATGACTCCTTATGGGGTGACAGTACGGGTTTCATTATGAGAATTAAAATCGGATTTGATAATGAAAGCATTCACACAGGCAAAAATCGGTTTTGTTAACAAAATGATTTGTTCTACCGAGACTGTATTTTTGTGGCTATATTATTAAAGAAAGACACTGCATGCAAGGAGGTTAATTTGCAATTTTAACCAGTTCGCGCCGCATTCCTCCCGATAGGGAAATTTATATATTTATTTAAAAATGGTACTAAGGACTTACACAGAGGACTGAAATGATATGAAGAGAATTACACTGAAATATATATACTACACAGATTCTTCTAAGGGCCCAATAAACAGAGGAGGCTGACAATTTGGGAAATTAGTTCGGTTCTCATGGGATTTTTACAGGATTTGGACAGAATGCAAGGTAACAGAGCAGGGTATGCAGTTACTTGGTACTGGGGAGGGTGATACTTACAAAATGCACTTGAGCTGGTTAATTTGGACAACTAACTGGGTCTCTGGACAGAGTCTGGGCTCTCCTTTAATGGAACAGCTAGGCAACAGGAGTCTGGTCACTGTGGACAGCAGGATGCATCAGCTGGACAGAGGGTATCGTTGCTGGATTCTCCCCAAGCGATCAGCAGCCTTTGCTCCTTTCTCCCTGAATTATTGGGCTGAATCTAGAAGTGGATAGGTGGCTCTGGATATGAGGTTCTGGATAGGTGGTTCTGCCTGGATCTGGTTCAGCTACCTCTGGACCTGGTTCTGGAGTCTTGGAGTCTTGCAGGGTGAATTTGTATGTGGAATCCCCTCATGCCTCCCTGCCTAGCTCTTATATAGGCAGAATGATATCAGAGAATTTAAAATGTGGGTGGAAATAATCTGGACATACCTCTTGTTGTAGGATAGGTCAGGCTATTCCTGTCACCACCTCCCTCTGAGCTGATTGGACTAAAAGAAGTGACCTCCCCTTAAGTGTATGCACTTTATGACTCCTTTGTCCCACAACCCTAATTTTTCACAAAAAGGAGTTATGGAAAACAACTTTATATTTACAATCATCACCATTATACAAATCAGATAGGCAGATCCCATATTTCACAAGGAATATGCCAGTTCAAACGCCAAGTCTGTGCGATGCTGCTTCGCCCTTTGGGCACCATTTTGCGGTTTTCAGGAGAAACATTTTATCTAAAATTTTACAAATGGCTACACATAAGCATAATAGTATCTGGCATATTTTCTCCAAATTTAATATCTGTGCCATTTATGCTTTCCCCAGAAATGCCTTTTTACTGCCATTCACGTCCACCACATGCCAGGAAGACAAACATAGGGCCTCATTACGACTCAGGCGGTAAGGGGTTTACGGCGGCGTAAACAGCGCCGACCCTTACCGCCAACCTTAGCAGGTGTTAATATGTGGCGTAATTTACGGTGGCGTAATTAACGCCTTCCCCACTCCCATTATGCCCTATGGGGCAATAATGGGAATGGGGAAGGGTAAATGGGGATTGGGGACTTACCGCCCCGCCGACCTCGGAATGGGGCGGTAAGTCCGCCTACCACCATGGCGTAAACGTAGTTTATGCCATGGTGGTAAAGTCACGGCCCAGGTGGTAACTTACCGCCTGGGTCGTAATGAGGCCCATAGTCTTATTTTGCTTGTGCAAAATTTACATTATAACTGTCATAATCTCACATTACTGCTTATTCAGATTATTGAAATAAATGTCTTAATGTAAACAGTTCTTTAAAGTCTATGGTTGGCATTTGTCACTGTATGGGCGGTCCTTCAAATCTCCACATCCAGCCTGCCCCCTCTGTGTCAGTCTGACCAAGAGGGCTACCATTGCATCCTTTGATCCTAGGCAGATGTAGCTGAGAAGAGGTGTCAAATAAATTCACACTTCTTTGTGAAAGTGCTAGTTCCCCTTGGTTCATTATCCCTTACTGTAGAAATGCCGGGCAGACTGACGGGGTTGAGAATTTCCACACCTTGGCCCTTTCATATTTGTAAAGGGGCTTCCTTTCCCATGGGAGCTGGTACCTTTGAAGTGCCTAACTTGCCATACTGGTTCTGCTGTTTTCAAACATTTTCTTTTTCTTATCCTCTCTTTCTTACCCGGAAACCAAGTCTTTTTGTAAATAAATATAATATACATTTATACCACCCCAGCTCCACACATATAATACTGTTTCTGTGCAAGTATTGGGATGATTTCACATTTAGCTTTCAAAAGAGCAGTTTTCTTGCTTTTGCCAAAACTGATTTACACGTTTTCATTTTCTACATGTTGATTTCACAAGATGAGTTTTTCTTCACATTTGCTTTCTGAAGGCTTTTTATAGCTCTGGTCACTTTCTGTACACAGGGATATGTATGAAAAATGTTTTTTGATAGCTGACAGATAGCAAGAGAGAGAGAGTTTAATTTTGAAGTACTTTGTGTGGGTTAATTTGTTTCCATAGTGAATCCCACCCATGCGGACTGAAATGAAATTCCCTGCTCTTAACAGAATTCATTTGATAAAACAATGCCGTTCTGGGAGGGATGGCCTTATTTGATAATGTTCAACATGAAATAGATGGACATGGCTGTGTTTTTCTCGAACAAAACTGAGTGATGTTTAAAATGGAAATAGCACCAGTGCGAGGTCTTTTTCAATACTGGACATTTTCTTGTGCAGCTTTGAGTTTCTTTTGTTTTAAATTGTATTTATTGATTGTGTGTCACGTCACAGCTACATCACATATTCAGCAACAACTAATATACAATACGAATGAATATTCGTTATATGTGTTTCGGTTCTCAAATTCAACAAACTCAAATTAAGTTTTCGACTGGCTTTCTTCATCTGATGGTATGTCACATAAATAAATTCTGAACCAAATGTTCTTTGGCCGATTCGTTCTGGGAATGACATCACATACTGTTCCTCACATTCATTTACATAGGTGAGCTCTCGAAGAAACTGATCCATACATGATGCATGTGCACTTTTTTAATTTTGAAGTATGCATTTTTTGGCTACGACACAAGTAACATTGAATAACCTCCTGGTCACTTCAATTCTTTTCCCTATATCACCAAACAAGTACTTCAGGGCTGTGAGGTCCACTGGAATCAGCATAATTTCCTTGAGTAGCTCGGCCATCTCCCTGCAAAACCCAGCAACCACCGGGCAAGCCCAATACATATGGACCGAGTCAGCAACAAGGTTTCCACATTTCTGACACCCTCCAGATACAGTGTTTGTGAATTTCGCCATTCTTGTCGGCGTGTAATGTAATTTATTCAATACTTTAAACTGTATTAAACGAAGACCTGCATTTAACAACACTTTCTTGGACAGAAAACAGTATTTTTTCCATTTTTCATCATCAATGACCACACCCATGTCTATTTCCCAGGAGGCTTTAACCGTGTTTAGTGATGGTGTGTGTGATTGTATTATGGTGTATAGTTTAGAGACACTGGTTCCGGTTTATGAGTGTAGGGATTGAAAGCATTCCTGTGAGGCGGGTTCATCCGGAAACATTGTCATTTCACTCTGAATGCAGATTTCATGTGGTAGTATTGCATCATTGCGAGCTGCCCGCCCCCCACTGTAGTTACGAAGGGCCTCATTACACGGATGGTGGTAAGGATTTACCGGTACCGGTATTTTACCGGTACCGGTAAATCCTTACCGCCTTACTACGAGGTCCCTTTGCGGGTTGGGGAATTTAATGCCTGCTTTTTGCAGGCGTTAAAAACCAACCCGCAAAGGGACCCAGGGAGCTAATTACAGTACCGCAATTTGCGGTACCGTAATTAGCACCTTCCCCATTCCCATTATGCCCTATGGGGCAAAAATGGGAATGGGGAAGGGCAATGGTGGAAGGGGGAATTACCGCACCGCCAACCTTGGAATGGGGCGGTAATTCCCCTTTCCGCCAAGGCGGTGCCGGTATTTTACCGGCATGAACCATGGCGCTAATAGCGCCATGGTTCTCCGCCATCCGTGTAATGAGGCCCAAAGACTTCTGGTGTGACAAATTTCCCATTTGGGAACATATCCCTCATCTTGATCTCGCGATCAAGGTCCCATAACTTTTGTATGTCTTCATCGAATGTCGGCTTGATCCCCGGTAAGTTCCATAGCGAGGCCACAGAGTCATATCGCGTATCTATTTTTAACCTTCTGCGGATCATGGCCCATGCATTGACCGTTCGACAGGGTCAATTCTACATATATCTTTGTGTCGTGTTGTAAATATTATGGAGCGTAGGTCCCTTGGATGCACGGAATGGCATTCTATGGGGATGTGTGGTGTGGAATTTTCTGGGTACTGCCAATACTTGCCGTATTGTGCCTGGGCTACTAAATAATACAACTCAAAATCTGGCGCTGCCATGTCTCCCTTCTCATATGGCTCAATTAATTTCTCCCACTTCATCCTAGTTGCCCCCCCATCCCAGATAAACATCGTCAGCCTGGCAAATTATCAAAGAACGGTCTGCCCTGCCAGATCGTGACATTGCTAAACACATATAGAAACTTGGGGAGAACCACCATCTTAAGCACTGCAACCCAGCCAATCAAAGGGATGGGGAGCTTAGCCCGTAGCTGAAGTCTGGCTGTGAGTGTGTGACGGAGCTGCTCATAATTATCAATACATAGGGATATACTATATGCGGATACCAGGATCCCCAACTATCTTATGCCTGTAGGTGACCACCAGAGGCCACAAGTGTTGGTTGGGTAGTTGGTGGCGGTCGTTAGTGGGAACATTTTGGATTTAGAAGTGTTTATTTTATATCCCAAATATTCCACAAATTCATGCATGACTTCTAGTAAGGGGCCAAGGTTTTTATCAGGCTCACAGATGTATAGAAGCATATCGTCCGCATATAGAGATATGGACTGGGGGATTCCGGCCATTCTGATCCCCTTCTGCTCCTGCCTTTGTCTAACAGCTGCAGCTACAGGTCCAGGGTGAATAAAATAGGAGAGAATGGGCAGCCCTGCCTTGGGGCCCTGCCCAGTTCAAAGGTGTTGGAGATTGTGTGGTTAGTAAGAACCCTAGCCTCCGGGGAAGCATACAGTAGTCTGACACACCGAACAAAATATGATCCCAACCCAAATTTCTCAAGGACTGCAAATAGAGATGACCAGGATACAGAGTCAAATGCCTTTTCAGCGTCTAGTGATATAACCGCAGCTTGTGCCTCATGCTTGATCCGGGCCATGACCCCAAATAATCTGCATAGGTTCAGCGAAGTAGATCTGGTAGGGATAAAGCCACATTGGTCCAGTTGTACCAGCAAGGTCATATTAGGTGGCAGTCTGGTAGCAAGTACTTTAGCATATATTTTTGTGTCTGAATAATTGCTTCCCTCATCGTCCCTGGCAGCGATCCACATATCATCACTTCCTCCCATACAAGCTTTAACACTGGCGCTAGTTTGGAACAGTATTCTTTATATAGTTCTGCGCCTAGTCCAGCCGTCCCTGGGGCTCTGCCAGATGTTAGTGATTTAATCGCTTCAGTTATTTCATAGCTAGTTATTGGTTGGTCCAGGGATAGAGCATTTTCCATTGAAATTGACAGGAGCATGATTCCATCTAAATAAACCCTCATGTCCATCTCTGGGCATGTGTCATGGTTTGCATAGAGTTCGGTGTAACATTTAGTGAATTCTTGGTTAATCCCCTTCTCACTATTGATGATGACCCCATTCTCTACTACAATGGTGGTGATCGGTGAATGGTATCGTTCGCTCTTCAAAATATTTGCTGGGGAGCATCCTGCCTTGTTGCCCTCTCCGTATCTGTGTGCTCTAATGGGTGATGTCATATACTGTAGTTCCCTGGCTGCTAGCTCATTGAATTTCTGCAAAAGGCCATTGATCTCGGTGAGAATTCCCCTATCGTGTGCCACACTGTATTTACTCTCTAGGTCCTTCAGTCGCTTCTCCATGTCCGCCAATTCTGATCTGACAGTTTTCAGGAGTCCCGTTGTTTTAGACATTATAGCCCCCCCTCACCCATACTTTGAAAGTTTCCCAAAGTGTTGCGTGTTTGTCTACAATCCCCTTATTTATCTTAAAAAATGAATATTGCCTCTCCAGTGGGTGCACTGCTCTCCAAGCATCTGTGAGGGACAGCTGTATCAAAGCCTGATGTAGTACATTATCCGCCTTGGTGAGACACCTGTGTTTCGCAGAGGAGCATTGTAGAGATACATTAAGAATAGTCCCCTCTCCAAAAAATACATGCATGATCAACTAATCTGATTTCGTTAATTACATTTATGTAAAAATCAGGTTAATCAATATTGGGTCCATATGTGTTAATAAGTACCATCTCCACTCCCGCTACTCTACCCCAAACAATTACGTATTGGTCCTGAGGGTCTACTTTACTTTTCTCATAGCTAAAACCCAGCAACGGGTGTATCAGTGTGAGTACTCCTCTGTTTTCAAAGAATATTCAGTGTGATATCACTGTTTTCCCCATTGGTGGAGGATGCACGTATTTACATTTTGCAGAGCATGCGTCTCCTGTAATATATCAATATGAGGGTGGTGTCTAGCAATATATGCACCTACTTTGCTAGATTTTGAATGATTGTTGAGCCAACGGACATTCCATGTAAGGAGTTTAAGCTTCAGCCCTATGGCCGATTTAGTGTAATGTGCCATTCAGGCGTAGTTAGACAAACCAGGATTATTACCTTTATTTTCAATTTGGTGTAACATATAGGGACGTGACCACATATTTTACATAACTTCTCTCCAGCACCCGATGCAGGGATTGGCATCTCTAGGGTGCCCTCCTCCCCCCAAATCATTAACAAAAACTTGTAAACTCCCCCCTCCTCTCCCTGAATCTACAACCGTTCCCCGTGTCCACCCCCACCCACACCATCAACCCCAACCTGATGATGAGACCCTCTCATGAACTTGTGGAACATCCCGGGGTACGTATGTTGCGGCCACAGACCCCGCAGCCGAACGCAACTCATCCGGCATATTACCTAAACAAAGGAAGGTGCCACCCAGACACCAACAGTTTCCATAATAAACTAGTCAAAGGATATTGTCAAAGGATATTGTACTGCTATCATTCAGTCGTTAGGACCTCTCATGTCCACGACCGGGTGCTGAAAGTCATTCTGGTCAGGGTTCCTTCCCTGCAACGGGAGTGGAATTGATGCTTCTATACAGTTCATGGATGCTGTTGGGGGTTAAAAAAAGGGTGCGCGGCCGCTGTGTTGTATGTGCAGTCTTGCCGGGAATAGTAAAGCATATGGGACCTTCCTCAGTCTAAGTTGGTTTTTGACCGGGTCATACGATCTTCTTTGCATCTGAACTCCTGAGGCAAATTCGGGGTATATGTGAAGACTGTCACTGCAATGACGGAGTGGTCCCATTCCCCTTGCCAGACGGAGAGCCGTATCTCTGTTCCTGTAATTCAGCAGCCTGGTAATGATGGTACGGGCAGGGGCACCAAGTTTGGGCACCGGGGCCAGTGTACGGAGTGCCCTTTCTACCAAGAAATCTTCTGAAAAGGAGTTCTCGCCAAACAAGGTTTTCAGAAGCGATTCGACATGGGGTTCCATGGGACATTTACAGAAGGATTCGGAAAGTCCCACTATTCGGATGTTGTTGCGATGGGCTCTTGATTCCAAATTGTCACATTCACCCTGTAACTTGGTCATTTCCCCCTTAAGGAGAGTTATGTGTCAGGTGTTCTGGCCGATGGAATCTTGGTTGGTTCCAATTCTGTTTTCCGTCTCCATGATCCTTGCGCTTTCTTTATCCACTCGGGACTTAAGTGAGCCGATGGTAGCAACTATGTCGTTCAATTTGATGTTGACTGCCAAAAAGCCATTTTGTACTGTGGCAAGGAGATGGTCAAACTTGGAATTTTCAGGTGAGGTTATGGAGGCTTCAGCTACTGGTGACGGTACATTGGCCGGTGCTTGGGTACTTGTATAGGAATCAATCGGGCCGGTTTTCTTCTTTTTGGTGTTAGTGCCCCTTTGCATTGCCTAGAGATGTGTTATAGGCAGCTGACAGCCGCCTGTGTGGTCAGTTCAGCCTGACCAACGATCCAGGTGTTCTAGCCGGTGATCCAGGTGTTCTAGCCGGTGTTAAGTCTATTTGTGTATATTCAGTGAGGGCTCAAGTTATTTAAATGGAGATGAACATCGGTTCACTTCCCCTATGGATCAGTATATGTGGTCTCTGTCTCTGTACTGGACTGATGCATGGTAACTTCAAGGTCGCTTTGCTGCGTTCACGTATTGGGGTCTTTTGCCTAGGGTCGCTCAAAATACCTGGCGTATTTAGAATCCGCCTTCAATTTCCAGGCAGACTATAACGTGTGGGGCCAGCTGATGGACTGTATTCTCCCACATATTACTTCACTTTTGCATCCTCACAGAAAGGCAACTCCAAACAGCCCGGGCACAGGCCCTCGGCACCAGGGCGATGGGCGTCTGGTTTTTGTTGCAAATAGCAGGCCCAGTTTTTAGGATTGTGTGGAATATTGCTGTAACATCTAATGTGTCCACCAAGTGCAGACCGTTGAAGGATGAGGTAGGTTCATACAGGTGCAATAGATACGATTCCAGATAGATTACCAGGATCTGTCTTGTCAGTACACTTTGCGTGCAAAGTGGCGTACCTGGCTTCTGTTTCAGTGAGTTATGGATGTATATGTTGATGAATCAACGGTAGAACACTTTGATACCATCACAGGAGCTTCGCGTTGAATGCCGTGTATCGTGATCAGAGCCATATGGGTTTATCTGCAAGTACAATCTCCCAGCAGTTCCTGGTATTAGGACTGTATTCTCCAACATATACCTGCACAGTTTCTTCCACATGAGAAAGCGACATCCTTCACTGCCGGTGCAGCCTCCGGCACCCGAACAGCAGCTGTCTAGTGCACAGCATCAACTAATGCGGTATGGGTGTTGCCCATCCCTCAAATCCTCTGTCTGTTGTTCTCGATCCACAGCAGATTCCTCACCGAGTGGTGATGTGTTCTCCCACTCGCTAGCCCAAGGAACCTGGGGCATCCCCCTGGCCAATGCACACGTATATTTGCCAGCAAGTATCCGATAGTTGTTTTACCCAAGTAACGGTGATCCGAAGACTGCAATGCACCTTAGCCGGGAAGGTTGGCTCCGCCCTCTCCACGGCCCTGCTCAGTCGCCGGGGCAGCGGCCTCCCATGGTGACAGCTCGGGTCTTATATCTGGGTCTCCTCTCCACCATAGCATGCTGCAATCTGTCAGTCTGTTTCCTCCAGCAGGCTGCACCGATTTGAAACAGATTTTTCCCCAGAAGGACCTCTATGGTTTAGCCAAGTTCCGTTGGTGCCGTGGGTGGCTCCGAGAGAGGATATTATTGCATTAGGAGTTTTGTCAGAGAGGAGCTCGGCAATCAGGCGGCCATCTTACATGTGCACAACAGCGCCCCAGCTTTGAGTTTTCTTTTTTTAAATGACAGAACAGTAGCGCTGAGCCATTCTGCCTTTGAGATATTCTCTCTGGGTTTGCATGAAGAAAACAAAATGCAGCCATTCTTGGGATGGCTATGTTCAATCTCGCCCCATATGTGCTTAGCAGACAAAAACACAGCCATTTCTTTTGTGTAACTGTTAAAATGCAGTTTTGTGATGCAGTGGATTTCTGTTGGGGCTGGTAAATGTACGCCACAAGATGTGATGTGTAGTGCCTGGGTGTGTCAGCAAGTTCCGAGTGGAGGGCAGACTGGACCCTTAGACATTGTCAACAGTGGACTATAGTAAACTGTGCACTTTAGGTGATGACAGAGAAGGAGAATGGCCAAAAGTTTCATGCATCTACATGGACCCAACAGGAGTACATTCCAGATTGTGGCCCATCCTGATCTCTGGAGCCGGCCAGGCTTCTGGGCCTAACATGCATTCCTAAGTTCCAGCATCAGATGACCGAGCTGTCCAAAGGATCACAATGGGCACACAGGGGTAGAAGAATGGGCAGTGGGTCCCTTGGTAGGATGGGCAAACACTGAAAGCATGGGAGCATAGCTGATCTGGGGAACCCCCGTGGTGATGCATAGTGCACTGCTGGGAACACCATATCTGTCAAGCCACCCTGTTCTATGTAGGACCACACAATCCTGACATGATTTGATTACACACAGCATGGCCATGTGAGTAGGTGGAGAGGTCTGCTTGGGTACCTGCACACCCAATTACATTGAGCAACATGGATCACTGACATTTTTACCTATAAGCATGCAACACGTACAGGCACATATTGCTGAGGTACATGCACCTATGCTGTTTCTCCCAGCCCAAACAAATGTCATGATCTCCCGTCCCTGAGAGATCAATGCACTAACATGACATTCCCAGACAACCATGCACGTGTGTCAGTCTCAGCTGCTGAGAGTGGATGAGGAAATCTTCACTTGCAAATTTGCAACACATAGAGGTGTCATGCGTGCATGTCCCTCACATGCCCCCAACATCGTAATCTGCCATCTGTACCTGTCAGAGCACTTGTTGTCCCCAACACACATTGCATGTGCATAAGTACACCAACTCACCAAGAACTGACAGTGCACATACCTATATTTGTCCACTTCACAGATGTCTGCCATCACATCCGCCCAGCATCGGCAGAAGGCTGCATGCCAGTGTAGATAAGTGCAACTCACATGCCGTGTGCAGAAGGGAGTACCTGTAATCATGCAAACCCACGCACGACACACATACACTGTGTAGCAGTCACCCCAAGGGTACTCACCAGCAGCTTCCAGGCGTGCATGCCAGTCAAGGATCTGGGTGTGGAGCTCTGTGTAGAACCTCTTGAGGACCTGGAGCTGAAGGGATGACATCCAATGGCAGCCCACATGGTGCACCTCCATGGTGGCACCTACCTCGAGGGCTGCCCTTACCTTATAATGGCACAGGCGCTTGAGGTAGTCCCATTGCTTCCTCATGAATTTCACAGAATGGAATGCCACCCCCTCTGTGTTGATGGCAACCATGAGGTGATCCTAAATCTGAAGACGTCTGTCCCAAGCTGATCTGCTGAGTTGTAGAGGGAATCGAATTTGCCAGGACCTGATCCACCAGGATGCCAACTTGGGTGGAGGTGAAGTCATCAGCCCTCTGCCTCACGCCATGTGGGTGCCGCTCAATGGAGAGGAGGCAGATGGAGCAGACATAGCAACTCCTGAGGCAGGTCTGGGCTAGCTGGGTCCTGACAATGTGCTGTGGAGCTGTGGTGGTGGGCAGCAGACACTCGCACAATACCAGGCAGCAGCAGATGGTGATGTTTGGAGGCAATACAGGCAGGACGAGGCAAATATAATGGCACAAAGGCAGGAGGAAGCCCTGCCTCACATCTGAGGCAGCAGATAACAGAGTAAGGGGCTGTAGTGTGCATGTTACATGGTACGTGCTGCACGCAGCATGCCTACATGTCCCACTGCAGTGACAGGGAGATTGAAGTGGTGCGACGCACATTACCAGTTGAGCGTGAGAAAGTACGGAGACAGAGGATTTACTATCACTGTCACGCATTTGTGGGTGCTTTGCAAGTCGTTGCCTTCACGTTATGAATTGCATAGCACATTGTTTTGTTTTGGGTACCTATGTGGCATCGCATAAGCATTATTTTGGTTGGGGGTGCCTATACGGCATTGTGTATGCATCTTTTTGGTTGGGGGTGCATATATGGCATTCTGAATGCATTTTTCCAGTCGGAGGTGTCTATACAGCATTGCATATGAATGTGTCCGGTTGGGGGTGCCCATACAGCATCCCATATGCATTTTTGTGGTTGAGGGTCCCTATACAGCATCACGTACCAGCACATACCACTTTGTCTTTGGTTTCCAGAGCTCTCTACGCATCGCGTACTGCATTTGTTAGGATGCAGAGCCCTCTACGCCTTACGTAGCAGATTATCTTTTGTGGGATGCTTTGAGCCTTGCAGGACCACTCATCTGCGTTGCTCATCACGTAGCCCATATTTGTTTGGGGTTTGCATTTCTGTTTGCTGGCACCATGAGTGAAAATGCTCCGAAAAGACAGAGGACGGGCACATGGTGAGGACACACATGCCCCAGCCCCAGAAGGAGGACATGGCAAAAACACACATGCCCCAGCTTCTGGAGGAGGACATGGTGAGCCTCAGCCCACAGGTGACCCTGCACCAGGACGAGGACATGCTCAGAGGCCTACTGGTGCCCCATTACCACCAAGTGCCACTAGGGCCCAGGGGCACCACCACATGATCAGCACAGGCGAAGGAGAATGAGCCACTGAGAAATAAGTGTTTCACCAATGAGGAGCTGTAAATCCTCACAGATTCTGCCCAGGAACAACATGTGGACATCTACCCCTTGGCCGGCTGCACCCATACTCCCACTCAGCGAATGAGGTTGTGGCAGGAGGTCATGGCCCTCATTAACACATGTGGTGTGGAGAGGCGTACAACTAAACAGGTCCACAAGCGGATGGATGACCTCAATCGAAGGACAAAGGCAAAGTTCAGTGGCAACCTGGCCTCTGCCCATGCCACTGGAGGGGGGCCAGTAGAGGAGGAGGAGCTTACTCAAAGAGGTTGCAAGTGGACTGATGAGCAGTGAGCAGGTGCTTGGCATGGAAGGCATGGACACCTATGTTGACACATCTGGTGAGTGGCACTTGTTATATTGTATGTGATGATAACTTTGCATGACATGCTCATATATGTGTTGGAGTACAGTTAACTGCAGTTGGCAGCCATCCATGGGCACTGTATGAATGCTATCATGTACACTTCATCACATGACCTGCATTTAGGGAAGTAGTTGTGTTGTTTCTGTGAGTGCTACATGTTGATGTCATAGTACACATCACTGTCTGCTGGGTTTCACTGTTGTGCCAGTACTTATATGTGTGGCAATGGCATTCAACACACATCTCACTGGACACTTTCACAATGTCATGCATGCGTATAGTCTATTGTGAATGCTAATAAGGACTCACAGAGAATCACAGCAATTTGTGCATGATGTCACAGTCATCCATTCCCTGGTCATGACTTCCGGTGGACATGGATGAGCAACAATGTCTTTGCATAGACGCATGAGGTAATCTTCCAGACAATAAGTTCTTAATGCTTGAGGAACCTGTTAAAGGGTGCTTTGAAGTGGAGGACCTCAGCGCCCTGGTACTTATGAAGAAAACTGTTTTTTAAAGTCGCATTAAGGATGTTAACAGCGGAGTAATTTGGTTCCTGGACTCCATTTTAATAGAATAATGTGTTAACGGTTACACTTAAATATGTTCATGCACCAAGAAACCGAAAAAGTAGACATAACAACTCCATTTTTGGTGATCAATGGTTTTGTATTATTGTTAACGATCGCCCTATGTGATGACACGTGTTTCAACAGTGCCTCCATCTTTTTCAAACCAGGGCTAAATTCATAAATCAAATAATTAAATAACAAAAGCAATGATGAAACATACATGGATTAAATAACGTGATAAAACATAATGAGCCGTCATTTTTCATGAAAAAATGAAATCATATTGCAATTCAACCAGTCATAGCAGTCATCAATATATAACAGAATTAAATATGCACAACACAAAAGTTAAGTTGATGTTGAGGGAGGGGTCAAGGGTAAGAAGTTTAAGGGTATGCAAAAAGGAAGAAACAAAGAAAAAAACATCTTCACTGCTAATAGTATCAATGGATATCATTGTATCACTTTTAGTTTTGACATGTGGTTTGTTTAGATTAATTCGATTTGTGCTTACCCAATTATTATTGCTTATCCTAAAATCTTAACAGCTTCTGAATCCAGTCATGGGTTAAATCTCAACCTAATTTGAGGAAAAAATATTTTTAAAAAACCAATTAATATCTGGCCTGAGTTGGTTCCAAATTTCATGATGTCTGATGTTGCCTGACCTATTTGGTTAAGCAATAATTTCTTATTTTCGGTTGGTACATAAGCTAAATGCTCTCAAACTGAGCATTGCGAGGTATAGTTACAGGGAAAATATATTCTAAGTAGAGGCGAGTGTTGGTATTGTTGTTGGGCTGATATTTTGTGAGTCTGCTGTGTGCGCTGCAGTAGTTAAACATATATAATTAAATCTGGTTCCCATTATTTTCGTATGCGTGCGTTGCTGAAGGAACTGACCAAATTGGAATTAATCTTAATTTTGCGTTTCGCCAATTGGAATTGGTCCCCACTTCTTTAAGCATGCGGATGTTGAAAAACAAACAGAACTAAGATGAACATTAACTCATGTGTGGCCGGGGAGGTTCTCAAAGAGTTATGATTATACATGTGGTTTTGCGTGCGTCTTAACTGCTTAGAATTCTAGCTGTGCCTGACTAGGGTTTACCTAAAAAGTGCTTATCTTCTGCTTCCTAGTCTGTATGTTTCTGTCCGCGTTCAACTCGTACATTGAAGCGGAGACCATTTTGTTGTCAGTGTGGTTGCCGGGCAACGTGGTCCTACTGCTCTGTTTACTGCAGCAGCCATATTTTGAGCTATAATACATGCTAGCCCATTAGTGGGACGTTCATAAACATATAACTGGTATTTTTTTACTGTGTTCTAAGAATTGCAACAAATAATTGGAATTACATGATGAGTTTAATATTCTCGATAATTTGGTTCTTTTTTGTCACATGAAATTACTACGTTTTCAATTAGGGTGAACATTAAAAATTGACTGGTACGTATTTGAATGTTGCTCGTTGCTGTACTGATTTATATTTTATGGTTCTAACCTGATAAAGGGTTATGAACCACTCTATTTTCACATCCCTTCATAAAGTGTGTAATGTGGGTTTGATGTATACAATGTTGCTAGTAGCTATGTCACGGGATTAAAGCAAATCTGCTAATTGGTTAAGCAAATCAAGCTCACCATGGGTGAGAGTTCCTGCTATTACAATTGTGGCATAACTCTAGTCATTGTCCTGCTCCATTGGTGTTGTGTTGTTAGAGTTAATTGTATTGATGACACTGACTAACCTTGACTTAGAGTAGAAAAGTTTTTCCAAATAATCAAGAATAGATTACAAAAATGAAGACATCTCATGGTCCAAATTCAGACCTCTTTCAACTGAATGGAATTTGCAGATTAATTTGGCTTATTCTTGTCTCAATTGTGATTCCTGGTTGCCCCCTCTTGGTCCAAGTATCACTTTTCTGAGACCTACACATCTCAGTAGTCTTTTGTCGCTCCACTGGTGTTTTTTTTGCTAATGTTGGGCTAGTGGTAAATTAATGTCTTGACTTCCAATGGATGAGATATGCTCTCATATTCTAATTCTCAGCTCTCTGATGGTGCTTCCTATGTAGATTTGTTCACATTGACATATGATGGCATAAATTACAATTTTTTTTGCAATTAATATAGTCCATGATCTTGTGTGTGATACCAAATTTGTCTTGAAAAATGTATGTGTTGTCTAGAGCGTGTTTGCACATTGAAAATTAGCTGCATTTCCTGAAACCTTTTGGTAATGTGGTAGCCATGTCGAGAAATTCGTCATTTTTAGTTCCGGGAGCAAGGAAGGGTTGAGGATGTTTTTAATTGTTCTTGCTCGTCTATCAATGATGGATGGGCTTTCTTCAATGAAGTCTTTGATATGTGGATCCAGTTGTAACAGGTGGCAGTTTATTTTCAAAAATGTTCTCAATGTAGCATTGTATGTGGTGATAAAGCTTATTTTCTTTGATTTAGTACCTGTCTTTACACTGGATGTCAGGGTGCTCACTCTATTGAGTTTATTTGCTTTTTGTTGTGCTTTGGTTACAGTTTTTTTGACATATCCTCTTGCTGCAAACTTGGTTGTTAGTAGCTGACATTCTTTCTCAAAGTCCTCATGTTCCGAGTAGTTCCTTCGAGCTCTTACATATTCTCCATTGGGAATATTATTGATCACTGGATTGTGATGGCAGCTTGTAGCGAATAATCTCGAATTTGCCTTAGTTTCTTTTCTGTAAGTTTTGATCTTAAGTTGGTTATTCGAAACATATATATTTAAGTCCAAAAAGTTGTCTTCTTTTGCACTCGAAACTTCAATGAATTCAATTTCCATTGTGTTTTGATTAGCCCTTTTCCTGAATTCTTCCAATGCTCCCTCTTCTCCTTTCCAAATTAGCAAGACATCATCTATATATCGGGTCCATAAGATCACATGTTGATCATATGATTCATCTTGGTATATGTGCAGATCTTCTGACATGGACATTACTAAGTTTGCAAGGGCTGGGGCATATTTAACCCCTATAGCCACCCCTGTGATCTGTTTGTAGACATTTTCATTGAAAATGAAGACATTATAATGTAAAGTTAGTAGCAACATCTCTTTGAGCATGCTAACAGATTGGAAATTGGATGCAGTCTCTTTCAAAAAATGTAGTCTATTGTTTCCACTGCTGTGTCATGTCTAATAGATGTATAAAGTGAGTTTAAATCCCCGGTAGCCAGTATAAAATCAGTGTGCCATTCTACTTCTGTAAGTTTGTTTATTGCCGAAGTAGTGTCCTTCAGATAGGATTTGGTTATGTTAATCCTAGGTCTTAGTATATTGTCGATGTATTCTGCCATGTTCATAGAAGCCCATCCTATTGCACTCAGAATGGGTTTTCCCTCTGGAATTTTGTCAAAATCCTTGTGTACTTTTGGCAGAAAAAATACATAGTTGGTAATATTGGCTGTCTCATGTCCAAAAATTGTCTCTCTTCATCTGTAATGAGCCCCTGTTGATGCCAGCCTGTAATTGCATCTTTTAATTCAGTTAATATTTCTGATTAAGGGTTGGTTGTTAGTTTAACATAACATAATGGTGTGTTCAAATGATTGTTTATTATAGTTATGTAGTCCTCCCGATTCATTACTACTATTTTGCCTCCTTTGTCGGCTGCCTTTGTGGTCAGGTTTTGGTCTTGTTTCAGATTGAACAGTGCTGCCCTTTCTATCTTGGTCAGATTGTCAACTTTATGTTTGAATTTATGTTTGTTGTTCATTCTTGCATCCATGAGATCATTGAGATCCTTAGTAACTGATTTGTAGAATGTGTCCACAAGATTTTATGGTATTAACTGCGGTGTGAATTTGGATTTGGATCTCATTTCCGTTGTCATAAGACTGGTTTGTTGTATTCGAAGTTCATGTGAGGTTTCATGAATTGGGCGTTCTATTGTGTCCTGTAGAGATCTGAGAAGATGGATATTGGCCAAATCTTCAATTGTGAGGTTGGTACTCATGATTTCTGGTTCTGTTGCATGCTGAAATACTGAGACTTGTGTGGCATAAAACTGTTTTAATTTTATTTTCCTAACAAATCTGAATAGATCAATATGAACATCTGTCATTTGAAAATCTGTGGTTGGGGCAAATGTAAAGCCTTTGTTCAATAGCAAAATCTCTTCTGGTTTGAGCTGATGGTTAGATAAGTTCAACACTAAGTTATTAATATGTTCTTTTTCGCTGCCTCTCTCGCCCCTGCTCTTGTTAGACGTCTGAAATCTTCCAAGGCGTCTGGGTTGCCTGAATCTTCGACTCCCCTGCTTGCCCCTCCGCCTGGGGTTTGTTGTTGTTGATGTGTCTGTGGTGGTAATACAAAATTAACTTGTCTCTGGTAATTTGTTCTGTTTCCTTAATTGTATCTCCTAATTTGGTTTAGGAATCCTTATCCTATGATTGCTTTGTTTGTTTGATCTGTGTCTTTATCTTGATCCTCTTCTGAGTCTGCATCCAAGCTGCCTGGTGAGGTGTTAGGGGTACTTTCTCTGAAAACCGGTTTTGTGAATTGTTTGTACTTATCATGAAACATATAGACTTTGTCATCTTGATAATCTCGGTCATCTCGAAAGAATTTCCTCATCTTTCTTAATTTAATTTCATCCTGATAGTCCTTAAGGATTTCAAACATCTTCTGATAATTTTTGGCCTTTGTGACTTCCAAAGCTTTTGCCTCCGTGATCTCCTTCTTAATTGTTTCAATTTGTTGTGTTATTCTTTTATGTTCACGCAAGGCATGCTCAATCAAAAGTTCTAACATGGTGTTTGAGCTTTGATTTAAATTTTTCTCCCATGAATCTGCCAAGTATTTGTCCTCATCTCGTGTAAAATCTGGGAAAATGAGAATCCTTAATCCTCTTGGTATTTGTTGTTTAGAAACATAATTCTTGAGAGAGATGATTTCCCAATATTTGTCCACTTCTATACGTGATGCTTGTTCGAGTTTAACAAATTTGTATCAAAGATCCTCTCTAGGTTTAGGCAGGTTGAATGCAAAGGCATGTGCGTTGCTTTCTTTAGGAGCAAAAAGGTTTATGGCATCTTCTTCTCTATTTTTCTAAATATTCTGCCATTGTGGCTTAAGGAATTGTGGGTGAATCCCGGGCTGCGAGGTCCTTGGTACCAGTTACGTAAAGTTCTTAATGCTTGAGGAACCTGTTAAAGGGTACTTTGAAGTGGACCTCAGCGCCCTGTTACTTATGAAGAAAGCTGGTTTTTACCGTTGCATGAAGGATGGTAACAACGGAGTAATTTGGTTCCTCGACTCTGTTCTAATAGAATAATGTATTAATGGTTACACTTAAATATGCTCATGCGCCAAGAAACCGAATAAGAAGACACAAGAACTCCATTTTCGGTGATCAATGGTTATGTATTATTGTTAACGATCGCCCTATGTGAAGACACGTGTATTGACGATTCCTCCATCTTTTTCAAATCAGGGCTGCATTCATAAACCAAATAATTAAATAACAAAAGCAATGATGAAACATACATGGATTAAGTAACATGAAAAAAACATAATGAGCTGTCATTTTTCATGAAAAAATGAAATCATATTGCAATTCAACCAGTCATGCATTCATCAATGTATAACAGAATTCATGTGCACAACCCAAAAGTTATGTTGACGTTGAGGGAGGTGTCAAGGGTATGAAGTTTAAGGGTATGCAAAAAGGAAGAAACAAAGAAAAAAATCTTCATTACTAATTGTATCAATGAATCTCATTGTATCACCTTTAGTTATGACATGTGGTTTGTTCAGATTCATTTGATTTGTGCTTACCCAATTATGATTACTTATCCTAACATCTTAACAGCTTTTGTATCCAGTCAAAATACCAACCTAATTTGAGGAAAAGATATTTTTAAAAAACCAATTAATATCTGGCCTGAGTTGGTACCAAATTTCATGATGTCTGATGTTGCCTGACCTATTTGGTTAAGCAATCATTTCTTATTTTCGGTTGGTACATAAGCTAAATGCTCTCGAACTGAGCGTTGCTCAGGGCATATATATTCTGTGTAGAGGCGAGTGTCGGTATTGTTGTTGGGCTGATATTTTGTGAGTATGCTGTGTGCGCTGCTGTAGTTGAATATGTATACTTAAATCTGGTTCCCATTCTTTTAGTATGCGTGCGTTGCCGAAGGAACTGACCGAATTGGAATTGATCTTAATTTGCGTGTCGCCAATTTGAATTGGTTCCCACTTCTTGAAGCGTGCGGATGTTGAAAAACAAACAGAACTAGGATTAACATTAACTCACGTGTGGCTGCAGAGGTTCTCAAAGTGTTATGAGTATGCACGTGGTTTCACGTGCATCTTAACTGCTTAGAATTCTAGCTGTGCCTGACTAGGGTTTACCTAAAAAGTGCTTACCTTCTGCTTCCTAGTCCGTATGTTTCTGTCCACTTTCAACTCGTACATTGAAGCAGAGACCAATTTTTGTCAGTGTGTTTGCTGGGCAACGTGGTCCTACTGCTCTGTTTAATGCAGCGGCCATCTTTTGGGCTATAATACATGTTAGCCCATTAGCGGGACGTTCATAAACATAAAACTGGTATTTTGGATCCCGTGGTCACAATCATATTACCGTGTTCTAAGATTTGCAACAAATAATCGGAATTACATGATGAGTTTATGATGATGTACATGAAATATTCTCGATAATTTGGTTCTTTATTGTCACATGCAATTACTTTGTTTTCAATTAGGGTGAACATTAAAAATTGACCGGTACGTATTTGACTGTTGCTCGTTGCTGTACTGATTTACATTTGGAAATATTTGAAAATGGAGTTCTTGTGTCTTCATTTTCAGTTTCTTGGCATATGAACATATTTAAATGTAACCATTAATACATCTTCCAGACAACACAAGATATGGATGACCAATAGGTGTTTGAGTGTAGTACATTCGACATTTGGAGAGTCAATGGAGCAGTGGCGCTGCAGGCGTGCCTTGGTCATTTCCATGTTGTACTCTACTCATGCATGGTTGAGATGCATGTGATTGGGACCAACCACATATCTGGCTGGGGCAATGTTGATATGATGGTTGGGGAGATCATGGCAACACATATGCCTGCATGACATTTTGGGTCAGCAGTTCTTCAGGATAAGACTTCCGCATGTTGCAAGTAGACAAGGTTGGAGCAGAGTAGGGGCTCACTGATGATGCACAGACCTCCATCCTTCCACTGACGGAATCACTCTCAATCATGTCCGTGTGTATGTACTCTGGATCCCAAAAAACATGCCATGTTGCATGGCCTGATTTGCCCTACAACTGACCCTGTGACTGCACAGGTCACTGAATGTCATTTCTCTGTGCCGTACAGGTCACAGTGTTCTCAGTTGCAATGTGTGATGTGTGTGTGGCTGTCCATTTTGTGTTTGTATGCATTGTAATGCACATATGCATGTTCTGCCAGGTATTTAGACCTCGCCATGTTGTTGTTTGTCTTTGTGTAGGTGATGATGCAGCAGATCCAAAGGTGGAGGAGGAAGAGAAGGGGGATACACGTCAGACCACTAGTGGAGGCCAGGATGTTGTGTCCTTTTAGAATCCCCAGGTGCTGCAGGTGCTCCTCTGTAGGGTTGCAGACTCTTCTCTTGACTCTTCAATTACTTTACATGAACCTGCTGAATCAGATGTGGAGGACTCACTGAGGGATATGGAGGGTTCCCCAATGGGCAGTCTATATGGGACCTTTGAGGCTGAGGAGGTGACCCAGGATTCACGGTGTGAATATCGGACTGGGTCGAGACCTTTTGTGCTGTTGGTGCTGTTAATGTGTTGTTTGTTTGTTGTTGTTGCAGTGAGGTGAAGCGCATGCAGTATGCAGGGTGAGAGATGGTTGTGTGGATTTTCGGGTGAGTTAGGTATGCAGAGATTTGAAAGTTGTGTTAGTGGGTTTTATGTCCTGGTTCTCGCAGATCTTGCTCTCTTGTTATTTTTAACTAACATTCCTATTGGTAGGCTTAGTTGCTGCTTTCCTTTCTTGACCATCCAACTGTTGTGGGTGATGTAGCAGCGTGTTCCCGGCTGTATTGTAATGAACTTAGTATAATGTCTATTCCCCCCCCTCTGGTTTCGGTGCTGTGGATTGGCCACCCACTATTCCCTTGCTATCTATTGGTACTTAGGTCAGTTGGATCTTGGTGTAATTTGGGGTCAGGATGCTATTGATAATTCATCCTTGTACTTCTGTCTTGGTCTGCCTATGTATTCAGTCTTTAGTATAATCCTATCATAGCTATCTATCAGTTCGTTGTTTGGTATGTCGTTGAATCTCTTCCTTAGATTGTGTTTGTAGTAGATTACTTGGTGGAATCCGGGATCAGTGTCTTCATTTATCATTGTTTTGGCTATGTGTGTGCCCCTGTGGGCGGTCTTCTAGTTATGCAGTGAAGAGCCAGGATTTTAGCAGTTTCCTGAATAGTAGGTACTTTCTTGTGTTACATATGTTCTTTGGTAAGTCATTCCAAGTTTTCCGTGCCTGGTGAGAGAAAGAAGATCCTCCGAGTTTTCTTTTGTTGTAGGGTTTCGGTTCCAGGCGGATGTCATTGCTTGATCTAAGCATTCTTGTTGATTGATGTTGGCATAATTTGTCTTTCAGGAACTCTTGATTTGAATTTGATTTGTTGTTTTATTGGTAGCCAATGTAGTGTTTTTAGCACAGGTATGATGTGTTCTCTTCAGGGTAGTTTGAGAAGCAATCTCGCCGCCACATTTCTTATGCATTGTAGTTTTTTAGGAGTCGTTCAGGCATACCCAGGTATAGGCTATTGGCATAATCTACTCTGGGCATGACGAGAGCGATGATGGTAAATATTTTGTTGCCGAATGACAGGAATTGTAGGATCCTTTTAGCCACTTGCAGGAGAAAGAAGCATTTCTTGAGTAGAGCATTTACTTGTCGCTCTATGGTAAGTTTGTTGTCCATCAGGACCCCCAGGTTTTTTACAATTGAGGATGGGGCTGGGGTTGTACTGAGTTCCCTTGGCCAAGGGATGTAGTGGTTGTCTTCTCTGTTTTTTGTGATAATCATTATTTCTGTTTGCCCAGGTTGATTTTGAGGTAGTTTGAGTTCATCCAGTTGAATACATCACTGTGGCAGTTCTCTATTGTAGTGTTTTCTTCTTGAGTGTCTTGTATTTTGAAGACTATTTGTGTGCCGTCGGCATAGTTGTAGCAAGTGAGGCCACGTCTTTTGATGATTTTGATTAATAGAGAAAGGTAGATGTTGAATAATAACGGGGAGAAGGATGATCCTTGTGGTACTCTGCATGTGGAGTCTCTTAGGTTGGATTTGAAACGTTTAATCCATATGTTTTCTGTTCTGTTTGTTAGGAAGGATTTGATCCACAGTAGGGCGGTGTCTGTTATTCCCAGTCCTTCTAATCTCGTGATGAGGATGTCGTGGTTAACTGTTTCAAATGTCACAGAGAGGTCTAGGAGTATCAAGGCCGTATTGTTGTCTGAGTCTGCGTTTGCTTTTAGGTTGTGCCATATTGAGAAGAGAGCTGATTCCGTTCCTCTCATTGGTCTGAAACCAACTTGTGCCCGGTCTAGTAGGCAGGGCTCTTCTATGAATTTTTGGGTACGTTTTGAGCAGTTTGACTGTGTACGGGATGTTGGAGAAGGGTCTGTAGTTGGAGAGGTCCTCTACATTTCCTACTGTATATTTGAGTAGCGGCCTGATGTACGCTGGTTTAAAGGATTGTGGCACTTTCCCTGTTGAGATTGAAAGGTTGAGGACATTTCTGTGTTATTCCATGGGAATTCCCTGTTTGAGGATTGATTTGGATATGTCCGGGGGGGCACAGATCCTCAGGAGAACCTGTTTTGTTGCTTTGATTTACCAGTTTGACAAAAGTCTCCACTGATATTTCGGGGAAGCCTCATAGTTTGTCTGATGTTCCTCGTGAGGATGGGTGTTTTCCGTGGTATGATTGCATGGTCTGCTTTGTATGGTTTGTTGGATGGTAATGATTTTGTTTTTGAAGTGGTCTGCTAGGTCATTGCATAGTGCCATCGATGGTATTGGCATGTCGTTGCAGCCAGGTGGATTTTTAATTTCATTTATGAGTTTGAAGAGTTCTTTTTGGGTGTTTGGTGCGTCCAAGATTTGGTTGTCGTGGTATTTCCCCTTTGCTTTTTGTATTTCTTTTTTGTATGAGCGGATGTGTTGTTAAAATTTCAGTTTATTTCCAGTGTTGTTTTTGATCCTCCATTCTAGTTCTAGTTCTAGTTTTCATTTTTTTCTTTTCATGACGCTGAGTAGTGGGGTGAACCATTTTGCCATTGCTCTTTTACGTGAAGAAATGAAACTTTATTTTTTGGCGATTTCGTCAATCGTTGTTATGATCCAGGTGTGTAGTAGAGCTACTTTTTTGTCCATGTCAGCTTCCTCCATAATTGTTGTTTGTGGTTTGCTGAGTTCCAGAAGTTCAGTTAGGTTGGAGTTGTTCATAGTTCTCCAGTATTTTTTTCATGGTGATCGGTGGTTTGCCTTGTGACAAACACGTGACAAAGCGCTTGCAAACAATGGCTATTCTTTAAGTTTGGAATTAAGATAGTTATGTACCTACACTCCTTTGAATGTCCCGAGACAGTGCAGACTGGAAGGTCAACCCTCACACAAAAGACACTGGCATGAGGCCTACCGATGAGAGAGGGTGGCAAACAAGGGGTGGGCAAACAAGGGGAAAGCCGACGTATCTCCAAGCACCTGGGTTCCATTTCTATGTACGTGCTGCTAACAAGTCGAATGTCCAAGTGTTGTAAATCAATCAGAATAGTCTGCCATGCACTTTTACATATAATGTTGCAAAGTATTATTCCGCTGCCACATTCTCTGCTATGACAAATACCCTACTCCATGTGCTTAGAAGTAGCTCAGGGTGTGTCACACAGAAAAGAGACCACCAATGAGAGACTAAAACACACATGTTCTATAAGTAGACATGGGGCCTCATTATAACTCAGGTGGTCCAGAAATAACGGTGGCGGTAAACCCGCCGCCACCGTTGTTTCCAGAACGCCTGATCCCGACTCCTGCAGGCGGGAGGTGATGTTCCCGCCAGGTCTGACCTGGTGGGTTTAACACCACCCGCCTGCAGGCGGACGAGGAAACACCAGCAGCATTACGAGATGCTGCCGGTGTTTCCATGATCCCCATTCCCATCGAGATCCCATTCCCATAGGACTCGATGGGAATGGGGATTAACACCATTCCGCCTCCGTGATTCCCGGAAAACCGGGGTTGTAATACCCCGGTAATTCCGGGAATCACAGAGGTGGCATGGTAATACGAGTCCGGCAGTAACCAGGCGGTTCTACTGCTGCGGTTAACGCCGGACTCGTAATGAGGCCCATGATCCCTTAATACAATCCCACCCCTCAATAGGTTTTGAAGTTTGCCACGTAGGATGATGTAATAGATGACACAGCTAGCATTATGCAAGTATTTATGTATTTAATGTGATACAGTTTGAATTCAAACTTTACACATAATACAATACATACATCAGTCAGTACTCAGTCAATAACTATTGCTAAAGAAAAAAAAGAAACACAAACACAATTATACATACATACATACATATTTAAGACCGTACTAAAACACAATACCCTCAAAGACATACTCTATGTTAAAACAATAAAACTTAACTAAAATACACTCCAACCTTTGCTGTTGGAATCCAGTAACCCTGGAATCCCTAAATTAATACTGTTTTTATACGTAACCAGATACGGTACAGTGCAATTTGTGTAGCTACACAATTCATGTCAATACAGTAATTCCAAAATTCTTGGGATTTGATGAAATCCTAATCATAGATCACATTACCCAGAGGTACCATATACAATGTAGCCAATTTTGGGTCCTCAGTAAACACACGTTTCACCATCTCTTTATTTTCAGGCAAGTCACACAACCTAAAGTACATATGTTCACTAGTCAGTTTCCATCTGGCCCCATGTGAGGCTCATAGAGGCAATTGATTTGTGTGCATTAAGAGACGCAACCTGCATACTACTGGATCCGGACACAATAGCATATACGGTTGAGGTTTTTTTGTAGATATGGGCAACAGTAGCCATAGGGGAATAGATATGCAGTCTTGCCAAATGGGTATAATTACTTACCCAGTGCCCTCTTTCTAGTCTTCTAGAGAAGGTGCCCATCAAAACCTCAAATCCCTTTCCCAAGTCAAAGTCCAGCAACCAGCCCAGACTCTTAAACAGATCAGTATGCAAATGCTTAAAGGTACATCTCTTTGCATCTCATTCTTCCCTATATGTAGTTCCCATCAGTGCTAACAATGGGCATAGGGGATCCAGAGCAGCCTTAACATAAAGCTCACCTCTTCTTCTCAGGTGTAAATATTTCATGGGGGTGGATTGTGGCAGACATAAACAGTCTGCCAAAAAGCACCCTCAACTCTTTTTAGTCAATTTAAGTCCCTACATACTAATGCCTCCAACCCATACAGCAGCACAGGACAAAACCATTGTTTATATAATACAAGGATACCCCTCAGAGAGTAACCCGCATATTGTCCAATGAATCTGTACACCAATGTCTTCATCTGTCTGGCCTTCCAGGTCTTAGCAGCAATTATACGCTCGTATTTAGAGCTGTAAAATATCTCCAGCCCCAAGTGCCTATAGGAGTTAGTATATTCTATCACTCTCAATAGTGTTCATTACAGGCTTATTAACTTTTTTTGAGGCAATCAACATAACCTTAGTCTTTCCCAAATTGACAGAAAGTTTGTTTGCCTCAACATTTCTAAACAATTAATTTAATTGCTCCTTCATTTCAGCGAAAGTAAAATCCAAAATAACTAGGTTATCAGCATGCATCATTCCTGCTACAGACACTGATCTTACTTCAATAAGTCTGCAACATACAAATTAATGAGAAGTGGAGCCAATATGTTCCCCTGCCGGACACCCTATTTATACCAATCTGGGCAGACAAGATTCCCACCCAATCTTATTCGAGATGTTGTATTGGTGTGGAGAGCTATCAATATTTCAAGAAGCCAATGGGCGCAACCAAGCCCCTTCAGCGTCTTCCACAACAGATTCCGGTACACCATGACAAAAGCAGCACGGAAATCAACATAATGGATGTATAATCTGGGATTTTCTGTGCTTTTAGCTCGAGTGATCAGAAAATCCAGTAGTCTGATGTTATGTATAGTGCTGGAACCATCACGAAAGCCATTCTGTAAAGGGTGGAGCATACACTCCTTAGAAGGTGCTCAAGCACGCATGCCACAAACACCTTCCTAATAACATCCCGGAGTGATAGAAGCCGATCATTTTCTGGAGATAATCTATCACCTGATTTATAGACCGAAATCAAATTAGCTGAGGTCCAGCACCGCAGGATTACATGCGATTCACACACCTCACTAAATAACTCCTTCAATAGCAGTGCCCAACCCACTAGATCACCCTTCATAACTACTGTGTCCAGTCCATTAGGTCCTGGGGCCCTGGAATTCTTCAGCTTCTTGTTTCTTAAGCATAATCCATCCACACTAAAATTCATAGGCCAAGATTGTTGTACCTTTTATTCAATCCCAGATGTACTATTACTATTGAAAATGTTCTGCTCAATAACTCCTTTCCAAATAGACTCAGCAATAGGGTTCAGTATTTTAGTATCTCCGGACTCTCATGCCAAGGTAAGTACCTTCCACATTGTGCTAGTACAATGGCTTTGTACTGCAGCCACCTATTACTACCACTTCATAGTTAGTCCCTTTACCTTAAATCTCTCTAGCCAATTTGAGTACTTATTCCTTGCCTTCCATTTGCGGCAAAGAGGTTCTATCCTGATCAGTGAACCTTTGTTTTTTATCATTCCACATCACATTTAAAATCTCAAGGGCTACACCCTGCTTGATAACATTCTCGTGGATACACCCACAAAGTTTCAATAGAATCTTTATTACAAAATGAAGAACTTCATTGTTTGCTGCAGGCCCTGTTCCTGCCGTTGTGTTTTGACTGACATTAGTAAGATTAACATCAATAGCACCACTGCCCAAATTTGCCGTGGCACAGGACGAGGACAGCGTTTGCAGGTTAGGGGTAACAGAAAGCCTCTGCTGAGTGGCCACATCACTGTGCCTCGAGCCAATCACATCCGGTGCTTGCATCGAGCCATTCATGTCAGGTGCTTGCCATGATACTTCTGATACCACACTAATGCAGTCTGAGCCCATAGGCACCTTACTTCCTCCGTTGCACAGTGAGTAACACAACTCTAACAGAGAATTATAGATGATGGTCTTGATGGCATTGATGTGTATTATAAGACCCTCCCGGCCTTTCCGACCCAGAGTCCACATTATGCTCAATCACTGCAACCGTCGTCATTTGATCAGGCTTTTTACCTGACTTAAAGTACCTAGCAATATAACCACTTTAAGGAGCAGCGACCTGTAGAGAGGATGCACAAGTCACCGATTCTTCCACGTTTATTACCGCCCTCCATTACTGTTTTCCTGGGCCATTTCCTGATGAGGGTGTTGCTTGTATCCGTTGGTCTTCCCATAATGTTTCGGCTTCCTCCGATTATAATTTTGTGGCTTGCTTGGCGCTTTGCCCGGCATTGTTTTTTATTTTTTCTTCCTACGAAAAAAGATATAGCACATTCAGACAAGCTTACCATCACAGCCGTCAATAGGCAGAGCACAGCCTGCCCCCCTCCACCCCTTGGCCTCCAATCGACCACAATAGACCACATGCGATTCACTCAGTGCTCCGCAAAGTGCTTCGCTCTGCAGTCAGGGTTATAGCAATGTTCACACAAGCAAAGCTCCACCTCCAATAATGAAGCAGGAAAGAAGACCTCAGCCACAATAGACCCCTTGTGATCCACTCAGTGCTCTGTGCTGCGCTTCGTGCTGACGTCAGGGTTATAGCAGTATCCACACAATCAAAGCTCCGCCTCCACCTCCAATAATGAAGCAGGAAAGGAAACTGCAGCCACAATAGACCACTCATGATCCACTCATTGCTCTGCAAAATATAAGCTAAAAGCAAATAATAAAACAGTGTGATCATGCATGAGTCGAACTGATGAGTGTTTATTCGCCCTGCTTTACTTCTTGAGATTAATGCAGTATTTTTCCCACCTTTGAGTCTGTCCGGTTATTGGGTCCGAAGTATTTTACTGGTAATTCCATCTAGCACTACAGATGCTTCAAGGTGCTAAAGCACAATTTAGTCACATCATTATTGACCATAAAGATACATGGTTTGTTTGCTATCTCCCCACCTACCAAGGGTTCCTTTTCTGGGTCAGCAGTGATCAATAGAACTGGACACGCTACGGCTCTCTGTGGGCTGTCCTAATCCGGGTATGTGTTTGTGCCCGGAAAAACAAAGGGGTTCTATCCAACCACAGTGGCTCCCTGATATTGAATCACCATACCATTCGGAGCAGTGTTGCTATTTGGAATGTGGGGGCACTGTTGCTGCCCTGCTGCATATGACGGCACATAAGTAGTACTCGGGCGGGTAACTGCGGAAAAGGTGGTGAGGGTACAGGTGGGGCCATAGGCATTGGCATACCATAAGAAGCTGTTGGGGACATCTGCGCATATGGCTGATGATTTGACACTGGACCTCCCTGAGAATAAGGGTAGATCTGTTTTCGGGGATATGCATATGCCTGTCTACTCCTGCATTCCCTTAAAAAATGACCCAGGTGCCCACATGTTCAACACTGACCTTTTCCTCCTCCTCCTCGCAGTCCCTTTCCCCCAGAAACCCCTCACTCTCCTCGGGGACCCGAAAATCCCCCTCTCCCTCTTTATAATCCCCCTGGAGGCCCTCCTTAAAATTGCGGACTGGTACCCACCTGTCCACCCTTGTTCTCCTCCACACCCAGGTGCTGCATGCACGTCTGCCTGTATGGCCCTGAAGAATGTTGACCCTTCCATCTGCACTGCTGTTGCAGCCCCCTCTAATGCAACTTTCCCTAACTTCTTTTGAGCTAGCTTTACTTCCTCTGCTTGTGCTCGCTGTGCCATTTCCTTCTTTTTTTCTTTTAACCGTTTACAGCAGTGAATAATAATAGACTGAATTTCTGTCCAGCCTTTTTCCTCGATCCCCACTATATTGTCAAGTTCCTTCTGCACCTCTTTCGGGAGATCTCTTTTAACTACAAAATAGAACAAGCATTGGCAATGCCAATCCTTTGGTCTTGTGTGGGCATAGGAAAGAAATTTGCTAGGCACAGCCGTAGTGGTATTAACTACCCATTGTTGGTAGCAGGTGCAAAATGGAACGAGTACCGGGACATGCATTAGCAGTGCCTAGAAAAGCTTAAAATGTATGCACAAGCCAAAAATGTTGGCTTTGCCATTGCTGGTTTTTAACAGGACTTCAGTGAAGGACATGCAGAGTGCTAATAAATCGAGTGGCTGATGGCAGGTCTACTAAGA
This sequence comes from Ambystoma mexicanum, assembly GCF_040938575.1. Lineage (NCBI taxonomy): Eukaryota > Metazoa > Chordata > Amphibia > Caudata > Ambystomatidae > Ambystoma > Ambystoma mexicanum. Next base: position 393,911,036 of record NC_090930.1, on the reverse strand, counting down.
CAGCAGGTATCCCACTTCATCCTTATGTCATTCCTCCGTATATGTACTCCATAGCTGTACTCTGAATCCAATGCAATAGTTTTAGGTGTCACAATCGACACCCAATAGCCAAAATTCAAAAAGTCAATGCATGGTTGAATGCTGTATTCTCTAGTGTTGCAAAGATTCAGCACTGGATAAATTAACACATGTGTGTACGTGCATAACCTGTTACCAGTAGCATGATCACACCGATTTACGTTTCAAAAATAAAGAAAACAAAAAAAAAATCAAGAATCTGACCAATAAACCTGAAACATGACTCTCACATGCTAACCAATTCCTGCAAGCCTTCCAAAATGTTTCACAACCATCACTGCCATGTTTTAAATACATCTCTCAGTTTACAAACTACTGGCACATGGACGATTCTGTCTTTTTAAAGTGTATGTACAGTAGCATTGCATGATATTGCAGGTTCAATCATGATTACTACAACATTCAGACTCTACCAATATGTGGCCAAACTAGAACTTGTGTCACTTCCGGAATGACACTTACTCAGAATCAACCTCTTTAAGAAACATTTTCTGAGTGAAAGTTTCACATGTCTCTAACATTTCCAAACTGCCAGAGTGAAGGTATGTGTTCAAATGCTTCTATAGGAACAGAAAGACAAAATAAACCTTAGGTGCTCTAGGTGGTCAGGGCATTTGCTAAGACAAAGCTTCTCTCCCATCTAGCATACAGTAAACGGTCAGGGCAGTTTTTTGTGTGCATTTTATTGCTGTTTTATAAAGTGCACAAATATAACAAGTTGATTATTTGCGTTTCTTAAGCAATACTAAAGCTCTTGGCTGGCAACAATGTACAGCAGTATCCATGTGGAGCCTACAGCAGACTGTTTCCACACTCTACTGATGACATTCACCTTAAACTTAGCACCTGTCTTTTAGCCATCCAAGTGTAGAGGAGAAGCCAAGTACCCCCACTCCAACTGCCCCGCCTACATTACCTGAAACGTATGAACCAAAGTATGTAACGTATACTGAACAGTTAAACCAGCAAAGAGAATAGCGTGGACTCTGTGCATCACCCATAAGAATACCCATACCTAAGAGAATATGGGACGTAAAGTACCCAATGAGGAAACCATACTTGCATCCAAGACAATATGATGGCCATTTCAACGAGATTCCTGAAGAAACAAAGAAACTAAATGACAAAGATAAATGGTGATGTCATACAAGTTGAATTGACATCCAGATAGAAAGATACCCGGACCAGAGAGGAAGATGATTTATAAGTAACAAAGAAGTACCAAGGATAAGTGACATCTTGGGATCAAGATTAAGAGACTTATGCCGCAGACCTGATGAAGATACTTAGTTTAAACGTGCACAGATACAATGAAAAGCAAGCAGCAAAGCAATCATGAAGGTAGCCACATGTTTTTAAAAAGATTAGACCGCGGCAAGCACCAACAATATATACATATATAACTCTATAGATACACATGGACAAGCAAAGAATGCATGTTTCCAGTACGTATATAAGCAGTACTGAATGAAGCAAGAAGGCCTCATTTTAGTGTCACAGTTGAGAAAAGCAATTGAGTTAAACAGAATAAAAGTTCAGCTTAGGAGTTCACTGAGCCAAGAAAGCCAAGGTCCTATCAAAATGGAATTGGCTAACATTGGATACAATTAACGTGAAAGAACAGAAGCTCCTGTTCAGAGAGGTCAAGCAAAAACAAAAGAAGTCAGAGGACTATTGAAAACAAAATCAAATACACGAAAAGGCTCAATTTCATGGTCTCCAGTCATGTGATAGACGAAAGTTGGACGAGCAAGATGATCACACCTACGCACGGAAGCCGGCTAGTGCTCATGCTCCTTAAAAGTTCTCAGAGAACAGTACAAACTCAAGGCCAACTTCAAAGCACTAATTGAAACTGGACCATTGAGGTGATGATCGATGATATTTTAATTGGTGGGAAGCTGGTGCTAAAACGAGCTCACCAACAACTGGTTGTTCAGTCTGCGTGCTGCTAACGTAGGTAGAAAAGTACTGACAGAGTTAGAAGCCAACCAATTGTACGGGACCATGTAGATGGGGGTCCTAGAGAGTGTGGAGCCAACGGGATGTCATACATTTGTGACATTCATAGTGGCCATTTTGAAAGGAGGGCTTAGTTGCCCCACCCTGATGTTAACTATCCAATTACCTCTCTCCGTAACTCCATACAGATAAAGAATCTATGCTTAATTATTCACAACCAATCCCACCTCCCGATAGTTTTTTTGTAGTTTTCCACGTAGGATGACATTGGTAATGTCGCAGGTCAAAACGTTGATGATGACCAGTTATGGGTATAAGAACCCAGTTTCTTTATGAAGTAGTTAGAGTCAGAGTATCAAGCGATTGCTGATGTTCGTTGTACTCCTTGTTTTAGATACTTGACATTAAAACAGACAAACTTTTGCCAAACTATTTATGTCATCTTTATTATTGATGTATGAATAAAATCTGCATCCCCATCTATCTTCAGGGTACTGCTACTCATCTTAAAAGGCTGCACAGAGCCTCCAGTTCACTTGGTATTGGAGATTAGATGATTAGATAAGATAAACCATTGGCCATAGACATAAGTAACTTTAGAGTCTCTGCAATATCACACAACCTTTGCCATTTTGCTGACAGGACGTGGAGCTCCCCGTAGAAGTGGTTGGAATAGGCAACTCCTTGTAAGGGCTGGTTTGTCGGGACACCTATGTTAAGATAGAAACCCCTCCCACATCTACGCGAAGTGGATCGAAAAGCGGCTCAAAGAGGCAGTAACGAAGGTGGTGATCCCGAGGGCCTGAAGACGAAAAACATGTGAACAGTGAGTGAATAGACCAAAGAGTGTGGCAAAGGGATGCATGCATAGCGAATAGCACAGAGTAACAGAGGGAAGTGGGATAAAATATAGCGCTAGAGTAAGAGTGTAAAATATATGTATATGGGAAACAAGATATTGACTTGAGTGTGACTAAGCAATATTTAAAAAGGAATAATCGTGAGTGAGGCCGCAACCAGAGAATACACCCTGTTCCTAGACTTTAAAAAGTGCTAACAGAAGCTTTAATTCGGAGCCCCTTAGCGGGACATATAGAAGACGAGACTGGTTAAAGACAGTCTTAAAGGAATTAGCTTAAGTTCCAATCGGAGCAGATTTAGAGGGAAAGACGAGACTTAAGAAAAGATTGTGAGTAGTACGTGTGGCCGGTCAAGTTCGTTTGTTTGTTTTATGTGATGGAAAGGGGTGTTACGACGTCAGAGTTGAAAGAAAAAAAGTGTTATGTAATAGAGAAGAGTGAAGTTGAGACACGAAAATTGATTGTTTTATAATTGAACTCTGATGGTTGTTTTTAGCAATATTAAAGTAACACATTGTGTTGTGATGGGGTTGGAGCTTGCAACGATTGGTGCTTGCTCATAAGTGTATTTTGATTGAGACTTAAATTGGAAACTATAACTAAAGCATAAGCGAGGGGTAGCAAAGAGAAAAGTGAAGGAAAATGGGAGAGGTTACTCCATTAGTGCATCTCTGCAAACAGCTACCGAAACATGCGCTTATGCTTAAACAATACAGTGCTGAGTGGGTTAAGGGGACCACAGACAAAATGTTTATACCATGGCCACAAGGCAGTTCATTATTGTGAGCAGTTCTGCAACATATGACGACATATTTGCATGCTGCGTACACAGGAAAAAAGTTAGAAATGCGCCTAGCGAGTTTAGAACTTTGGAAAATGTATGAACATGAAAAGGGGGAGGAGCCTCCTTTAGCTTGGATTCTCAATATATGCAAAGCGAGGGGTGAAGAGCCTTCTGCTACGCACGCCCCATCTGAAATAAAAGATGAAACTATGAATAACGAAGGGTTATACCCATTAAGAGAACTTAAAGCAGCGATGGGATATAGTAATCTGTCATAAGAGTCACCTACGCAAAGTAGTGACGAGGGCCCAGAGAAAGATACCGAGAAAGATATAACCTCCAAAGTCCTGAGGAACAAGGAGAGGTGCAATAAGGATAGAAGTGATCGAGCAAGTACATCTCTAGATATAAGGAGAGAAATAAAGAGATGAAAAGGAGATGAGGATAAAACTGATAGGTGGCACTCTTATAGAACAAATGGATAGGAGGTCACATTTTACTTAAATTTGATGGCAAAAGTATCGAAGATGTAAGACAAAGGGGAGATCGAGACAATCAAGACAGAAAAGACAAAGAGAGGGAGGAACGATTAAAAGATGAAGGAGCGAAAAGAAAAGATAGACAGATACGAGAACAGTTATATCAAGATGAGCAAGCTAAAAAACAGGAAAGAGCAGAAGAGCAAAGAAAACGTGACAAAGAATAGATCAAGATGAACAGGACAGGATAAGAGAGAAAAGACTACAGAGACGAAGGGATGAGGAAATACGAAGGGCATATGAAAAAAGGTATATGAAAAAGAAAGAGGAAGATAGAGTAAGAAAAGAAGCGATAAAGCGCAGAGAAGTCGATGACGATGTGGAACTTAAAAGAAGACATAGAGTATGCAATCTTGAGTATTTGGAAAGGGAAGTAAGAAATCCCAATCCACAGCTTGCATGGGAAGACATAGAAGAATTTTTCCTGAATCCGTATCATTACCAGGCACGTCTAGAGTAAAGCGAGAAGACGAGTTTGACTTGCGCAGTATTGGGGAAACGATTGATAAAGTATACCACGAAATGCAAGCCCAGAAAGAATCACAAGGGAAGGGAAAAATAATCGTCTCGAGAGCACTCAGTTGTATGACATGGAGGAAGCCTCCTCTAGTGTGAGACATAAGGAGCTGTCTTTAGACAGACTAACATTAAATAGAGATGATGATAAAAGAGAAGTCGCATGAGTGGGGCACAAGAAGTATCAGACGAAGAAAGGGAAACCTTCCCGAGGAAAGAGAGACGTGATATAGGTGAACCAGAGTGATATTCGCCACCTTTGGATAAAGGTGCAAGATGGTCAGATTTAAAAATACCTATGTCTAAGGCATCACAGCCACTGACACAGTCAGACCGACATAAGGGACAACCCCACGGTCAGAGGGGGAGTCCCTGTTTTATGTAGGCAGGATAAGATCATTACCAGGTAGAGGGCGATGTGGGAATATTACCCCAGCGGTAGATAGACAAATGATGAGAGATGAGAATGAGTTTGGAGCATCACAGTTCCTCTTGTTAGAAAACAGAGGGGACAGGCCGCAGTACATACCACGGCCCCAGATGGACAGGGATCATTTAAAATGTAAACTCCCAAGTTTAACTTCCGGCACTGGAAAATGGATACATGAGTTAGAAAAAATGACGGGAGGGAATACATTAGCTATAGGAGATATTAAAGGTCTTCTAATCACCATACTTGGTGAGAGAGCTGATCACATATGGACACAGGCAGGTTACCCTGGTGTGACTACTGTCAACACAGCGCACAATGGAGCGACATTTTATAAAGTGTAGGGCAGCGATTTGGAAACTGCTATGAGTACTATATCCGGACACCTCCACTATGGGAGCTATAATGACAAGAAAGATGAAAGAAGGAGAGGATCCGTTGATTTACATTCAAGACGCCTGGACGCTCGCGACTTGCGAGGATAGAGGTAGCTCTATACCTGTATTTTACCATATATTATGCCAAGGGCTGCCAGAGCATGTACAGAAGCAGCTATAGAAATTAGAGGGGATTGAAGCCAAACCGTGGTCAGAAATCCAGTTAACTATTGCACATTACTTCAGACTCATGCAGGAAAAGAATCACAAAAAGAACGATACTCGAAAAGGTGAGGAAGCTAAATTGATTCCGAAAAAACTGTCCAAGTACGCCATTGAAGGGGCAATGTTAACTAGCATAGGTGGACCAAATTCGCTGCAGGCAGTGAACATGCCACAGATAAATAACCAAAGACAGTTTGATCAGGCAAATAATGGATATGCTCCACGAGGAAGGGGATATCGAGGAAGAGGTTGGCAAGGTAATCAAGGGAATTGGCAGAGTAATCAGGGAGGTTTTCAGAATATGCAAAACCGTAATCAAAATATGCAATATGGGAAGATGGGAAGACCAGAGCTTATATGTTGGACATGTGGAATGATAAGGCACCTGGCTCAAATGTGTAGAGGGATGGTGCAGAATGATCAGTTTTCTAGACAGGAATGCCAAATCCACCTGCATATTCGCAGCATAGCGGAAATGGATTTGCACAAGCTCAAACAGTGTAGCAGCAGGCACCGAGAGTGCAGCAAGTCTTGCAATCACAGCAAGTGACAGGTAATCAAGCGCAAGGACAATCGCAGCAATTTCCTATGCAACTTCAGCAGAACACGAACACAGAATCGCCTACGACGCATAGAATAGGAGGTGTCACTGTTGATGGAAGAAATCCATTCATGAGTGATGGAGTAGGACTGTGAAATAGGACAGCTCACTGGGAGACCTGATGTGTTCAGTCCTATCTATAACAGCGAATCCTCATGAGGAACCAAGGATAGACGTAAATATAGGCGGCATAGCTTTTTCGTTCTTAGTGGACACGGGTGCAACACGGTCTTGTATACGTGAGGGCACATTTTTAATGTCTGACAATGCAATGAATACTTATGGCTTTACAAGAGCAACAAGTCGAGTTCCTTTTATAGAAGAATTACCAGTCTCCATAGGAGAATGCGATATGAAAGTGCCAATGCTTTATTCGAGGCAAACACCTGTCAACATATTAGGATGAGATTTAATGACAAAAATGAATATGACCATTTCATTAACAGACAAAGGCATAATATGCTCAACACTGTGAATGCATTAATTAAACGTGTGCGAAATGATGTTGGCATTCACAGGGCAAATAGCGCCTAGAGCGATACCACTCGAACTCGAGGTATTCCGTTATGGGATATGTATTCTTTTAACATGGCTACCAGGTCTAGTAGGCAGAACCATGAGAATACCATATGAGTTTCTATTTAGGCCTCAGATACCCATGGACGAAGAGGAGGGGTGAATATTTCCCTTAGACATAGAAGCAGCTATAATCCGAGGAAATATGGCTTTGCTTGATGCAACTGATGATAAAGGTAGACGATGGAGCACAATAATTGCCATTGAGGAAGGCTGCAGAGTGACTGATGTCACTGATGAATTGTTTGGAGATGACCTATCTGATGATTTTGTGATATTTGAAATGTGCATTACTTATTGGGTACAGGCGATCATGAGGGAAGTTCTGCAGAGAATGATTTTAGCAAAGAAGCGTCCTGAATATTTTGATGAAGATATGGCGAAAGTGCCAGTTATATTATGGACCACTGGCCCCTATGACTTAGGCTTACTGAAAGTGGTTGGGAAAGTGAAGATTAAATTGAAACCAGAAGCAATTTTACCTCGAGCACGACAATATCCCAGGTCTCGATAGGCAGATCAAAGCATTTTCAAGACAATTTCTGCCATGATGGAGCAAGGTCTCTTAGTGACGTCAGAGTCACCAAGTAATATGTCAGTTTATCCTGTGAAAAAAAATAAAGGGGGGTCTTGGAGACTAATACAAGATTTGAGACAAATAAACCAAATTGTAGAGGCAGAGTTTCCTTTAGTTCCGAACCCGTCTACAATTCTTTGTAATATACCTGTTGATGCACGATATTTCATAGTGATTGACTTGAAAAATGTGTTTTTCTCAATCCCATTGCGTAAAGACAAACACGATTTGACATTGTTTACTTTTGGACAAGTGTGATTAAAAAGCACAAGACTGACCCAGGGATACTTTGAGTCCCCCTCAATTTTCAACAGAGTCCTCCAGATGGACTTGAGAAATATTGCTTTAGAAAGCGTTGTGCTGCAATACGTAGTTGACATTCTAGTTTGCAGCACCACAGAGGAAGAGTGCAGACACGATTCTGTTGAGCTGATGATTATACTTGCTGACAAAGGATATAAGGTTGACAAGGAAAAGTTACAATATTGTCAACAAGAAGTGTTGTACATAGGCCAATTGATTTTACATGAGGGAAAGAAGGTTACCCCTAAAAGAGCTTGGCCATATTAGAAACAGCTAAACTACACACGATAAAACAGACGCCGAGTTTTCTAGGATAATGCAATTATGTCAGGGCATGGATCTTTGACTACAGCTCATATACACAGCCTCTCTTACAGGCCTTGAAGAAAGCACAGGCAATGCAAAAAAAAAAGAAATGTGTGGACTGAGGCAATGGAAGAAGGGTTTGATGAATTGAAAAAAGCAATATGCACAGCCCCAGTTCTAGGGATCCCCAATCATGCAAAGGAATTATTTATTATTCTCTCATACAGATGATACTTTTATGACAGCAGTACTCACACAGAGAACCACATTGGCGTACAAGTCCCTTGCATATTACAGTGGAATTTTGGACTCAGTAATGGGAGGTCACTTTCCATGCGAACAAAGTTTGTCAGCCACTGCGTTTGCTATAGAGAAAGCAACAAGCAGAGTGATGGGATGTTCTATGAGGTTATTTGTTGAACACGCACTATTTAATATTTTGGAAAAACTGAAAGGCACATTGACTTCTCAAAGGGCTTCTGTCTATGAGGTAGTTATATATAATCCAGCGATTAAAATGGTTTGATGTAAGAAAGTGAACCCAGCTATGTTTATAGCTGAACCAATCACAGAAGGAGAACTTATACACAAATGCACGAACTATGAGGAGTTCTATGATGAACTCCCTAGGGTAAAGGTGAATGCACTTGCAGGGGGAGAGATTGTTTTGATTGATGGGTTTTCAAGAATCGATCAAAATGATGGGCAAAGATATACAGGTGCCTCAGTAGTGACGTTGACGGGGCACGCAGGATTAGCGCGCATAGGACAGGCTCATTAAGGCACTACAACTCCAAGTGGGCATAGCAGTCATTAAATGTGCAGCTCACACAAAAGGGACACAGTTTATCTTGCGCGGACATCAAGAAGCAGACACTGAAGGCAAGCACATAGCAAATACAGCTACAGGGATGATGAATATTGAAACCATTGATGTAATGAAAGGATGAGTGTGATGATGATTGTGGGTGAGGGATATAATCAAATGCCTAAAACACAGATAGTGGAGCTCCAAAGGGAGCCAACACAAGAGGAAAAGAATTTGTGGAAGCGAAGAGGGTGTTCTTTAAAC